>NC_059268.1:13996683-14156683 GCF_017591435.1 Portunus trituberculatus | reverse complement strand
CTTGTGTGCCTTGGCAAAGCTACCTCACATTTTCCTGGAAGTACTTGTATGTAAGCAGCTTTTCTTTACTTTTATCTTTGCCTTTTGCAATTTCCTCCATCTGTCAAGAAAATTAATTACATTACATATGAAAATCTAGAAGTTAAATATAAAAAGCAATAGTATTCCATGACTTACTTTATAGTCCCAAGAAGATTATCACTGTTGATAATCTCGGTTTCACACACATAGCGAATATATTCTGCCTCTGTGTCATCAGCTACAGCACCAACCAATCCCATTTCTTCATCTAGATCTGTTTCTTGTGACCCCTGAAAAAAAAAAAAAAAAAAAAAAAAAAAAAAATTAACAAATCTTACACACATTACATTGAATTTTCCTCAGTGAAGGCAAAGGGACAGGAACAGGAATGCTAGAGGAACTGACTGTTTGAATGGGTGTTTATGTTCAAATTAGAGAGCAAAATTTAATCTCAAACACTGTTCAAATTGAAGCATGTTTGAATCATGAAGTATGATTGTATACATATATATTACCTTGGAGACATCACTAGCATGTGATGATTTTTTGTTCTTTCTTGACTTCTTTCTTTTTTTTTCTACTTCCATTTCCTCTTTTAAATTGTTTCTTCTCTTCAGTTCTGAGAAGATATAAATGTCAAGATGGACCAGTTGGCACACAGCCACGTGACCAAGCACAACACAGAACCGAGTCAGCACCCCAGCAGGTATGCTGAAGATGTTATCCTGAAAGGTGAACAAACCACACTTCTTATTCGCTAAATGTATTAGTTAAACATATAAAATGTAAGTGAAGCAACTGAACATGTGGTGCCGATAAAAAAGAATAAATTACTTAACTTAACTTCAGCAAAAAAAGTAACCTTTCAGTGTATGCAATCTTTCATGAATGGATTAATCTACTCATACACAAAGCTGCAAAATAGTACATTGTAAGAAGAAGAAGAAGAAGAAGAAGAAGAAGAAGAAGAAGAAGAAGAAGAAGAAGAAGAAGAAGAAGAAGAAGAAGAAGAAGAAGAAGAAGAAGAAGAAGAAGAAGAAGAAGAAGAAGAAGAAGAAGAAGAAGAAGAAGAAGAAGAAGAAGAAGAAGAAGAAAGAATAAAAAAAAGAAAAAAAAAAGTAAGAAAGAAAGAAAGGTAGACAGAATTTTTCTTCACAGAAACCTAGAAACAAAGATGAAATTCAGTTTAGTCTGTGTGTGTGTGTATTTACCTAGTTGTATTTACCGAGCTGTATTTTACAGGAGGGGAGCCTATGCTTGTGTTGTCCCGTCTCTGTATCTCACAGTGTCTAATTTTCTCTTAAAGTCGTGTATAGACTTTGCACACACCACCTCTCTGTCCAGTCCATTCCATATATCTATCACTCTATGGGGGAAGCTGTGTGTGTGTGTGTGTGTGTGTGTGTGTGTGTGTGTGTGTGTGTGTGTGTGTGTGTGTGTGTGTGTGTGTGTGTGTGTGTGTGTGTGTGTGTGTGTGTAATTCACCACGGTCACTTGCTGGTCACCCAGCCAGTCTTCCCCATTACGGAGTGAGCTCAGAGCTCACAGACTGATCTTCGGGTAGGATTGAGACCACAACACACACTCCACACACCGGGAAAGCGAGGCCACAACCCCTCAAGTTACATCTCGTATCTATTTACTGATAGGTGAACAGGGGCTAAACATTAAGAGGCTTGCCCATTTGCCTCCCCGCTTTCCGGGACTCGAACCCGAACCCTCTCGATTGTGAGTCGAGCGTGCTAACCATTACACTATGCAGTGTGTGTATGCGTGTGTATTTACCTAGCTGTATATTACAAGGTTCAAACAGGGCCCATAGTGACCTATATCCATATCTACTTTTATTCAAAATTTCCTTTAATTTATGCACACTTTCTGTAGCTAGAATTTCTTCACTCAAGCCATTCAAGATGTCCACTGTCCTATGTGGAAAACTAAACTTTTTTAATGTTCCTCAGACACTGACTTTTCATGATCTCGGAGTGTCCTCTTGTTTGTCTATCTTCATCCTTCATCAGCAATACGAAGTCTTGTCTATCTATAATTTCCATACGGGTTACTAATCTATACACCTTTATTAGATCTCTCTCCTGTCTATCCTTCAAAGTTGGCCGTTCCACTTCTTTCAGTCTTTCTTCATAGGAAAATCCTTTATTTCTGGCATAAGCTTTGTAGTGGTCCTTTGTATTCTTTCTAGTTTACTGATGTCCTTCTGCTTGTATGGTGACCATTACCACTGCTGCATATTCAAGTTTAGGTCTTATCATTGTGGTTATGATCTTTCTCATCATACTCTTATCTATGTATATGAAAGCCCCCGTGATATTTGTTAGTGTCTTGTATGTTGAAGCAAATAAACCATTTATGTGTCTTTCTCGAGTCAGGGTGTCTTGTATAATCACTCCCAGATCTTTCTTTTCTCTCTCTTTCCTTATAACTCTGGAACTCCCTGCTTGCTTCTGTATTTCCATCTTCCTACAACTTCACTTCTTTTAACCCACACAGTGCCAGAAGGTTTTACCCAAAATTACACCCCAGTGCCAGCAATTTTTCGATTTTTTTTTTTTTTTATTTATTTATTTATTTTATTTATTTTTTTTACATAAATCACTTCATTTCAGTCTAAGAAACATGCCTGTAAAATTTTAAGACTTACCTATCAGCCGTTGTGGAGATATAGATGCTTTTGTATTTGAGGCGGTGCGCTGTTTTGTCGCTCCCGGATGGCATGCGGTAGCAAGTTTGCGGTTTTTTGTAAACCACAGTGTGGGTGTCACTTCAGTTTTGTGTGGTTTTGTGGCAAGTATGGAGTATGTTCAGTATAATTATATACTCCAACAAGTCTCAGTACACACGGAGAGAGGAAACAAATGTGTCAAAATCGGCAAAAAACACTGTTTTTTACAGATTCATTTTCTCTGGCCGAGGGAAGAGAAAACTAATCTACGTATATACACTGTACACTATATTTACACTGCTATTTACATGTTTATTCACCTTGTACACTAGTAGTTTTGGATTGTATGATATTCCTTGAAACAAGGTACCACACAAAGACCTACATCACACTCTTTGCACTCGTAACGGTGTCTTTTCGAACATGAGCACGTCTGACACTTGACGAGCAAACCTTACAGAGGTGCTGACGATATTTCATAGTGGCTATACTTTGTATTAGACTAGGGAAGTGGCGCTCAGTCAGGTGAGGTTCATGAGGACCTGGCATTGGTTTCTTGGTAGGTTGGGTGGTTTGACTGTACAATGGGCATTCACGACCTCCCGAATGACCTCAAGAATTAACTCATTCAGGACTTCCCTTTTGCCATGTACTTGCTGGTAGAGAGCGTGGGCATTATAAACTGCCAAGTCAAGAAGATGGAAGAACATCTTCTTGTACCACTTCATCATCTTTCTGGCACACTTGATGCTTGAAATCATTGCGTCGGACTGGTCAACCATACGCATGAACAGATTATAATCTGGAACAGCCTCAGGCTTCCATCGGTACTTTTTCATATCTTCCTTCCACTCGACACGCGTCTAGCCTGAGGGCAGGTATGGGAAGAGTTGGCGAATCTGTCACTGTTTATAGTTTGTTTCCAAATTGATTAGTTATCGAGTTATGAATTTTTAAGTTGCCGACGTTTTAACACGTCACTGGCACTACGGGATATACTACTTGACAACGTGTTAACACGTCGCTGGCACTGTGTGGGTTAAGAGGGAGATCTCAAGACATTTGTCCCTGAATTTTGGTTAACTCTCTTGACTGTAAGGGAAGTGGCAACCAAGCGGGCCTTTTTTTTTCCTCCCATTTTTTATTGCCCTTGACCAGTTGGCCATCCTGCAAAAAAAAAAAAAAAAAAAAAAAAAAAAAAATCTATTTTGTATTTCCATGTAAATCTTCTATTACTTTCACCCATTTCTGTAAGTGTATGTGTGTGTGTGTGTGTGTGTGTGTGTGTGTGTGTGTGTTCACCATGATCACCTACTGGTCACCCAGCTAGCCTTCTCCGTTCCGGAGTGAGCTCAGAGCTCATAGACCAATCTTCAGGTAGGATTGACTGAGACCACACCACACTCCACACACTGGGAAAGCTATCCCATACCCACTTGCTGCTAAGTGAACAGGAGCTACACATTAAGAGGCTTGCCCATTTGCCTCACTGCACTCAGGACTTAAACCAAAGCTTCTTGGTTGTGAGCCGTGTGCTAACCACTATACTACATGGTGTGTGTGTGTGTAATTCACTGTTTGATCTGCTGCAGTCTCTGACGAGACAGCCAGACGTTACCCTATGGAACGAGCTCAGAGCTCATTATTTCCGATCTTGGGATAGGTCTGAGACCAGGCACACACCACACACCAGGACAACAAGGTCACAACTCCTCGATTTACATCCCGTACCTACTCACTGCTAGGTGAACAGGGGCTACCCGTGAAAGGAGACACACCCAAATATCTACACCCGGCCAGGGAATCGAACCCCGGTCATCTGGCTTGTGAAGCCAGCGCTCTAACCACTGAGCTACCGGGCCGTGTGTGTGTGTGTGTGTGTGTGTGTGTGTGTGTGTGTGTGTGTGTGTGTGTGTGTGTGTGTGTGTGTGCGTGATCCATACTGCACCATACAAATTATTCTACTGAAGATAGGACCTTACTTCTGAAGCATTGTCTGGAGATGATCCTTTATCTTGGCAGGAATTTTCTAAGATCTGATACATGTTCTGTATAACTTCCTCACATATCAAGTCAGGGTGCTCAGCCAACTGAAAGTAAATACATCACATTATTTATGTATGCAAAATCTTTGGAGAGAGAGAGAGAGAGAGAGAGAGAGAGAGAGAGAGAGAGAGAGAGAGAGAGAGAGAGAGAGAGAGAGAGAGAGAGAGAGAGAGAGAGAGAGAGAGAGAGTGTGTGTGTGTGTGTGTGTGTGTGTGTGTGTGTGTGTGTGTGTGTGTGTGTGTGTGTGTGTGTGTGTGTGTGTGTGTGTGTGTGTGTGTGTGTGTGTGTGTGTGTGTTCAGTGTGTAGAATACTTTTATGTACTGGAAAAGTATTATAAATGAAATCACAGATAGCAATAGCCAGTTGTAACTATAAGCAAAACTCACCGCATATATAACTGACACAGCTTTCAAGGCCATAGGAGAATATTGACAATCCTTAAGATTTGTCAAACCTTGGACAAGAATATTGCTCAGCCTCACAAAGATCTCATGGTCACGATCCAGTCTATAGAAAAAAAAAAGGATGAATGTTGTTGGATAGATTTGATTTGACACTGCTTAACACTGAAAAAAAATATTTGTAAAGCATGGCCCTCTCATTTAGCCTTTGAACTTTACTGAATCTATGTCAACGGAGAAGGGAAGATTTCAGACTCAGACAAAAATAAATCTTCTATCTTGTTTGTAAACATACAGTTATTCTTGGTTGTATAGTTATCATACTCTATACAGGCATAAGACATACACTAACAATTTCAAAAGGTTAATCTGAATATAAAAAAAAAAAATTCACAAATATCATGTACACTATTCTAAAGAACTCTTAAGAACTAGCTTCGTAAATTTACCTATTTGGAGCTGTAGGTGCATCAGTCTTTGGCTTAACAACAGCTACTCTCAGCAATGCATGGCAGGTTTCTTTCACAAGAGCAAAGTCCTGCTCTCCTTGCTCACCCAGGCCAGAAGCAGTCAGAACATCAAAATTGCTCAAAATGATGCTTTGTTCAGCACTAAAAGGTAGAGAAAAAAATAAATTCAGATATGCACTAAGTTGCAAGGATGCTGACAATCCAAAATAGAATATCTTCAATATCTGTACAATCAAGACACATATACAGTACACTTACAAAAATGTAATATGTAATAAGCACACGCACACACGCACATACGCATGCACACAAATACACACACACACACACACACACACACACACACACACACACACACACACACTAACAATCTTACTTGGCACACATAGCGAGGATAATCAATGCCATATGTGCCTCCTCATCAGTGGTGTCTGGAAGAGTCTTGGTAAAGCGCTCCCACAACAGTGTTATGCACTGCTTAGTAATGTCTCCTGTTAAAAAGTCATAGAATTATGATAAATATATGTATACCTGCACACAAAAAGGATTTAAGAAGGCAGCATACATTATCTCCATTTGAAATGAAGAACCCTACAAGATACTTAAGAGGTGTAGACTACACAGGAAGATTGCTGGAAGTTATGAGATATGCAAGCCACCAGAAAAAATCATATACATGCAAGCATGTATGGAGTCTTAATCCACAAACCATTGATCTAATCTGATTTATTTAATTCTATCCTAACAATAAACCAATACTCACCAGAGGAGACAAATTGAGAGACAATTTCTTCAAGTGATGTGCGTTCTCCCATGGTTGCTCCAATAATAAGTGATGACAAATTTTCAACTATCTGGAGTGCTTGTGTTCTACAAAGTTAATATTATCATTTATCATTTTAGCATTTCATACTGTGAGAAGTCTATCAGCAGATAGTAATATAACAGCAAAAAGACTACAATCTTATTATATGCATGACAGATGTACAAACAAGATGTCTACATTCACAAACCTTTCATTATGATTATCATTGT
The DNA here is from genome assembly GCF_017591435.1 of Portunus trituberculatus. Classification (NCBI taxonomy): domain Eukaryota; kingdom Metazoa; phylum Arthropoda; class Malacostraca; order Decapoda; family Portunidae; genus Portunus; species Portunus trituberculatus. Next base: position 14,150,029 of record NC_059268.1, on the reverse strand, counting down.
TGATGTAAAGGCGCCGATATGCCTCAACCACAGCTGCCTTCACCTCTTGTTCCTTGCTCCACACTAGCATCAGCATTTTCCTAACACCAGTCATGGCATCAAGAACACCAAACTCAAATGCTGAATGGATGAAATATTAGTTAGGATGTGGATTCTAAAGTGAGCTTATTATATTTGATGTTTTGTTGATGACAAAATTCCACAGAATGTTATCTCTCCACAACACAATTCATTAAATATCTCTAAAGTTAGAAACAAAACAAAAGATTCTATAAAGCTTAAGATGAATTACCTGTTACAAAAAATGATATGGCTTCCATAACATCAGAAACATGTTTGCTGCCTAAAAGTTGACACATTATAGGCAGCCCTTGTTGAATAAGCCTAGCAAACTTCACAGAATCCTGAGGAAAACAAATTTTGTCATAATATCCACTATTCACTTTTACCTTCCAGTTTCTCTGCATTCAACCTGTTCCTAAAAAGGAAAACTCAAAGCTTTGGCATCACCTATTTTATATTACACAATACAGCTAAATTATTTAAAAACATCAATTATGTCCAATAAAAGTAATTTATTAAGATAGTTATTTCTTACTTTATATGGATCTACACATCCCTTTCAATTCATTGCTTTTCTCATAAAATGCTTAATTCCATTAGCAAATCCACATATTCTTTTCACTTAAAAATATGACTTGCCTTGAAATATACAACCAGCATTTTCTGTTTATTGATCTCCAACTTTAATTCTTCATTTTTTTTAGTAGTCTCATCAGTCATTTCATCTTTTGCTTCTTCTGATACAGCCTTCTCCATTTCCTTTGCTGACAAAAATATTCTTTCAAGAACCACAAGAAACTTAATATCCTTCTCTGTTAGGTCTTCTTCAGAAACAGCTTCAAATATTTTTGAAGAATGTTCCTCTTGATTGTAGCTGCAATATACAATAATCATGAATATTGAAACACAAATTATATAGGAGAAACTCATTGCAGTAATAAAGATCAACATGTCAAGAAGCAGTGCAAGTGGTAAAAGTAATCAAAAGCTTAACATTCTGCCTGTGTTGCAATCTGGTTACTTCCAAAACAAGAAAACAATAAGACAGAACTAAATATAAAGTAGTCTGTGAGTGTAAAATGAAGACATTCTTAAAAAATAAATAAATAGAAATACTATATTATTTGATACATGAAGAACTGGAATGGCTAAGAAAATTGAATATAAAGGTATTAGAATATGATATACATGGATAAGAACAGATGGACACTTCTGCTGTTACTTATGGGACTTTCAGGTTACAACAGGGATGTTGGGAGGAGCAACAGAGCCTAAAGAACAACATACAAAGTCTCTACCTGGACCCAAGACAAATATAGCATCATTCAGCAGCAACTCATACAAAATGTAAATAGTTTTTTTTTTTTTTAGCCTACAGTGCCTGTAGATATTGCTTGAAGAGTATGGGAAGTGCTGTTTAGCTTCCACCCATTAATGGTGCAGGCAATTTTATTTATAGTGGTACCCATATCAGGGCCCATATCACTACTCAAGCGCATCTTTAGTATAAGGCAATTACACCTTCACTTAGAACCTGGGTACCATGGTGACATGTAGGTAACTTTAAACCACTCGACAAATGACAAAGTTTCAAGACAGCACATGGTGGGATTCGAACCTATGCATGGACATCTGCCCAACCCCATGCTCACCACCTTATCCACTATGCCATCGCCTCCCTATGTAGGTATCATTGTCTATGCTACTACTGCATTATGACATCTAAACAGTATCATCTTAAGAGGTAAAGGAATAATGACAAAAACTTACCTTAGTACTTCAGCTCCACTGAATTTTTCAAATACATCCTGCAACAACTTGACTGCTCGGTACAGCTTGTTGGAGGACAAGGCTTCAGCCACCTCCTTTACAGCATTGCTGAGATCACTTTCTTCATCAATGCTGTCCTCTTCTTCATTACATTCCATGCTATCTGTTTGGGTAAAATGCATCAATATACAGATTATTTGAGAAATATATATGTATATAACCAGTGGAACAACTCTGCAACAGACTTACCTTCTAAAACTTCCTGAACTGTTTTGATAACATTAGGTAGAATGGCAACCCATGCTGCCCTTGATGAGGTGTTCTCATCAGCAATGGGCTCTTCTTTTCCCAAAGAATCAACATCAATATCTGGAGACAACTCTTGCAGTTTCTTCAACTCCAAAGCACATTGAGATTCAAGTTCTTCTAGGGGTAACTGGAAAATGTTATTTTCATTCCAAAGAATCATATTTCTCATAATTTAGACTTTATTCTTTGATTTTAATTAAATTCACAATTAAAGCCTGGCCACAGACTTGCAATCTAAGAATGCCATTCATTGAATTTTATTTCTAAATGGTATATTTTATGAAAGATCTTAACATTAGGCATTGTCATAACTATCCTTTATCTGTTTTACAGCAAATCTTATTATACTTAGCACCTGTACACATACACAGGTGCAGCAAAAGTATGCCTCAGTTAACTGCAATACTTCCAAAGGCATCAACATTGAGGAATCTGGAGCACTTCATCAGCTTATTTCAACAGTCAATCCCAGAATCCAATGATAAAAGATGAAAACACACTAACATAGCTGCTCACAAACTACAATAAAGTCAACGTTTCATAGTACACACCTTGGCAGCAAAAGGGTTGCTGTTCACAAAAGCTGTCAATAACTGTATAGCATTCTTCCGTACAACTGATGACTTATCCCACAGCCGCCCCAACACCATCTTTAGTACATCATGTTGTCGAGACAGCGGCACAGCCTTCTCTCGTATCAGGTCATTCCATATTTGGAGAACCTGTTCATAAAATATATTACTAAATTTAGGAATTCAATGCATGTCACTTCTATGGTACATTTAAACTTTTATTTTTATCTATTTTTTTTTTACAAATTTTCCCTATCTTTTGATACTATACTCCACACAATCCATGCTATAATGCGCAACTTCAACCATTATTACATTTGCATTTTCAACTATCCATGAGGCTTCAATGAAATGATTATAGTAAAAGACGGGGTACTATTGAAAAGTAAATAAATACATAAGCATTTAAATAACAATTAAAATTTTACAATCTGCATTATACTTTGAATGAGCACAGGTATTGTCAAAACTTTCAGAATTCTTAGCATCTGAAGCCCAAAGCATAAAGAATAATCTACTAATGATATAGATCATAAGAACAATGTTGTCAAGACTCACTTTACTTCGTATGAAAGCATGGATATCATGTATGTGGTCCTCAAGGTGTTCCAAGCACTGGTCCCTTAAATCCTTGCTCTTTGTGTCAAGATTGTCTCCTTTCAACAGATTCAGCACCACAGAACCCAATATTGACAGGACACAGTTCCGTAAAGAGTATACCTTGTAAGAGAACATGTATGTAGTATCTGCTTAAAAACTCAACATCTTAAACATCAATAAAATTGCTCATCTTGGAATTATTCTAAATTTTTTATGAATAAAAAATAGTGCCATAAGTAAATAAAATACTGCCTTAGTAAACTCTTAATTCTCAACTTACCTCTTCATCCAAGAAACTGATTAGAAGACTCAGTGAAGGCACAATCATTTGGGGACAATTACTTGATACTTCAATAAGAAACTGGGTAAAGCTGCGAAGCCCAGATGTGTCCTTTACCATGTCATCTCTTGAAACTCTGGAGATTTCTTTGATAATCTCAGGCAAAACATATTTGTCTCCAAATGTCTGGATAAGCAGAATGACTCCCTGAGCTGCAGGAGACACCATATGTTCATATGTTCGCAGCAGCTATGGAAGAAACAAATAATTCTCATTTTCTCTAAAAATCTAAAAACATATTTTTTGTGTTATCAATTACTCTGAACCAACCAATACTTCCTCCACATGAGTACAATACTACATACCTGTAGAATCTTCAGTGAACATGCCATTCCATGGTTAAACTTCTTGACAAGTGTGCCTATAATCTGGAACAGGGACGTACGTGTATCCTTGGTTCGTACCAAAGCCATGTTGGGAGACTCAAGCATCTTATAACAGCTATCACCAATTAAGCTGAAAGAACAAAAACCAAATATACTATAATCCTTAACACATACTGGGATACTTTGTTGACATCAGTCCTTGCCTGACTCCTAGTTACAAAAAACTAGTAACTAGTAGTCTCTAAAGTATACAAGAAAATTTATGATTCCAGAGCAGGACAAAGCAATATAAAAAGGATCTTATAATTTTCCTTTAGCATACCAATTTCTCTGATATATTCATGATAAGATTTTATAAAAGAAATTAAATTCAGTAATCTCAAACTGAAAGAACATTTTCATAAAAGTTCAAAAGAAATGTTCGAAGCAATAGATACATGACTCAGGCATGGTACTAGGAATTGTGGATCCCATCTAGAAAACTGAAGGAGGGGCCTCTACTCTACAAAATTCAAAATTTATAATGTTTATATTTTGTGTAGTATACTCACCTTAAACTAAGATAATAAATAAATGCTTGAGATACTAAAAATTTGAAAGACAATATAGCTAAGTCATTTTCTTTATTACAAAATAAGGCAATTATAGCTGATGCAGGGCCCAATATAAAGTAAGGGGCCCAATTTGATAAAAATTCATCAAATAGGCTTAAAACCACTACTGCACAACACACACACACACACACACACACACACACACACACACACACACACACACACACACACACACACACACACACACACACACACACACTGTACGTACATACATACATACACACATAAAAAAATGCTGTAATAATAATAAATCTCACTCCTCACACCACTCACATCACAAAGTCATCCTCCACAACTGGTGGTTCCCACAACCGCTGTAGAGGATACTGTATCAAAGTATAGAGATGGACCAACATATTATTCCGGTCCTCCTCCCAGTGACCCTGATCAGTATCCTTAGCATGCTTCTTTCTCCCCTACAAAAGACAATGTATGTTGTCAAATGCAAGGAATAAAATACAATTAAATATTCTTCACAATGAAAATACATAGAATGGGAAATTAACCCTGCAGATCTGGGTGAAATATTACTGAATCTGGCATATGTGCACAAGTGAATGATGAGAGGTAGAACAAAAGTACATCATAAAATAAAACACAGTGAAAGACTCGTACTAGTGTAAATTCAATTTTTTCATGAAAAAAAAATAAATAAATAAATAAACAAAAAAATAAAACAGCTATTAACGTAATTTTAACTGGAATATTTCAACTCACCCTGCAAGGTACAAGAATATCTGTAGTTGCATTGTTGTATTTATTTTCCATTGCATCACTGAGTTTGCAAGCTATAAATGTAGTCATCTTCACAATATTCAGCCATTTAGCCTTTGAAGAGGCAGTCAAATCCCCATCAATAATGCAACCCACTTCTGATACCAGTTTCCCCATTGCTGAAACAAGAACAAAATAAATACATTTGGAGTAGACAAATAAATAAACAAAACCCTTTGATATGAATAAATCTTCTATTATTGATTATCAAATCTAGACTTTCTTTACATTTCAAGAGTTTTTACCTTTCACCATAAGGTTCCATGACTGTTGTTGAACTTCTCTATCAACTGAAGAAAAGTTTACTAAGATACTATACAATGTGTCAAAACATTTCTGTTTGAGGATGAATTCATTTCCATCCTGCCGCAAACTTGCCTGGACATCTGTGAAAACATTATCATTATTATTATTATTATTAATATCATTATTTCTAAAAAGAAAACTTTCCTTTTAGTACAGCTTTTTACATTACATTACTTCACTGCTAAGTAAGAAGCATTACATTATACAGAGTACTGTACAAGCTACAACATAACACATGTACTTAAGTTATCAAGTTGAAAGTGGATTCAAACCAAATAAATTTTCACATCACTATACTGGAAATTTGTTAGTTTTCTTAGAATATCACTTCAATGATTCCAACCAATAAATAGCATAATTATATAAGCAGTATTTCATACAATTCCAATTACTGAACATAATTCACCTTTTATGTTGTTATTTATTTCCCAAGCTGTAAACACACTGGTGACTACATACTGCCTGCTAGAATTTGACTCTTCTAGCATCTGAAGACTCAGTGGTATCACAAATTTAAAGTCTGCCATCTGAAATCAAATATAATCATCAATGTCATTAAAACAAAAAGACAAGTGAGAGAGCCAAGAGTATCATCAACTTCTACTCCTTCAATGTTGGTCAACTTATAGCACTGAACCAGAACATTGATATCAGTAGTTAATTACTTTTTGCTCTAGATTGGTGATTCTTAATCTCGAGAGCATGCCCCATAGAAATTTTTAAGGGAGGTGTGAGCAATTGGGAAAAAGCAGAAATTCCTCTAATTGTTTGTCATTCTCTCAATGAGAGCAAGGTCATTTAATGAAAAATTTATGAAAAATGCAAAAGTATCACTTTTTCTTTAAAATCTGGGGGGAATTGTATTCATAGACTCAAAGGGGGCGTGGAGGGACATATAAATCCCTAGAGGGGGCGTGGTAATGAAAAGGTTTAAGAACCACTGCTCTAGGTGATTACCAAAATGAAGATGACAGATGAATGTTAATAGTTTTGATGGCTATTGCTGGGGGAACTTTCACTCACAATGTGCAGAAAGAACTGATACCTATGAGTTTAAGATAATGCTACAATATTCTACCCAGTAAGATTCATCAGGGAATGTGGTGTTCACCAGTATCACCCATAGCATCCCGCCAGTGGAAGCTTGGCAGATATATCTTCATAACTTTCACCAGCCTTTAACGGAAATTTCTGAATTTTTACTGGCATTTTTTTATGGCCACTGATAGCTAGAAGGAATCTGTGCCCGTCAGTGAGATAAAAACACCTGTGTGAAGAATTAATAGCCTTTGAAAGTCGTCACGAACTATTTTTGAATATGGACATACACTGCGAACGCTTCATACAGAACCTTCCACTCATCCTTACCTTGACCACTTGTCACGGTAACTAACACCCAACAGATAGCCACCATGAACAAGAAGAGGTGTAATAAAGTCTCAGAATCACAAATCCAGCACGGACACAACAAAACAGTAGCTTTCCCGCCAAGTTCAGTGACGTTCGAATAGTGACCTTCCCGCCACCCCACGAGCCTATTTTATTTATTTTTAGTAAATATATCTTTTTAACATCTGTAAGGATTGCCAATAAAATTTTAATGATCATAATAATAATGATAGTAGTAGTAGTAGTAGTAGTAATAGTAGTAATAATAATAATAATAATAATAATAATAATGATAATAATAATAATAATAACAATAATGATAATAATAATAATAATAATAATAATAATAATAATATTTCGTGCCCACTCCCTCAATAAAAAAAAATTAAGAGATACAAGTCAATATATCTACATTTCCAGATGGAAAAAAAAAAAAAAAAAAAATTCACCGATTTATCATGCTACTTCTAATTCCCACCACCTCTCTCACTTTTTTTTCTGTCATTCATGATTCACCACTATCTTTCTGAAACTATACAATGAGTCACTTACCCATTTTTACCATTTTTTTTTTTTTATATATTCTTACAATAAATCTTTCATACCTGGAAGATGCAGGATAAGCAGGTTGCTGGTGCAATGCATATCAGATATATTTTCCTTTTTCAAACAATGGGAGAACTTTTTATTTCTATAAAGATAGTGTTACTTGTAAAGGCAACAACATATTTGAGAGAAAATGGTAAGGTAAATGCTCAATATCAACTTTAGTCTAGATGAGGAATCAAGAAAATCTCACCTCCAGAGCAAGGTAAGGTCCCTCTCACACCACACCACCAGTGGATCAGTGGTGTCTTGTGAGAGGAGTCAAGTGATGTGAACAGACACTAGTCTTGGTCTGGCAATATAGACATAATTCCAACAATGATTAGCTGAAATACATGAAATATTTTGCATTACAAATGACAATGTTGGAGTTGCACATGACAACAGAATTTAACAAGCTTTCAATAAGTAACTGAGACCTTCACCTAAAATAATAGTAACTATCCATGTTCACATTTGGAAAGGAGAATATAACCTTATATACACTATGAATAGAGTATCTCCAGGTATTTCTGCAGTAAGAAATAGGCGATTACAGCATGAACACGAGAACAGACTGTGTAATAGATAATTTGCAATCTTCATGCAACCATGAAGTAGTTCCTATCACCTTAACAGTTAGAAATCCTTCTAACTTTAACACCATTTCTATGGAATATGATATGATACATTAATCTCTCCTCAACAATTCTTAAATGGAATATCAATCATAATGAAACTCAACTCGTACACACAACACATCTTTTATCTTATATGTATTCATAAAATGCACATCATTTTTTGTATCAAAGATAAATTACTCACAAATTTCTTCTACATTATAATGAGGGAAGCTATATGGATGACTCTATATATTTGATACAATAAACATAAAGATTTTTATTTCATTCATGGACAAATATAGGTTACATCAGAAGCAAAAATATTTATAATTTCTTATACAATCTTTACCATTCCTTTAAACTGCAACATTCATTGTCATTTAAGCTGCAAAACTTAGACCTTTCTTTAAGAAATGGTATTAAATTAGATTAAATTAAATGTACATTTGGAATACTTGATCAGGGATTCCCTTAGACACCAGACCTACACTCCTATAATCAAATTAGCTAATGACAAGAAATAATATGAGATCCTTTTGCAATTCAGCATTACAAAAAACAGGATGAACAACCAATGACCTGTCCTTGAAATTAAAATAACAGCATTATCAAAATGTCTGAATAACAGCCACTGGTATCCTATTTTCAACTTTTGATTAATATAATGATTGTATAGGAATAAAACATTTTAAATAAAAGATATCATGCACAAAATATTAACTCAGACTTAGTATTTCTTACAAAGCAACCATTTACTAAAATAAATAATATATATATTCTGTTGAAAAATACTAAAAGCACTGAGACTCCTATTCAATGAGATAGGAATGTAAATAATACAGAAGAAAACAGCAGAAAAAATGTGCTAATGAAAAGAAAAGAATGCAAAACTAAGAAAACAAAACATGCTTCTGAGAAAAAAATATTAAGTTGCACTTTGTGAAGCTGCATTTTGCTTCACATCTGTTTGAGGCCTTCTGAAGAGCAGGATGTGTGGTTCTGAGGAGATACAGAATATCATTAATACACACACACACACACACACACACACACACACACACACACACACGTTCAAGTCCCAGGAGCAGGTGAGGCAAATGGGCAAGCCTCTTAATGTGCAGCCCTTGTTCACCTATTAGCAAGTAGGTAAGATATGTAACTCAAGGGACTGTGGCCTCACTTTCCCAGTGTGTGGAGTATGTTGTGGTCTCAGTCCTACCCAAAGACTGGTCTATGAGCTCGCTCCATAATGGGGAAGGCTGGCTGGGTGAATTACACACACAAAGTCCCCATTACCTTCATCACTCATTATATAGAGATTCTGATACAAAGTTTTTCTTCTCCATCAATGCATTCTGGCACATTCTTTTACTTTCTTGTCATCCCATACAAGTTCATATGTTAGAATGGATATTATTGGCCAATTTCTCAATAGTAATTTTGAACCTGCTTTCACATTATTTTCATATAGAACTAACACATTTTTTCTTTTTAAATTGCTTTAACTTTGTTTTCCTGAAGCCTAAATGCAAAAAAAATTAAAATAAATATATATATGAATAAATAAATAACTGATAAGATATAACAAACTTATGAATATATAAATAATAAAACACAATTTTTAATAGTAGCATTCTGCTAAAATCTGAAACTAAAGAAAGTTTTAGCACTGCAATTTCTAATCATATAGCACAGTATGTTATGCTAAATAAGCAAAATATAAGAATATGAGGTATAATATTGTTAGAAATACAGAATCAAGGATAAAACTTCAAAGTAAAATAATTTACAAAATAAGTTTTTTTTATAAAATTACTCTTAAACATAAAAATAACAATTAAAGAACAAAACTGAAAGCATCCTAAACATCACTTGACAAAAACACCTGTGTACTGAACACAAGCACATTAATGAGACAAAGTAGATTGTACACAAGTCAAACAAAATCCTGTCTACTTTATTCATCCAGGTGAGCTGGCTAAGGCAAGTATTCATGAAATGAGGTATGAAAGGACATTAAGGAGGCATTGATGAAAGATTACAACATGGGACTACAATCTTTCCTCACCTGGACTGTGAACTAAGTAGTGGACCCAACCGGGGGATTGCTGAACTCCAAGGTTGCGCCATTCAGTTTCAGTCATGAGATGAGTTTTTGGAACTAATTTTGCCAAATCTGCTGGCAAAATAACATGCCTGAAAATTGAGACTTAAATCAAGTTAGGTTCTTAGGTTAGGTATAGTTACTTTAATTAAGCAAGAAAGTTCTCCAGTTTTCAAAACATGGAATCTCCTCCTTACTTTTAAAGGATGTCCAAATTTGGTTTCCTCATCTAAAGCCTTATTTTTCCATCAGGAACTTAAGTATGTTGGGAATTGAAAAGGAGAAAAGAAGATAGCAGGTATTGTGTTAAATTGCAATTTTACTAGTAAGCATGATGGGGAATATGGGGATAGTCCCACAATTAGCAAGGTTAATGACTTTGAAAGGTTAGGATGGCGCGCACCAGGGACTGAGGGGCAGACATTACCTATTGGGAGAATTATCCCACAACCTTTCTACCTAGACTTTTCAAGGCTTCCCAAATTTGGCACATTTTGTCTTCCCCACATGTAAAACTTAACTATCCTCCCTATACTTATTTATCATGGAAAAGGGCGGCAATTAAATACATTACCAACTACCAAAAAAAGAAAAGGTGAAACCTTTAGAATAATAACCAATTCTCAAGGAAATAACATACCGACTGCCAATCTATAAGTTAAAATTTATAGAGGAAAAGATTTTACTTATTGAAGAGAAAATGGGAATGATTTCTTAAAGCACCTCTCCTTATAGTCATCAATATCGACTCTGCCTGTGTAGTTGACATGAATCACAATATTCGACTTATTCTAAAATTTGCAATGATATGAAAGTCCTCACCTGTACTCATATTTGTCATCACAGTATTTCTCGGAATACTGAATTTGGTCCCCCTTCATCTTGGATACTGTTTCGTGAAAGCGTCTTTGGTCCTGAAAGTGGAAAGTACGATGATATTACTGGCGATAAAGTTAACACGCAAAAGTTCACGATTCTCGGCGTCAGGAGTAAACAACTTTTGGCGCGCTTTTTTCGCTTCTTCTTCTTCTTCTTTTGGTTTGTTTTGAAATTTACAACATTCTGTGTTGTACTTTTCTACATAAATTACATTTATTTGACTGCGTTATATGAAATCTGCGTCAAATCCAAGGAAGCTAGCTTGGTCAAATTCGCATCTTGAAAAAGAAAGTTATTGAAATTAGCTATTGGGTAGCCTTTTTTTTCTGTAGAGTTCACCAATGGAGTTTACCTACCTAGTCTACCAGATAGAAATGTTAAATTTTCTGGGTATATTGCACTATCTCCATCATGGAGGTATTAATGATGGTCTCCATTTAAAACTGAGACCAAAGTTTGATTTGGTACTATAATTAAGACTCCCATGTGACCCTTTGATACTGTAAATACATAATACTAATGGCAACAAAATGATCTTAAACAACATTTAGTCTACTTTAAAGTGTCCATAATGTTGGCACATTATTAATATCTAAAATACAAAGGCTCGTACTTGCTGACTGACATGACAACAATAATAACACGTGAGATCGTTTAGGACACAGCCTTTCACGATGCACCAATAACAAATTGTTTATTTCTCACTTATTGAATTTAACTTTTCACGTAGTACGCCGGGTTAAGAGGTAAGATTTAAGTTTAAGGAGAAGTCCTGTGTTATGGTAAATGGCAAAGAACAGCTTGAACATAGGTAACTAAACATACAGTAACATCAAATTATTTTTGCCCACACTGAAATTAATTTCCGTGTTAATTATTCAAGTGAACATTATAACGAGGCACACAACTATACTGACTAACGTTTTCGGCTCTTAACCCACAACAAATAAGGGGACCTGGTGGGAAAGCGGGGTTTTCGTATGGGATAAGTTAGAATATGATTAAATGTCACCTATGACCCCCCAAAAAAATAAGCGGGTTGTTGCTGTTGATGTTATGGCGAGAGCCATCTTTATCACAAGAAATCAGGAGTAAAATCTCCAGAAATTGCTAGTCAAACTTTTCAGAAATCGAGTCAAATCTCCACAAACTGGTGATCAAATCTCCATAAATCGGTAAATAGATATCCAGAAATCGGTAGTCAAATCTCCAGCAATCGCAAGTCAAATTTCCAGAAATCGGTAGTCAAAACTCCAGAAATTGGTAATAATTTTTTTTTATCTTCAGAAATCGTGTCAAACCAAAAAATTGGTTGGCAAATCTCCATGAATCGGTAACTGAATCTTCAAAAATCTTCATAAATCAGTGGTCCAATCTCCAGAAATCTTCAGAAATGGTAATCAAATCTCCAGAAGTCTAGTCACCCAGAAATCAATAGTCATATTTTCAGAAATCGGTAGTTATATCTCCAGAAATCATTGGTTAAATCTCCAGAAATTGGCACAAATTTTCAGAAATCGTTAGTTAAATCTCTAGAAATCTCCAAAAATCAGTGGTCAAATTTCCAAAAATATCTAGAAATCGGTAGTCTAAGCTCTGTAAATCTCCAGAAATTGGTAGTCAAGTCTCCAGAAATCAACAGCCAAATCTCCAGAAATCTTCAGAAATCAGTAGTCAAATCTCCAGAAATCTTTAGAAATTGGTAGTCAATCTCCAGAAACCTTTAGAATTTGGTAATCAAATCTCCAAATATCCATAGATCCACTAAATTAGGTAATGCTAGGTTAGGTTAGTATCCCAAAGGATAAAATGCTGATTGCTCCATTTTTTTTCGATAAAATCAAAGATGACACCCATCATAACAGCAGAAATAACTCACACATTTTTTATTGTAAGAGATGACATTTGACCATATTTTAGCTTTCCCAATCTAAAAATAAAAACCCTGCTTTCCAACCGGGTCCCCTAATTCGTTGAGGATTAAGAGTCAGTATAAAGAGTGGTGAGCCTTATCTTAATATTTACTGTTGTTTGGTTGCAAAATATTATGTCCTAGAGACCAAGTACAATAAGTGTTTTCTTGTCTATGACATCATTATATGTATTTTTGAAATAAGAATTTTGCGATTCAACAGAAGTGACAATGGGGAAAAACAAGCTCAACTCCAAAAATCCAGGGAAGTCAAAGAATCCAATTTACAAGAAAGTTGGTGTTGGAGCTCCTTTGAAGACTAAGAGTAAAGCTAAACAAGTCAAGACAAGTTTGAAACAGGTAAATATAAACCTAGGCACACAGTTCTAAACACTGCTAGTTGGTCTTACAGTGTTCACATTTTATTGTCATTATAATTACATCAAAAGGTAAGCTTATATGAATAGATTAGTCTTTTTTTCTGTAATGGAGTTTACCAGACAGACATGTGAAATTTTCTGGGTAGTGTGAAATCTGCCTGACTCAATAGCTTGTAACCCTAATTACCTAACACTTGGGGTCTAAATTATTTAATACTGGATAATATTGTAATTTTCAACAGTTCATAAAGTCAAAAAAATTATTACATGTATCATATGTAAATACAGAGATACAAGTTTTAATTCGTTCCATGACAGAGCTCGTATCTCATAATAATTTTCCCCATTAAAATGGATTAAAATGCCATTAATTAATTCCAGCCTCACTAAAAAAAAACAATTTTTATACGGGTGTTTAGGTAAGAAAAAGGTACATATTTATAAATAACAAATAATGCATAAAAACATAATAAAACATAATAAAAGAGAATATAAATAGACAAATGACTTTTCTAAAGTATATTTATCTCGGAGGGGTGCATTCCATGGGACGTTACTCCACCACATCTTGCCCCTCACCCACCCCGTCCATCACTTTGGATTTGATCAGTTGGAGTGTACAAATATAGCCACCCATAGAAGACTGCTCTAATAATAGCAGAACTCACTGATGACCCAGTAAATATTATTCATAGAATAAATTAAGTTTTAAGTAGGCAAAAAGAGAGAGAGAGAGAGAGAGAGAGAGAGAGAGAGAGAGAGAGAGAGAGAGAGATTGATTGTGTGAGTGTGAATAGAGGCTGCACTGCAGAGGTTTGTTTTACATTGTTCCTCCTCAGTGATATACATGTGATAAGCATCAGTGGAGGAGGTAGGAGGAGATGGGAGAAGTTTGTTTCACCTCTTCAGTTTTGTACACATGTATAATTTATCAATGCAAAAAAAAAAAAAAAATCAAAAGCAAAAGTTTATTTAGTGTTCTTACCTTGGAGACAGATGTTTTCGGCTAATAGTGGTGAATGGCAGAGGAAGAGGGAGGGAGGAAGGGATGCAGGTGCCATTTACACATTAACATTAAACACAAAGTAAAACTGCACTTTCTTTAAATATAAAAAAAAGTTAAATAGTGTGAAAATGATGAAAAGAACAATCACAATGCATGAGACTAGACCAATGTACCAAATAATGGCAGCACCATGACTATGTCTCAAAATTTCACTCGTATCTCAAAAAAAAAAAAAAAGGACCAAATCTTGGTTCATATCTTAAAAACTTCTATCTAAAGGTATTACTGTATAGTCTTTTCCTTTTAATGAAACTCAGTTGATCTATTTGAGTAAAATGTTATATTCATTTATTAAGCTCAGCTTTCTGAGTATACCTGGATTTTTATATCAATATGGATTTTCCTTATTAGTCATCAACAACACTCTCTTCTTGTAATGTCAAGATAAATTGAATTTTACTGTACAATACAAATTTTTTTTTTTTTTACTAGATTGTCTTAGTTTGTTCTTATAGAAAGATTGAGAATAAATACTTCAGATGCATTTTGAATATTCTGGAGTGGAAGGTAGTATGCCAATACTTATATTAAACAAAAACATTATAATGGATATAGAAAGGAAGAAATTTGCAAACAAGTTGCATTGACTACAGTTTGGTTAGCTTATATCAGATGACAAGGGCTTAATCATATGAACATGTCATGCAAGGTTATAGTAATAGAGGAATTTGATCCACTGATTCAAGGATAAAGTGATAGTTATTGATTTTTACTTTTCCCAGCTTAAAATCTCCAACAAGGAAGCTGTAGCATCTTTGGATAAGAAACTTGGAGAGTTCCACAGTGCTATTCAGAACAACAAGAAAAAAAAGAGTGAACACACTGTTACAGTACGAGATGAAAAGCCACCTGTTGATATGGAAGAAGCAGCAGAATGTTTATCAAAACTATGAAGTATATGGCTGTGTGTGCTATGCCTAAGGTTGCCCACAAGACTATCCCTTTCCATCATGGGGCAAAGGGGCAAGAGTGTGAATGATGTGCCTATGAATGTGTGGTGCTTTGTCTGGGCCACCCACATGTTGGGTTGCCAGCCTGGTATATAGATAGGTGATTGAATTTTAGAGTTGATTGTAATATAAGATAAATAGGAAATTATATTGTCAAGAAATTAGACATTCAAAATATAACTATAAGATCACTATGAAATGAAATCATTAATAGGGTCCAGTTTTGTATGATATATTCACCATATGATAACTATGAAGATTGTGGATTAAAATGTCAGAACAAATAAACATTATACAGTAATACTCCGCTTAACGAACGTTCATCTAATAAATTTCTGGTTTAACGTACTATATAAAGTTAAACCAAAAATCCGCATAACGTACAACCACATCCGTTTTGTGAATTTTCTGGGTTTGAATTTGCCGGATGAGGGACCGAACGTGGTAGCTTCGCTGTGATTGGCTGGCTTCCCGCCTCTGTCTCTAGCGCTCCTGCAGCTGGATCCAAGACTCTTTAACAACGTCAGAGCAACCTCTTGCAGCGAAATGGCATCCATGAACGCTTGGAGGGACGGTGACAAGGTTGCTTTCAGGTTGCTCTGAGGTTGCTGGGAACACCACCTCTGGAGGTGGTGTTACTGTCTTAATATGCATTTATGTTCACAAAACAACGTTTCTATTAGCTTTTTACAAACCTTGCCCCCAAGAAAGGATTGTTTTGTAATGCATAAAGTGAAATCTTACATGGAATACCAAATAGTTAATTATTAATGAAATACCGCAGTATTTCATTAATAATTCACTGTCACTCAGTGCCACGGAATCAAGGTTATCCTCATGGCATGAGCGTATATGAATACTAAGATATGATATCTATTATAGCAGGCAGTAGAGAAGTGGAAACAAATACGTATCATGGGGAAAGACAACACGCAGGCTAAAAGGGTCACAAGAAGAAAAAGTGGCCGAGTCGCCGCGAGTCTCCCGCTTCGTCTGTGGTTCATCTCTTCTCTGCTTTATTTTTTTTGGTATTCCATGTAAGATTTCACTTTATGCATTACAAAACAATCCCTTCTTAGGGGCAAGGTTTGTAAAAAGCTAATAGAAATGTTGTTTTGTGAACATAAATGCGAGAATATGAGAGAATTTGTACATAGCTCCTCTAACTTCCAATGAATCATATGACATCATAAAAGTAGTGGTACACCGGTGGCCCAATATGCTGCCAAACGTATATATGATATTTTTTTTTTTTTTTTTTAACCCATGTGGTATGTTGGGGACCAGCCCAGAATGCATACCTCCCTATTTCCATTATTTCCTATGGGAAAATTACGTCTGCTTAACGAATTTTCGTTCTACAAACAGCTTTGACATCCCCTATCCTGTTTGTTAAGTGGAGTATTACTGTATTGGTAAATGACATTTTGTAGAAGCATTGAAACTGAATACTACATTACTTTGAGATCCTTTTGTGTGTACAGATTAAAGGCCAGCTTCTTTAAGACTGAATTACATTTAACCCCCCCCCAAAAAAAAAAATAAATAAATAAATAAATAAATAAATGTGTGTAGATTTTTTGTCAATTATGAGTAATACCTATTAGGGAAGTTATCCTTGGTGATGTCCATTCCAGAGCCTGTCTCACTAACATTTCCTCTTCCATTCTCATCATGTACCCATCATCACCTTACATTGATTGTTTTCCACAATCTCAGGCTCTTACTGTAGCTGATATTTTAATTTTTTAACTATGTATGTATATCTGGAAAAAAAAAAATCCCCACAAGGTCTTGCTGGTACCTCTTCACCAGCTCACAATCATCAGCCTCAATCAGAGTGTCTTACCTGTTATGAATAGTTTCTTTTATCACTAATAATGCTGGTAGAGTTCATAGAACATAGCTGTCATTGATCCTGGTGAGTTCATTAAATGTTTAGGTGGAGACATAGGGCATGTTGAGTGGTATACCACCTCAGCAAGTGACTTCCAAAACTTCATGTTTATGACTTCAAATGCTATTTTTCAATCTTTTCTTGATGTATGATTCAGCATTTACAAATCCTTTCCTTGTACCTGAGTTTAAAAATAAAAAGGATGATTGTCAACATCAAAGAATCTAGACCAGTAATTTTTGAGTTCCAGATACTTTCAAAATTGTAAATGTTGTATATTATTTGGCGCAATAATAACTTGCACATTTTAGCAAGGATTTATTACTCGCCAAAACTGTATTAAATATAGATAGTGCAAGATATGCATATAAAACATATTACATTGATGATACAAATGATTTTTCATGCTTAGTGTTGCATAAACAATGAAAGACAGCTTTTCTGTGGCACTTTCTATAGTAAAGGTGTTCAATGAAAATCAACCTGTTATATAGGTTGTGTTTATGTTTCTTAAGATAGCAACATCTGATATTTGTTTTATATGATAAAATTGTCATGAATATAAAAGGAATTTCAATATTGCACCAATTTCTCACTGAGAATTGAAAAGTATCTTCACAAGAGATGACACAGCAGCAGGCTGCACTTGAGCTTTCCTCAAAACAGCAATCAAAGGAAGAGGATCCAAGTAATCTGAAAAAAAAAAAGAAGACACATAGAAGAAACATTATTAGTGTAACACTACAAATATTCATGTACTGTTTAGTTGAATATAAGAAAGGAGGTAGTGGTGATAATCAAATCAAAGATAAGAGTGGCAGATTTTCACCATTAGTACTTTACTTGCTGTTACAAGTTGTGCAGTGATAGATTAATTGAAATCTGAGATTTCACTGAATTTAACTTATTCATTACACTCTCAAGGTTTCACTTTATTGCTGAACTTAATTGCTACATTTTTCTACTTTACACTTTCATTTTGTATAGGAGCATCTGAGGCAGTAGAAATAGTAATGATAGTGACAAGCACTGTTGAAATAGTCTTCCTAATGAGCACAAGGTTTGGCTCAACAACAACTATAATGTGACCTTACCTCTAGTAGATGGTAGGTCAGTAAATGCAGGAAGATGAAGCATTACAAGTGTAAAAGCACACTTGGCAGAGTACTGCCTGTCAGTATCTCCCTTCAGGTATCGCACCACCTCCTCTTGTGTCTCTGCAAAGCATTTATTTCAAAGATAAACTAAACTAAATTTTCATTTCTAAATTATGTTGAGTAAAATCTAAACATAGGTAGTGGTTCTCTTAATTTTATATACTTTTTTTAATTTGCAAATTTAGTTATATCCAATGAGAAGAAAATCTTAATTTGCATGTTGCATAATCCATAAGTTACAAGATTATTTAATATAATACTGCTTTTACAAATTTCATCTCCCATTACACATTATACAAAATTCTTTTTTTTTTTTTTTTTTTTTTTTGTGAAATTGATACTTAAATAAGTTATCTGCCAGTTATATGATGAAATAAAAATATCTGCATCACATGTCAAGTGCCCAGCAAAGTCAATTCACTGTTAATTGTTTTTTGCTTTGATATTGAAAGGGCTGTTCCTAAGTAATTCCTTCTCTCCTGATCAAAACTGTGAACAAGTGAAATAACTCAAAAAGAATGTATTCACCTTCAAGCCATGTATCAATAACGAGTTCCAACCGCTTGCTCAGTGACAAAGCTTGTTCAGCAGAAACAAGAGGCCTGGTTTTCCCCTTTGAGATGTTTTCAAGATGAGAAGAGCAATCTCTGTTTTCTTTATTAAGGTTGTGCATAAAGTGTGCTGCTCGAACTATCAGCTTTACATGCCACAGCAATAGACCGGCTCGCTGACTTAAATTGGAGATTCTTCTCACACCCTGAAGTACAATGGAATTTAAGTCACATAGAGTGCAACAATGTTGATGAAACATTTACATGTTATACATTATACTTTAGTAACTGAAAGGTGGTATCACAATTAAATATTTGATGGTTCACTCATACTGTGCTGAAATTGGTAATTTGTATACTTACTTGGAGTGCAGCAAGCCAGTTGGTTATTGCCTGAGGTTTCCCTACTGATAAATAATCATATATAATGGTAACAAGTGCCTGTGTAAAAGCTGCATCGCCATCATCCACCTTTGATGGTTCTGGTGTAGACACACTTGATGAGCCCTTGCTGACAGGTGAGCTGGCAGGTAATGCCCCACCAACCATACTGTGAACAAGCCTTGCTGAACATCCACTCACTTCTTCTAATACAGAACTCTGCAGAAAAATTAGATTCATGTATATGCTTCATTTTTTTACATTGTGATGTGATAGAATATTATTGGCAACGTAAGGCAATGCTTACGTGCAAATATCTAGTTATGGTACAAAGTTGGTAGTCTGTAGTGGGCATCTGTTTTAGTTAGGTTTCAAACATATATCAGTGTATGGAAAAGTTTTCTGATGGGAGGCCTACAATGCCACAACAAGATATGTTCAGGGCAAATGTGGTATGTTGAGACTCTAGATACGTTTTTGTTGCATGTTACTTTATAATAATAAAGAATAAGGATGATGTAAAAAGAAAATGGGAGAATAGTAATGATGATGACAGAGGAGTAACCTTGACTTGCCTTAATAGTCCAGCGAGCAGAGTCATCCTGGGTGAGGAGGTGAGCCAACTTGACCTGAAGTCCTGAGGGAGCAGCACCATAGGGATACCGGCCATCCTTTAGTTTGACAGCAAGCCCATCACCACACCTCAGTAGTGCTTCCAGGATATTCCATGACTTGTTGCCATTTGAAAATCTATAAATTCATATTTCATTAATTTTTTTCTTTTCCCTAAAACTTTTACTTAAATGAGTATTATTTGATACATGATCAATACTTCTGCTGAATTTGGGTTTAGATATATAATAGAATTTAATTTATTCATTATAATTATTATCTTTTAACAAAAGACATGCAAACATTCACATTGATCCTACCATTCATTTTAGAAACAAAGGACAAATTCATAAATATTCACCTGACAGGCCAATATCGGTGGTCACTGGCATCTCCTTCAATGATAATCTCAGACAGTTTGGAGAGTTCAGGCAGCATCAGTGGTGCCAAGGCCTCATATGACTGATTCTTGTACTGCTTGGTGTTATTGAATCTAGAATGCAGAAAACTATAGTAAAATTGATACATTAACAATTATTGCAGATGAAATGCATCTTACAATTAATTCGTTACATACCTAACAGTGACACTGACTTGACAAAGTCTCCCTGTGTCCACATCAATTGGCATCAAAAGTCTTGGTTCTGCTGCCAAGACATACAAGTGCCGCAATGCCTGGAAAGTCATGGATTTTTATTAAAACGTGTTGGATTTAAATCTGCAAATAGGAATTCAAAGAGAATATAAATAAGTGAATAACCATAGCTTCATTTATACAATTACAAAAAACACAAAAGCATACTTCATTAACCAATTCTACATCTTGCACATATCCTCACAAAATCCACTCCTCTATACTATAAACCTTCCATACTCTTCCTTACTTCCTCTATTATATTATTCATTCAAATGTGTTTATGCTGCTCTACCTGTCATGCCTTGTCAGATTTTACACTCTCAAGAGAATAATGAAATGTTAACTGGCTTTCCACTCTATCAGACAAGATTTTGGCTGTTATGTGTCTGACTACTGAAAGTGTTGTATATCAACTTTCCTTCTTCTAATGCTTTCAAAAATATTTTTATCCTTGATCTTAAGCCATTTCAATTGAAATGCATCAAAAACAATAATAATCAGCATATTCTTTTATGTCAACTTGCATCCTCCCAGTTCATTACCATAAATATCTTGTTCATGGTAAGGAATGATGAGAATGATGTGGAGAGCATCAGTCACAGAGGCACTCAAAAAACAAATACAAATGTCATCTAAGAGATTTTGTTTCTTATAATTTTTTCAAACAACTTCAAATAATTTATTTTTGAGAATCAAGGTTTTATTGAGGTGCATACAATACTATTGCAAGTAGTATTGCGTGGATGACAGCATGGATTAGGCAGAGGTTATTAGATACCATGCACACCTCAGGTCTCTATAGCAATAATCACTACAACGCAACACACTAGTCTTCTAAAAGTCACAAAAATCAACTATATGATATTATCAGCGAGATCTTTCTTCCTGAGAAACAAGATTCACCTGCAAATGGTAGCGGTTATCATTGGAGTGTGTTGGGAACTTTGGGAAGCAAGCAATGAGGAGAGCAGCAATGGCCATATTGGAAGTGGACAAGGAGAAGCGACCACCACCTAGGAACAGGAATCCAAGAGCCATGTGGATGGTCAAATGGGAGCCATACCTGTAATAAAAAGGGTACTTTTAATAAAAACATTCTCAATCTCATACACTAAAATTAATATATTCAAGGTATTGCCATTGGAGTTAGACCAACAAGGACCTAGAAGATAAGAGATGGATGAATGCCGGAGAAGGGACCATCTACAATCCCATTAAGAAAAGTAAGTACATTAAAAGAATGATGATGATAATGATTAACTCACCCCACCGTTGAGTTTGAGGGACCCACTCTGGAGCGGAGATAACGCACAATACGTAGCACATCCAGGTCCCCCGTGCCAGCCATCACCATAGACAAGCTCAACAGGATAACATTCAAACAAGTCTCTATGGTGGATTTTCCGGCCAATTCAGCTACACTCCTACAATCAATCAATAAAATCAAATCTATAAGAAACATATCTTAAGATCATAATAACAGTAATGATAATAATAACAATAATGGTAATAATATAATAACATTAATAACAACAACAATGAAATCATTATTAAATATTGCTTCTACTTTATTTTTTCATGGAATATAAAGTTTTCATAATAAAATTTCAGTCCTTCTGTGCTCAATATCTTCTATGAAAGCTATACATATCTTTAAACTCCATACCTTAAGGACAGTAAGTACAGATATAATGTACTGTTTACATCTACCATAATTGAGGTGAAAAATACAGCTACATACCTCTTTGTGAAGTTGGTAAACATGCGTGTGTACTTCCACAGTATCTGGAAGGCTTCATTATTGGCAGATCCAGCAAATTTCAACCCTATGACCATGCAAGAACCAGCCAGTATGTTGTAGAAAGCCTGAGGAATAAATTACATGAACACATGAAGTATATTATAAAATTCATCTTTCTAAATTGTACATAGTCCTCAAATTTTCTGAAATATCTATCATTTTTATATTCATATCTGCATCAATGGAAAATAAAGAGTTTACAGCAGAACACTAACCTGATGCATTGATTCATAATCTATACCAGGAGTAGACTGGTTTCCTCCACGATGAATATGAGTCAAAACTGAGGGTGGAACATGACTCTCTATCCATTCAGCACTGGGCACCACTTCATCCCACATGATGAGGCCCAAAGCTACTGTTCGCAGTAGCAGAAAGTCAGGCCGTACCTAATAAAAGAAATTGGAACCTAATTTGAAGTCTAAATTTCTAAAGGGACAGACAAGGAAAGTCACATTTAAGTGGTAAAAGTGTGAAAAGAGTTGTGAGCTTAAGGTATTTGAAAGGAGGTTCTCTATCTGGTCATCAGGACATTGAATCATGTGGATTATATGAATACATTATTAAAAAAAAAATCATTTTCCTTTTGTAGCAGAAAAAAATGTGTACACATATATTCTGCCTTCAATGACAAAACAAACTTCACTCCTAATTCATCTAAAAATCCCTCTGAGGTACTTTTACCTTTCATGCACTTTGAGAGCACTTCCAGCAGCAAACTTGCAACTTTGGGAGTCATTTTATGGGTTACGAGCAACTTCGACAGTACTGTAATCTTTACTTTGAGAGTGACATTTACATTTCAATATTTATTAATATCCTCCTCTCAAGGAGATGCACATCATTTCACCACTACCTAGAATTAACAGGAATACATACCAACTACTTATATTTAACATATATATATATATATATATATATATATATATATATATATATATATATATATATATATATATATATATATATATATATATATATATATCACTTCACCATAGAATGGCATTGAATTACTATTCACACAAATAATGAATATTGATGAATACACACTTTGGGTTAGAGAATAAAGGGAAGACAGACAGACAGATTAAACATATGAATAAGACAAACAATTATACAAAATTTATAAAGAAGGCTCACCTGATCCAACAGATAAGGTGTGTTTGGTGCAACCATCCATTCAGCAATGGCACGGTTATTTGTTTGAAAATATATCATCCCTAGAGCCAAGGTGGCTCCTGGGGCAGTGACATCGATGTTCACACACTCTCCTTCCTGTTCATCAAAAAATATTACTGACTGACATTATTTCTGAATACAGTCTTTAGATTATATTGTAGGCAACTGAATGTCATGAACTTCTTTATAATAACAATTCCACTTAGTTATAGATACTATTCTTTAAACTTTTTATAATATCTGAAAATGTGATATAAAAAGTATATTTCTACTTACAATATTCATATATAACAAACCTTTATCTGGTAGCTGGGTGACTTATACTTGTCCCTGTGTATGCCAAATAATGGCTTCTTATGGCCACCTTCTATGTAGTGATAGAGCTCTCCAGCAATATTAAGATCTGTAAAACCTGCTGCCTCTCCACCTCTTCCAAACATCACAAGGCCAAGTGCTAATCCAGCTGCCAATGAGTAGGATTCCCGGTCATTTGAATTTTCCATTTCAGGCCCTGGAGGACGACCTATTTCCTGCATCAAGACTTCAGCTATGTGGCGGTGGGCTGTGTCCTGATACACTAAACCAACACCTATGATGGCTGCAACCTGTGGGAATAGTTCTATGTAGTATCAACATAAACATACAAACAAAATCATCATCATACTCTTGAATGGATTCACAAATTTGTACATGTAAAGTACATCATCAAGTTGCATAACCTCTAAGGTCACAGTATTGAAGGAGGAGGAGGAGGAGGAAGAGGAGGAGGAGGGGGAGGAGGAGGAAGAGGAAGATCAGAGAGATTGCTATGCTACATTTGCTACGTGAATTGAGAAAATTAAATAAAAATAAAGATCAGACACACACACACACACACACACACACACACACACACGCACGCACGCACACACACACACACACACACACACACACAATGGAGTGGTGACATTCTGAGGTCATGGGGAGGGACAGGGCATGGACCAGGAGGGGAGGGTCAAGTGGGTGGAGCTTTAAGGCTTAGTTTTTGAGGGAGTTTAACCAATCCAAGGGAACCAGAAGCCTTCACCTGGTGTGGATGTGCCAGATATCGCTACTGGAAAATATATGGGCTAAGACTGGCAAGGAGTTTACAGGCCGCAACTGTACATCATCAAGTTGCATAACCTCTAAGGTCACAGTATTGAAGGTTTTTGTTCATATCTCTAAAATCTCTACTATCTTTATTCAGATCTCTGATTCTTTTCATCTTATTCCACCATTCTTTCAATATGTTCAAACAACTTCAGTCTATTTCTTTTCATCACCACACCAAAGAATTCAATTTTTATTCCTTTCACTCATTTTACTATCCGTGATCACAGGTTGTTCAGGGATACACAACATATCCATCTAATCCTTCTCATTTCCATTTTGCCATTAAATAAATTCTATCACTTGAATATGTGTCAACATTAAAAAAGCCAGTACACTGCAACTAAAATTAAATATCTTGTAAAAGAACATGGGCTTACTAACCTGAACTGTATGTGGTACATCTAATTCTGTTGATGTTGGAGGCAAGAGACATTCTAAGTGGACACTAAGGAGTTTAGTGGTTTGAATGTCCATTGTTCCTCTCTTGGCTACTGACATACCCAGCAAGAGCCCGACACATGTCATTTCTTGGCCACGAGCTAAATAGTCATGCATATTGACAGTCACCAGGTTCCGGAGATGCCCTGTGAGTCCAAGTGCCATTAGGAATCCTGCATGCTCCGTTGGGCTGTCGAGAGATCCTTTTGGTTTGTTGTACACAATCCAGGTGGAGTCAATTTCTCCACAATTAGGTGCAATCTTGAGTCCTGCTGCAACACCATTGTGAAAATGTGGCCACATGTCCATATTTGGAGGTACTTCAATATTTGAGAGATCAATTGTTGTGCCTCTTGGGGGAGCTTTACCTGAAAGGTTGAGTTTAGGTATTGGAAGAGTTTCTGTAATTACTGGTGCAGAAGTACACAAAGTGAACATTCCTCGTCCAACAGGCAGTGCCATAGTTCTGATACAAAGAGCATACAAATGTCGCTCTTGTTCTTCTAGGAAATCATGATCAGATACCTCTGGTCGTTGTACAATGTTGATGGTCACTGCTTTGGAGGAACAAAGCATACGCCGAACCTCAGTTATTCTCTGGTCTTCGACCCATCTGAGAGCCAGCATGTCTGTATCCAGGGTCTCCATGCCATCTTCATCCTCTTTTGACAAATTATTAGTCTTTTTCACTTCTTGTGCTAAATCCTGTTCACGATGACACCGTACTTTAATGTTAAAGGGATCTTTCAGCCTCCCATTGTCAGTGTCTTCATTTTTAGCAGCAGTATCCCTCTGTGCTACCAAGTCAGGTCTATGAATAAGATTGTAGGCAGAGGCTGACCAATTTTCAGGGGGCCACATTCGACACATGTGTTGAGCATTCATTAAAAGAAGTGACACTCCTGGTGATAGGAGTTGAATATCCCTTACTGTTAAGCCCAGTTCATCAGTTAGAAGTACTATTTTTTCATGAATATTTGGTGTTGTATCAGTATTCTGGGTAATGCTCAGAGGAAGAAAAGTTGGAGCATAAGATTTGTGATTGTTTGGAATGATGCAGTTCAAGAATCTTTCCACAGGTATATCTTGTAAATGACAATCAGCAGCTGCAACTGAATACAATAAAACAAGGTTCTTGGTAGTTGTGCATACATGAGGAATACAAGGGAAAGGTTGGAGTTCTGCACCTTCCATGATATCATACAAATGTTTCAACACTTGTGGTGGTTGTTGAGTAACATATGCTGGCCGCACAAGTTTTAGTGATTCTGTCAGTGGAACTTGAGGATGAGGTCCTTGTAAAGGACACACAGTAGGAAAATCTCTCCAGTAATGATGGAGGTAATGTGGGGCTCTAAGGTCTGCTGCAAGCTGATCAAGACAAGGGACAAGAAGGTTGCAGAACTCCCAATGTAGAGAATTTAACTTGAAGTCTTCATACACTAAATGAAGGGTAAAGTGTATGGATGGTAGATATGAAAATAGAGGTGCATTAACATTGACTGTTCCCCTGCTAACTTCCTGCTGCTTCTGTACAACACCTACTTTCTGTAGGCCCAGCATTTCACTAAGACTGCTCCCAGCAGCAACATGTAAAGGAGAAGACAAGATATATTCCCAGTCATTATCAGAGCCACTATCTGCAGCTCGAAACTTCTTTGATGCAACCAAAGGACTAAATGCATCTGATGTTTCAACTGGATAAGTTAAAGCAAGCTTATCAGTGTCATATCCTATCATGGATAACATCATCATTGAAAATAAAATCCATTCACCCTGAGGAGAAAAATCATCTGATCCTGGTGCATTCCTTGTTGCATACCACTTGTTGATCAACTGAAGTGCTGCATCCAATGGCAGTATGAACTTCAATGCAGCAAGGGAATGCCTTACAAGTGGAGAAGATGTCATTTCTGGAAGAGTTATTCTGTACAGATTCCCATTAGCATGTTCAAGAGTTATTCGAGTATCTGCTGCATCCCTGAGAGCAACGATGGCAGAAGAAAGTGGCAAACCAGGATCCTCAGCAAAGGAAGACTCAATGTGCATTTTCTCAGTCACAACTGGTGATAGTCCAACATCAAACTTTGCATCAGCTGATGAAGGTGGCCGGCTTGAGGTTAGAAGACCTGACCTTCGCAGTGGTGTTGTAGCAGGGCTTTGGAGATGTGAAGATATGTTGAGCGAGGAAAAGTCCTTAAATAAAGATGAATTGAATGCAGGTAATCCACTGATATTAATGCGACTTACATGAACAGTTCCTGTATAAAGCAGCAAACTGTTATTACTGTCAACAACTATCATCATTTTCAATGCTCTCAAAGGACGAGCATCTTTAGCTGGTATTGAGGAGACAGAGCCAAAGATTAAACTTGATTGATCATTTGTGTAATCATACTTGATGCAACGTAGTATTCCTGCTTGTGAAAGCATCAAGCAAAGATATTTCTGTTCAACATGATCTTCCGTCAGGAATGCCCTAGTGGCTCGACCAAGAGAATGATCTGTCCACAAGTGATCAAGGCAAATGTCTGGCACAAGAGGCTCTGGCTCAATTAGCGTTTCATTCAGAAATGTCAGCTGTGATGTTCGGGAGGTACGATGACCAGGGGAGCGACAGGGGGAGGGACTCACGGCAAGTCGCATATGCTGTCCACCAAACACTGATGGTGACTGGGTTCGGCTGTAAAATCAAAACAGGGATATATAAATAGACTGTAAAATTTGTCATGATTAACCCATACTTTGAATGAAAAATTATAAAAGATGATAAAACCAATAATTTTTCAAGAATCAAATTCTCACCTCAGTGTTGCCATGTGACTTCTGGCTGTTTGAGAATGTTGGAGCTTAGGTGTGATCATTGGATTGGGAAATAATGTTCTGGTGCGAGAAGTGGCAGGAGTTGGAGTGTGTACAGGCACCTGAGTAGTAGGGGATGTCATGTTGGAGTGATTCTGGGAGAATGAATGAGAGTGTGAGTAGGAGTGTAGTTGAGTGTAGGAGCCAGCACTGGACAGCAGAGATGTGATAGGTGTATTGCTAAGGCTGGGTTGAACTCCACTTTGGAATATGAGGTTGTTTTCCTGAAACAAAATCATTCTAATAAAATCATATTTCAAGCAAAGTCCTCATTTATTACATTAGATCTTATACATTCAGTGTGGACCACACACACACACACACATATATTAAATATGATAGATTAAGATGAATCATATTTACCTCAGTCTTGGCCCTTCTTATTTTCCATATGGTGTGACTATTATTGACAGAATTGTAAAGAATACAAATGGACGGGTCCTGAGACATGAACACAGCCTGCTGTGCTAGGTCACTCATATAAGAAGGATGAGATGAACCACTGAAGCCTGAAATAAAACATGTCGTATATATTTTGAGTTAGTGACTTGATCTTAAGAATAAAGTACACTTAACCCTCGGCTATCGCGCCCAGTTGGGGCCGAAATAGCCGCGCCATAGCCGAAAACGCGATAGCCGAATTGATCTTGGCGGAAAGGCGGTTTTGGCCAATGAGCGCTCAGATATTCCATGACGTCATGGCGGGGCGCATGATAGCAGGCATCTGAGGTCGCGATAATGAAATTTTAGCAGCTTTTCATGGGTGCGCGATAGCAATAAAACGCGATAGCCAAAGTCGCGAAAGCCGAGGGTTGACTGTATGAGGTTTCATATTCTTAATTTATCAAGACTGGAAAAAGTGAAAGAAAGAAATACAATTTTTAACTGTATATAATTGAATGTTTGTATTTTCTAACAATTTTAGGATTTTTTTCAATTTTCTTAATTATGAACTGCCACAAAATGAAGTCCTAATACATAAACAAATAGATAAATAAAAAAAAATTGACAGTTTAGCAATGTATGAAGAATAAAGAGAAACTAAAAGACATCTCATTAACTTCTTCCAATGTTTTGAATCTAACCTGTGACTGGCTGCTCAGAAGTAAAAGTGACTTACCTGCTCTGTAGAGCAAGGGATTTATTTCATCCAGTGGGTGAAGTAAACTATAAAATGTTGGCAAACTTTCAGCCTCTTGCTTCTGAGAGGCAATCTCTGAGGCCATCACCTGACGCTCTAGCAGGATTCCATACTTGACTGGCCACACTTTCCTTACCTGGCACAAGATAACATTATATCATAAGAGTTAATCCTCTTCTGCAGAGGTTCGGATTTCACAACAAATCCTATAATTTTCCTTGAATGCAGTTATAGTATGTACATTGTACAGTATATTGGAATTATCTTAAAATAGGAGGTATAGGTGTGATTAAGAGATTTCCTAGGATATGTGATACATCCTGTTGGTGGCTGAAGTAAAGCTATTTAAGATCAAAGGGATAATGAAAAGTCACGTTATGAAACTAGCCAGGGCGAAGAGTTAGTAAAGGTTGATGATGACGCTGCACCAAACAGACAATACTTACCGGGAATGGAAGAGCTACAGAATAGTCATCTCCATCTTCAGTAATGATGGTGAGGCAGTCATTCTCCACAATACAGATACTAGGAAGAGCATCACCTATACCCAAGAAATAAAAAAAAAGCTATCTATGTAATGGGTTGTATACATAATATATCATAAAGATGTCTATTATGTACCAGAAATTAATGCTGTTACATACAAGTTAAAAATCTACAATTTATAACAGAAAAGGGAAAATGCAACTGAAAACTTCCTCTTATCACTTTAAGAATGACAGTAATGGAATCACTGGTCTCTATCTAACATTCATAATATCTCACTAGGATTCAGATCATAAAGAAGAAAATTATTTGGAATGCAGAAGATTTATATTAGCATGTAGTGCTACATCCACAATGAAGGATCCAAAACTGAATTACAGTGGTTTTGTAATTTGTCAATATTCAGTACCTACTCATACTCATTATGCATATCTTCAGTGTTTTAAATAATATCAAGCAGTTCTTCATTATCTTCATAATGTAATTCAACAACAGATACTGGACATGAGTTGAGTAACATACTTTGTAGGGGTATCAAGACAACTATCTGGCAATGTTCTTTGTACCTTTCCCAAATATGTTTTGCTATGAACAGAGTTACTAAGAAAGACCATGTGTCCTGCTCTCCAACATTGCTTCTTATGTTATCTACCTGTGCATCTCAAGTTGAAGATACTACTAGTAGCGTTCAAATCCAAGATGTGAGAGGACTTTAAGAAAGATGGAATCCAAAAATAAAGCTTCCGCTTAGAATTCAAAATATGTTTTCTTATTTTTATTTCATTATATTTTTCTCTCTAGCCTATGATAAAATATTTTTTAAGGTTTCTATTTTAATCTTTTTCATAACTGGATTAAAAAGTGTCATTATCATAATCCTACTGTTACTCTGCACAACAGACCATATGCATATAATTTACCAGTAGGTTCTTCAGGAACAGGTTCTCCTAGCAAAGGTGGTTGGTCAGGATAGGTGTAAAACGTAGCAAACATAGCATGTACTACTGTGGAGTCACATGTCATACACTTGACAACCTGGCGAGACCCAATTCGTCCCGCTTGGCCTCGTGACCACACAACTCTTGACCCACTGACATAAAGCTCTTCCTCCGTCAATCCATCTTTGCTGTGGCGTACATCCCACCATTCCTGAAGATAATAGACATGAAGTAACTTCCCGAGTTCCTGATTAATAACACCAAAGAATCATTAGTAAACTAATAAAATACCTTTGTATAGTCGAACTGAAGATATGCCATAGTGAAAATACCTTTGAGCCATTAATGGAGACTGTGTCCAACTGTCTCAGGAGGTCAATGTGAGGAGGCACCTGGCTGGGCCGTGGAGGAGGCAGACCAACCTCCCCAGGATGGTGCTCCAGATAGTCACGTCCAAAAGGCACAAAATCTTGTGCATCTCCACATGAGATCATAATGTATGCTTCATTAAACTCATCCAGATTTGAGGAAACCTGAGAATATATTACATGAAGGATCAATTAGAAACATTAATATTCAGGAAAAGCTTGATGTATCCATGAGATCCTAGTCAAGAGAAACTAACATTGTCTGACTATTTTCAACATTACATTTACAAAATTAATTATAAATACAAATAAATATTTCATTTAAAGAGTTTGTCTTAAGCATAAAGGAGAACAATAACATAAAATGGCAGAGAAGCACCACTAACCCTTTACCTACAACAACCTGTGGGAATGTGGGTTTCTGGTTGAGGTAAATTAAATCACAATCATATGCAACAGGAAAGCACATTCTGCAATAACAACAGCACAAGCAATCTAATGAAAATTTCACTATATCAGAAGAAAAATCATTATCGTATGCCATGGCAGAAAAATCAATACCGTGCTTTACATAATCTAACCCAGTGGTGGGCAAACTTTTCAGTGCTCGGATCACATTAAAAAAATAACAATCTTATACAGCCACATACAAAACTGACCCAAAATTATCTTTATTTGAAATAGAAGATAAAAGGTTTTCAAAGAAAAGTCACTCTCCAACACTTATGCACATCTGCGGGCAGAAAATGAAATGCTCATAATAATTTTTGGCATTGTTTATTAACTTTCTCTTTCAAATTTACTAGCCTTCATTTGGTAGACCGTAGTTTGCCCATACCTTATCTAACTTGCCGTAATGTAACATACCCTGATAATTTACTTCCTGGTAATTAATAAATTTTGTCTCACCCTACCCAAAAATCTCCCACATTCCCACAGGTCCTCAAGCTTGTTGGGGGTGGGGGTTTGGTGGCATTTTTCTGCCACTTTATATTAGCCTATCATATTGGGTTTTGTGAAGGTCTGGTAGAAAACAGTTGAAAAATAAGATGCCAGAGTTGTACTGGTCCTTTACCATAAAATCGGCGAGTATCGCGGTTTTTATCTTTTATTGTTATTTACATACTAATTGCATGCCTCCCCTCAGCCTCACTGCACAAGGCTTTCTTCTTCCTCTCATCCCTATTCTGTCCACCTTTCTAATGCAAGAGTTAACCTGCACTCTCAATCATTCATACCTTTCTCTGGTAAACTCTGGAACTCCCTACCTGCTTCTGTATTTCCGATTTTCTATGACTTGTCTTCTTTTAAGAGAGAGATATCAAGACCTTTGCTCCCTAATTTTGAATAACGCTTTTCTTTCTTCTAGAGAACCAACACCAAGTGGGCCTCTTTTGTATCTTTTTTTTTTTTTTTTGCTCTTGGCTGACCCTCTCTCCTACATTAGGAAAAAAAAAATTCTAACTATCTACTACATGTGTGTGTGTTGAAAGAGAACACACACACACACAGGACTAAAGAAACTTACATATGAGCGAAATGTAATGTATTCCAACATAAATGGAGTGATATCGGGGATTTTAGAACTCAACGATTACTTGAGGGACAAGAACCCAGATATTGTGGGTCTTACTGAAACAAAACTGAGAGAGGGAGAAGACCTGATGAAGGTTGGAGAAGGGAAA
This sequence comes from Portunus trituberculatus, assembly GCF_017591435.1. Lineage (NCBI taxonomy): Eukaryota > Metazoa > Arthropoda > Malacostraca > Decapoda > Portunidae > Portunus > Portunus trituberculatus. The sequence goes on along the minus strand of NC_059268.1, from coordinate 14,117,200 downwards.
TATAACGTTTGGAAAAGAAATAGAGTAGGTAAGATGGGAGGAGGAGTGATGTTGCTGGTTAAAAAAGATATAAAGGTGGATCAAGTGAAAAAGGTATGGGAAAGGCAGAAGTGCTAAAGATCAGAGCAGAAACTAATGAAGGAAAAAAGAGGCACTACATAGTGGTGTACGTACCACCTAAGACAAATGCATGGTCAGTACAGGAATATGAAGAAATGATAAGTGATACAGGAACATGTCTGGAAGAAATGTTGGGTGGCTGTGAACGAACTATAATGATGGGAGATTTTAATTGTAAAGAGGTGTGTTGGGAGGACTGGTCAATGGAAGGATCAGAGACAACATGGGAAATACACTATTGACACTGGCAATGGAAAATGTGTTAACTCAGTGGGTCAAAGAAGATACTAGGTTTGGAGGAGAGGGAGCATCGTCAAGACTGGACTTGGTCTTTAGTACAGAGCCAATGGTCATTGAGGAGATGAGGGTGGAGTGCCCTTTAGCAAAGAGTGATCATGCAGTTTTGGAGTTCAAGGTGATAGACGAAGAGAAATCTAGAAGAAATGAAGAATATAAAGTGGGAAGATGGAATTATGCCAAGACAGATTTTGGAAACCTAAAGAAATTCTTTCAAGAGACAAATTGGATGAAATTCAAGAGTGCTAAGGAGCAAATGAAAAGTGGAAGGAATTTATAAAAATATACAAAGAAGGTGAGAAAAATTTGTACCAATAAGACAACATAGAGAAGTTGGAAAGCAGGACTGGTTTAACGATAGATGTGAAAAGGCTAGAACAAGAAAAGAGGATGCATGGAAGAGGTGGAGAAGGAAAAGACGGATTAAGCAGTGGGAAAGTTACAAAAGAGCAAGAAATGAATATGTGTTGATTAGAAGAGAAGAAAGAAAGAAACAAGAAAAGGATATAATTGATAAATGTAAAGACCAACCAAGGCTTTTTACAGACATGTGAACAACAACATCAAAAATAGAGAAAGTATTGAAAGTTTAGAAGTAAATGGAGTATACAGTGAAGATCCCAGGGAAATGGCAGAGGCTATGAATGGATGCTTTCGGAAGGTATTCACAAAGGAGACTGCTTTTGACAAACCACTGGTAATGGAACAGAAAGGGATTATGAAGGAGTTTCAAGTAACTGTGGAGGAGATCAAGAACATGATGGGGAGTTTAGAAGTGAGAAAAGCTGTGGGACCTGATGGGGTATCAGGATGGATTTTAAGAGAATGCAGGGAGCAATTGGCAGAAAAAGTTTGTGAAGTAATTGATGCCTCATTAAGGGAAGGCGTAGTGCCCCAAGACTGGAAAAGAGCTAACATTGTCCCAATCTATAAATCAGGTAACAAGAGAGACCCATTGAACTATAGACCAGTGTCACTTACAAGTGTGGTAGCTAAGATGTGTGAGAGGGTGGTGAAGACTAGATGGACAGACTTCTTGGAGAAAATGACATACTTTGTGAGTGTCAATTTGGTTTTAGGAAAGGGCGTTCATGCACGACAAACCTGATATGTTACTATTCGAGGGTGATAGATGTAATACAGGAAAGAGATGGTTGGGCTGATGGAATATATCTGGATTTAAAAAAGGCCTTTGATAAGGTACCACACCAGAGACTGATCTGGAAACTTGAAATGGTAGGAGGAGTGCATGGCAGTTTACTAAAATGGATGGAAGACTTTTGGTAGGAAGAGAAATGAGAACAATAATTAAGGACAGACCATCAGAATGGGGATTGGTGGAGAGTGGAGTTCCACAGGGATCAGTGTTGGCACCAGTAATGTTCGCAGTCTACATAAATGACATGGTGGATGGGGTGTCCAGTTATGTGAGCCTATTTGCAGACGATGCAAAATTGTTACGAAAAGTGAGATGTGACAAAGATTGCGAACTACTCCAGGAAGACTTGGACAGAATATGGAAATGGAGCTGTACATGGCAAATGGAGTTCAACACGACAAAATGCAAGAAAATAGAGTTTGGCAAGAGTGAAAGAAGAATCAGGAGTATGTACAAGATAGGAAATGAAGACATAAAACCAGTCATGAAGAAAAAGACCTTGGGGTGACAATTACCAATGACCTATCGCCAGAGAGACATATAAACAAAATAATTGGAGAAGTATTGAACTTATTGAGGAACATAAGAGTGGCGTTCGTATATCTAGATGAAGAAATGATGAAGAAAATAATTACTGCAATGATAAGACCGAGGCTTGAATATGCAACAATACAGTGGGCTCCGAACTTAAAGAAACACATAAGGAAACTAGAGAAAGTACAGAGGGCTGCAACGAAAATGGTGCCTGACTTAAGAGATTTGACTTATGAAGACAGACTGAAAAGAATGCAACTTCCAACCCTGGAAAACAGAAGAGAAAGGGGAGACCTGATAGCAATATACAGAGTGATGATTGGCATGGAAAAATGGATAGGGAAGATCTGTGTATGTGGAATGGAAGAATGTCGAGAGGGCATGGGAAAAACTAAAATGGCCACTTATAGGAGAGATGTGAAAAATATAGCTTCCTCATAGAAGGGTGGAAGCATGGAATAGTTTAGACGTGGAAGTGGTCAACGCAAGGAATATTCATGATTTTAAGAAAAAGCTGGACATTAATAGATATGGAGACGGGACAACACGAGCATAGCTCTTTTCCCGTATGTTACAATTAGGTAAATACAATTAGGTAAATACACACACACACACACACACACACACACACACACACACACACACACACGTAGATAACACGAAGGCTTCCAACACTTACCGCCCCACGAGTCTTTTTGTTCTTGTATCACAGTTCAGGTGAAATACAGCGTCACACTACTTCAATGGAGACTAAAAGGGTTGTTTTGTCTTGAGCTGCTTCATCATCTACATTGAAAGAAGTCTCAGCGCCACACCAATTCTGGATTTCGTTTGATATTTTGAGGCCTTGCAAGCTGTGGTACCACAACCTCTAATGCCACAGAGATGTTGGTAGCAGGCAGATTATGTAGTTAGTTTCCAGCAAGGTAACTAAAGTGTCCAGACCGCGCCGCGCCAACTTCCCCAAAACAAATATCTTGATCTTGATCTTGATACTACAAGCGACTCGGGATCACTCCTGAGCCGGGCCTTTGGATCGGCAGCTCCTGTAGATGACAAAAAAAGGCACACAGAAAAAAAGGAAAAAAAAAGAAGAAGAAAAAGGAAACAGGGTCCTTTGCTCTAGCCGTCTGTACATCTGGCACGCCACAGTCTCTCCAGAAACTCCTTCACCGCCTCAATCATCCTTTCATTCGTTTCTCTACTCAGTCCCAGCAGCACCACCATCCACTCCCTCCCCGTCTTTTCCACTCTTTCGTTCCTATTATGCCCTGACTCAGTCAACACCACTTGCATCATCTCATACCTGTCTCTGGCATACTTCACACACTCCAGCATCACATGCTCCACCGTCTCGTCCTCTCCCGAGTCACACATCTGGCACACTTTGCTGCGGGACTCAGACCACCTGTAACTCCTTGCATTCACATCCATACACTGTGCCCTAGCTCTGAAGAGAAGATCACCACCCAGGCTTCCATCGTACCACCTCTCATACATCGGGGCCTCTTTCACCTTGTACCATTCCAGAGTAGTCTTTCGTTCCATCCCATTCCTCCATTCATTCAGTCCCATACTCTTCACATCTCTGTCTATCTCACTCTTCCACTTCCTCACATCCCATTCTGTTCCCACTCTGCCTCCTCTTGTCACGACCCATTCCAGCTCATTCTGATTCACCCCAGCCATTCTCACTGCCCACCCAACCTGTAGACCATTCCTCTCTGTCATTCTCATACACCTTTTCCTCCATTTGCTTCCACTTTCACTCCACAGATACACCTTCCTTGCTATTCTTGCATCTTCCATTCTCTCAAGCCTAATCTTGTACCTAAGTGTCGCTTTTATAAGTCTTTCCTAAAAGAGCTCCATCCCATATCCCTCTTAAGGCTTCTACTGCCGTGTACCTCGGTGCATTCAGTGCCAGCCTAGCTACTCTACACTGCCCCACTTCTAACTTGTCAATTTCACTCTCGTTCCATGCAATCACATCCATACCATACATTATATCGGGGACGGCCACACTCTTCCACACTTCTCTCAGCACGTCATACTTACTTGCTTTCATCCTTGCCGCGCTTCCTAAACGACCCACCCACTGATTCACCAAGCTTATTTTTTCATTCTTTGACTTTTCACACCCATTCGGACTCATCTACATCCCTAAGTACTTGTATTCTTGTGCCTGCTTCAACTCATTCTCTCCCAGCCTCCATGCTGCATTACATTCATCCTCCGACCTATTCACAATCATCACCTTACTCTTCTCACTACTAAATCTAACTCCAAAATCTCTTCCATACCCATCAACCACATCCAGCAGACTTTGCAGCTCCTCTGCTGACTCATTCATAACCACTACGTCATCTGCATAAAGAAGCACACCTATCTTATCATTCCCCACACTCACTCCTGCATTCATCCTTCTCATTCTGGCTGCTAACTCCTCTGTGTACAGGCTGAAAAGGGTTGGTGACAAAATACATCCTTGCCTAACTCCTCTCTCACTCCTCACCCAGTCTGTTTCTATATCTCCTAAACTGTACTTAGCTCTGGTATCAACATACATGCTACGCACTATGTTGACTATCTTGGCACTCAACCCAATCTTTTCTAGGACTCTACCTAGCATTTCTCTATTCACCCTATCATAAGCTTTCTCTATATCCAGAAAACCCAAATACAGTTTACCTCCATCCTCCTTTTTTTTTTCTCAATCATTCCATTCACCACAAACATGTTATCCTCAGCTCTCCTGTCCGCACGGAAACCATTCTGCTTCTCACCTAATACTCCAGCTCTTTCAATCCACTTACACAATCTGGCATTCAACACCGCACTGAACACTTTGCTTACTGTATTGACTAACGCGATCGGCCTGTAATTTTTCAACTCATTCTTATTCTTGTGTCCGCCCTTATGCAGCAGAGTCACCCTGCATTCATTCCACATTCTTGGCACTCTCTCCTCCTCCCACACCTGGTTAAAAAGCTCAGTCATCCTGTCAATCACAACATCACCTCCATTCTTATACAGCTCATATGGTATTTCATCCGGCCCTGCTGCCTTCCCATTCTTCTACCTTTTCACACACTTCTCCACCTCCTCCCTGCTGATCCTTTCATCCAGTTCATCTGCATTCCTTCTCTCGCACCAAACACCTCACCTACACCACCCACTTCTTCCCAGAACTGTCTGATTGCCTCTCTCATTCCTTCCTTCTCTTTTACAACTTCACCATTCACCTTCAAACTCTCCACTCCAACACTGCCATATTCTCATCTCTCATGAACTTGTACCATTCACAGCCACCTTCCATGCCTTTCTCTCTTAAAGATTCAATCACACTCCTTTCACACTTTACTTTGGCCTTCACTATCATTCACTTTGTCATTCTCTGCTGCTTTACATACATTTCCCATGCATTCTGGTAGTACTCATTCTCTTGACCTCTATTTTTGACGGAAGGGCTTCCATTCTTGCCGAGGAAGTTAGATATGGTTAAACTTTCTTGATTTCTGCAAAAAAATTCCTTCAAACTCTCATATTTGGATAATGGAAATAACCGCAGCCTACCGTCCAATACATTCTAGACACAACCGCTCTGTTATTTTATTTTATTTTATTTTTTTCAGCAGAAAAGAGAGAGAGAGAGAGAGAGAGATCGCTTTTGCCTTGGGCTGTTTCAAATCGTAATCTATTTTCCACACAATGAAGAGATCAGCAATGAAATTGGTGAATTGAATGAATTCAAACCTAACCCTACAGATATAACATAAGCTACGTAATGTTCAGATAAAGACATTAGTTATCTTAATATTTTCCTCTCACAAGTGTAGGCCGAAATGAGTTTCATTTTATGTTTTAAGTAATGCATTTTATTTTTTCTTGATGTTCCTTTCTTTCCACATCCATGTTTTAACTCCATTATTCTATTCCTTGCTTTTTATTTTTATTTTCTATTGATGACATACTGGTACATTCGTATATTCTCCTGTTCACATTGAAACCATTCAATCTTTCATCCAACATTCTTCGCGCATATTGCCATCATGATAACTTTTAAGAGGTTGTATAGCGAGATTGTGAGTTAATTGGGATTTTCATAATTCTCATAATTTCAGTGATAGGTTGAGTCTTACCTCAATCTATTACCTCTTGAACTAGGTAGGTTGCATTTACAACAGTTTATGATAACCATACCTGCTACATGTAGCCTATATACTTACTAATTATGGCGAAGAATAAACATCTCGTTGATCCACCAGTCACAAGTAATGTACAATACTTTATGTAACTAAGTTTACTGTTGTTACTGTTTACCCATAAGTTTATTTTGATACTTATTTCTAGTGGATACATCCCGAGCTCTCCGTAAACCATCATTGTTTGCTTTCTTGTAAACAAATTACACGTGGTTTCGAGATGTATGTAAACGTTTCATATTTCGAAAAACATGTCTCCATAACCATGATGCATATATCTATATAGAGACACCGTGCTGTTATACATTTCCAGTTGGATATCCACTGGGAGATCAAGCATTCTGCTCATACCTACAATATATACCGATTACGCGCGCGCGCGCGCGCACGTGTGTGTGTGTGTGTGTGTGTGTGTGTGTGTGTGTGTGTGTGTGTGTGTGTGTGTGTGTGTGTGTGTGTGTGTGTGTGTGTGTGTGTGTGTGTGTGTGTGTGTGTGTGTGTGTGTTCCATTTAGATTCCAGTAGGTACAGTTGCAATACTAAATACAGCCTCAGCATCCCCTCGGTATGAGAGGCTCCACTCCCATCGAGGCACACAGGCTGCGATAAGCCTCGGCAGCGTCACAGGGGCTTCGTGTTATGTAGCACATGTGGATAAAGGGCTCGGGCCTGACGAGGGCGTTGCATCTTGCCCACATTCCAAGTAGAGGGTGACAGTGAGCAACTCTCTCTGCTTCTCGGATGGTGGGTGTGATGGGACTAACGGGAGGCGTGGGACAGTGTTGATCTTCTTGCCACGACTTGACCAGATGCCAAAGGTCTGGAGCTCTGGTGCCAGTGGACATAAGGCGGTCGTTGCCTGCCTCACCGTCAAAAGTCCCCAGCATGCCTGCCAAGTGTCCAAACGTCCAGCTCAGCGCCTCCACACTCACCAGGCGCTGCTGTTTCAACACTCTCACGGTGAACAGAGGTAAATTGATAGTGATCTGTAAATACCATACTAAGATTGTCACTTCGCCATCAGTTACGTCTCGGTCCCCAATATCCTTGCCATTGAGAAACACATGGAAGTCTGGCCTGACCACGACGGTGACACGCGGGGTGGTCACTGTGACCTGGGCCCGAGCGTCCCGTTCTGGGTGTGACAGGGTGACTTTGTTTCCGGCGAAGGAAGCCAATATGATTTCGCACCTAGACAAAGGAATATGCAGCTGTGCCCCGTCGAAAGTACGTATCTCCGTGCCACCGACGACCATCGCTGTGCCGTTCCAAGGTGGCATCAGGTTTGTCCATTGAGACGGCAGCGGCAGGGAGTCATAAAGCCACAGGAGGTTGTTGGAAGGAATAGTGTCGTAGCTGTTATAGGCCCATATCATATCACGCAATAATGTCAGTGGTGTCAGCGTTATCTTGCCCACAGCCTGCAAAAATTAACAAACAAATGAAAAGTCATGATTCGAAAATAAGGAACAAAACATTTGATTAAGATAAACAAAAGAGCATCGTGAAAGTACCGTATTGATGTTCCTGAGGGTAAGGAAGGTGGCCCAAAGGAGAGTTGGGTTATTCTTGAGAGGCGCCAAATCACGCTTAAGTCTTGCCTCAGTCCGAGCTAACACTTCCTGCAAGGCTTCACGTTGGTAAGGGTAAGAATGGGAGCTTATGAAGGCGGTCAGGTCTTCCTTCAGCTCCTGGAAAATGGAAGTGTGCTCCAGCAATGACAGGAGGTGCTTGATGGTGGGTAGCAGGTCCTCTCCTCCGGTCTGAATAATCTGCACTATCTGTTTTCCGACTGTGAAATGAAGGGTTATATTTTTAGTTTCCCTTGTCAAGCGAGCCAGTCTCGTAACCAGTATGTCTCACTTCATGTAACGCAATTTATAACACTGACGATGGTAATGATAATGATGATGATAGAGAGAGAGAGAGAGAGAGAGAGAGAGAGAGAGAGAGAGAGAGAGAGAGAGAGAGAGAGAGAGAGAGAGAGAGAGAGAGAGAGAGAGAGCAAAATACCTTCTTTCACGAGGGAATTGTACGACTTCATTTCTTCCACCCATTCAATACTTTCTTGATAAGGATAGTATGGTTCATGAGGCAGCTGAGTCTTGGCCCACCTAACGAAGAGCCAGACTGTGTAGCTCACTTTCCTCAGGTAATGAGCTGTAGGAGTGTTTAACAAGTGCCATGTTATCTCGAATGCCGGTTCCAGCTTTTCGTGGACAAGATATGTTGACATTTTCTGGAGGTTATTTTCGATGCGATGGATCAAGGTAATGATTTCTCGAGGAGGAAAGACGTAATGTCTTCTGTGGGCTTCATTTACTACTGCCTGGTAAACTCTAGTCAGCCAGTCTTTTCCGCCTTGCGTCACCACCAGTAGCACCGCCCGCACCTCAGCCTGCCACGAATGCGATATAATTCACATACGGATACAACAATTGTAGTAAATCTTGCACATATTGTCTATAGAAAACACACACACAAGCTTATAAATTGATTAACGGAATGGATCAAGTGGATAATGAGAAACTGATCCTGAGATCGCATAGTAAAAAACTGAGGAAGGGAAGATGTCTGAGAGATGTTAAAAAATATAGTTTCCCGCAAAGATGTGTTGAGACTTGGAACAGTTTGAGTGAGGAAGTGGTGTCAGCAAAGAGTGTGCATAGCTTTAAGGAAAAATTGGATAAGTGTAGATATGGAAACGGGCCACACGAGCGGCCCTGTAAAACTACAACTAGGTAAATACAACTAGGTAAATACACACACACACACACACACACACACACACACACACACACACACACACACACACACACACACAGACACACACACACACACACACACACATACCTCAAATTTCCTGAGCTCCTCCTTCATGTAGTCAAATTTCATATCGACGTGAGGATAGAGAGTGAAGTGACTCCTCAGCACATCGAACACTTCATGCCTCTCCTGATCTCGGACGATAATATTTCCCTCAAGCCTAAGTGGATTTCTGACTCCCAGTCTGACATGATAGACTTTGCCTCTTTCGTCCTTCCTTCCAATGGTCAACTCGACAAACGCAGGTCCGCATACCGTCAGGACGCAGCTGTGGTTTCCTAATAGTGGTAAGAAGGACGAGGTAGTCATCTGCAAGCCGTGACATTCTGGTACTTGTCGCAGCCCCACCACGCCTGACACATCCACAGACACGCCTCCCTCGGTCACGATCATGAAGCCCATTGCTGCTGCCTGCTCAGATATCCGGTCCAACTTAGTTTTTGCTTTGAAGTTCGCTTTTTGAGCTTGATTTTTGCTGAATTTCATGTCGAATGCAAACGTGTGAGGCGATGCAGCTGTACTCAATGTAAGTCTCGGGTGATAACTCAGCAGCTGGAAAAGACAACAAAGACTTGTTTGAGGGATTGAAAGAGTTAGTGGGTCTTATACTGCTCGCACATCCGAGAAAGTTACAGGGTTTACGATAAACACGAAGGAGCACCTCACCCTGGTGGTCAGATTGGCCTCGAGCATGACAGTGTTGTTGGCTAGCAGAGTAGAGGCGAGGGAAGCCGTGATCTTGTCAGCCGTGTCGGGAAAGATGTCCAGTTCGAAGGATCCTTTCTGGGCGGTGCCGCTGATCCTGTACTCCACCGCAGCTGTCATGTCCCTGTCCACCGCTGAGTGGCTCATCTTTCCTTCACAGCGAAAGGTGTCAGTCAGTAAGTTATAGGAGTACCTGCCGGTCACTATGTACTCCTGCATCCCGAAATCTGCATCAGGAGACGAGACGGCTATGAGGGGCAGGGCTTCTCCCCGCAGTGACTGAGAAGCGTTGGGAAGGAGAATATGGGAAGAGTTCTCATTATTCCAGTCAGACTCTGGACATACTGAATTGAAGCAATTATTGTTCTTTATTATTATAAATTTTACTGCATCGTTGAGAAATTGTTCTGCAGCTCTTAAGTTGAGGATGAAGCTGCAGGACTTAATCGTCTCGGAGACCGTTGTGTTCAAACGCCAGTCCAGCAATGTGAGACTGGCGGTGTGGTTTGCCCTCCACACAAGGCTCCTTGACTGGTTTCGTCTCAGCCAGGTCAACTCCATCTCTAGAGGTTGTTTTAACGTTGAAAGGGTCGTGTTTCCCTATAAGAAGATATACATGTGAGACTATGAGATAAGCTTACATATTCATTCAGACATTACTGCAGAGAGAGAGAGAGAGAGAGAGAGAGAGAGAGAGAGAGAGAGAGAGAGAGAGAGATATATATATATATATATATATATATATATATATATATATATATATATATATATATATATATATATATATATATATATATATATATATATTTGAAGACACCTAAACTAAGTCACCCAGATATCTGAGGTCACGCACCTTTATCTGTAAGAATCTCTCCCTGGCCGAGGACCGGTGGGTGATCTGCGTGCTGTACGAAGTGTCAATACCCATCGGTGAACTATAGGCTATGTGTGAATCGGTTCTGAAGTTTTGCAAACCATTAGGGTCTTCCAGATCCAAAGAACATAAAAACTTATAGTTCTTGTTCTCCAGACCGAAATATTTAATCTTAGTTTCAATGTAGAATGAACCGTTACGAGTCTCAATATTATTTTCAAACTCCATATTCATATATTTTCTCTCTCCTGTTTGGATCCCGAAGCTGAAACTTGTCTTTCTCATGACGCTGTATCGAAGCTGCACCGTCTCGCCCACTGCCAGGAACCTGCATGTCTCTTTCTGGTATTTGATACTTCCTCTGTGAAAAAAAAAAAAAAATAAATAAAATAAATAAATAGAAATAAATAAATAAATAAATGTATAAAAGATACGGAGGATTTATAATTTCAGGCCATGATAAAAAAATATAAATCATTCTTAGGTTTGATAATCAGGATACGACATAAAATGCTAGACTAATAATTAAATGTATAAAATATCAAACAATAATTGTTTTGAAATTAAGTGACAAATAGTTGGCAAAAGACACCTTCTTCATATTGTTAGTATGGAGACAATAGGGAACTTTATAAGATAAGTTTATGAAATAGGATCATTAGAGGAAACAATCTGAATATTTCAGTGTAGGAACTGCCACATGTATACGCGTATTATACTCCCTCTCTCTCTCTCTCTCTCTCTCTCTCTCTCTCTCTCATACATGATAACATCCTTTCCAAGTACATTTTCATTATTCTTTAGTATGATAATTTGGTATGGAATCTGTATCATCAGCCATGAAAGCCTGACCGATCATTTCTGGCCATGTCCCTTAATGTAAGGTGCCAGATATTGCCAGGTAGGAGTCATGCTGTGTACAGTAAAGTGCTGGATACTCACTGAATAGAAGAGTAATGAGAGAGCTGCGGTAAGGAGGCAAAAGTTAAGTCCATCTTAAGCTTCTTGTTAACGTCCCTGTCAGCATCCCACCACACATCAGTGATTACCGTTCCGGTCGTCAAGTCCACCTGGGAAGAAATTTTCACCCGGCGGGAGTCTGGTGCATTGGGGAATATCAAGGTGTTCAGAGCCACATACACTTGCCTGGTGCTGAAAACTAAATGGGTCTGCGCTTGAAGGTAATGGGAAACAAAGACACTTGCTTCGTATTCAGTTTCCTCTAAACTCCCCGATGAAGAGCTTGACTCCAGGCTCATCAGTGGCCGTCCTTGGGAGTTACTTAGTATAACATACATGAACTGTGAGTTGTTACCCATTGTAACCATAGAATCAATTTTACATGGATGATTTCCGATCATCGAAATATCCCATTGCACCTTTACATGGAATGTATCTAGCCTGGGGTCTAAATGCATGGGTCCTTCTACATGGAACAGGATTGTTGAATTGTGAATGACAGCAGCCTCCACGTGGAAGAGGTCGCCACTGTGGGGTATCATAACTTTGAGCGACGCCCTGGTGGGACTGATGACACGAGGCACCTCCACCTGTTTGCCAGAAATAATGCCTTTGATTAGTTTTAATCAAGTAAAATATAGACAAATTTACTTTACAGTAATATTTTGCTAGAATGAGTATATTCCATCGCTCATGTTATTATTATTTTTCTCTTTAGTTGCGGTTTATGATTGATACAGAATATATTTACAATGCTTAAGTCTCGAAATAAGTGATTGTCGTACCAAAGTTCGAATTAAAAATTCATCTAGATTTTCGATGCAGAACGCTTCTATTCGAGCTAGAGTGGCGGAAGTGACGGCGCTGCGGAGTTGAAGTGAAGCACCTACTCGATCACTCGTCATGTACACTGATGCTGCTCCCTTGTATTGCATCTCCTGCAGACCACCTGGCGAAGTGTGTGTGTGTGTGTGTGTGTGTGTGTGTGTGTGTGTGTGTGTGTGTGTGTGTGTGTGTGGGGAGGGAGGGGAGCGCAAACAATATACATTAATTTCCAGAAAACATTGTGATGAACATAAAAGAAAAGTTCATTACGAGGTTGATTCATTGGTGTATAAATGTAAACAGATACATGATGCAGCGATAGCAAAACAATGAATGGCTTACCTTTCGACTCCAACTGAGCCACAAAGTCTATGTTGGGTGTTCCTAGGAGGCTGAGACTAGTTTCTACGTGAATCAGCTGCCTGTTCCTGCGAGTCACCTTGAAATCAGATGAGAATTTGGTTCTTTGCTGTGATTCTGTTGACGCGTTGGTGGAAGCCATCACCTTCCACCCGCCAAGCCCGCTTTTGAAATCAAGCTTGCGAAGTCGAACAGGTAATAGAAGCCCGGACTGTGGACGCTGGTCTATATCGACACCAACTGGAATGCATAATTGCAGCTATGCTAATAATAGTATATAATAATAATTCAATTTCATAAGTTTATGATTGTCTTGTCTTCTTAAATAACTTGGTTAATTTGTTTGATTAATTTTTACTCCCAATATGTTTCAGTTTCTATTTCGAGTGATTGATAAACATACTTCCGAAATCCAGACTGAGATAGTGAGCGAGAGCATGTCTTGTTCCTCCTTGGATGTCCAGAGCCCCTTGTGGACCATGCTTTTTCTTCATCACATCTATTTCAAGTATTTGCGCCTGGCGAATGAAAGACTGATTGTGCGCATAAAAAATGCCAAAATCATATTCTTCATTATATTGTGTTTTAGTAGTTACTGAGCTAAATTTCAGAGCTCTTTTCCAAGTAATGTTATTATATCTTGTCGTACTGGACAGATCAACGGATTTTTCATTTCCGGAGTGAATGATAACCATTGCAGCTTTGCTGTAAATTTTTGAAGCATTAAATGTCAGAGAAAAAGTGTTATTCGTGAGACCACGTAATGCAGATACTTCAATATCGAATCCTCGCGTTGTCTTTGAACCATACGTCTTGCAAAACATAGTTAAAGTTTCCTTGTTTCTATGTTTTTCAGGGTTGCATTAATCAAATAGCCTTTCATGGAGGATTCTGTTCTATTTAGGGAGAGCCTGGTGAAGGCTGGGGCGCCGAGAGGCAGAGCGTTGTTGTGGAAGATGTCCGGCACGTCCACGTCATAACACAGCTTGAGGCCAAACACTGACTCCAGATTGGTGACACACGATGTGCTGTTAATCCTCATGTCGTGCATGGAGGATGGTACTACCTTGGTGTCAGGCTGGCCCATTTTGCTCTTCATGAGATACGCCTCTGCCTGAACATTTAATACAACCATCTTTTTAGGAAGATCAAGGTGCAGCTGTGTATGTTTGCCGCGATGGCCACTTTCCCTGAGCGTGATGCCATTACTAGTGGACATGGCTGTGTTAATTTTGAAGCCAGTCTTGGCGATGTGGGCGTCGTAACCAACGAAGCAGCCACCATCGACTGAGAGACTAGGCATGATTTTGAAGCCAGAGTATGAAGCAAATTCATCCAGGTGTGTTTCTACCTGGAGGCCTGCAACAAGTGTCAGGTGTGTGGTGAGCTTGAGGGGCGTTCCCTGGATGGTTGGGAAGGAATAATCAAGGTCTGGTCGCAGCATACGTACCGTGTCTTTTCTAAGCGTCTTGCACTGCTGAACAAAACTATAGATCAGTGCATAAATATTTGTCTTTATTTCATTGAAATTCAGATTGCTAAGATCAGCCGAAGTTGAAGAAAAAAAGACATCTTGACCCATGATACGGATGTATAAATCTCCCTCAACATCGAATATGTTGTTGTGATAAATTTCGTTTAATACATTTGTGAGAATCGAATGTTCAGTGAAACGTCTTTGCCTTCTTCCACTCAAATTTTCATCGTTCTGAAGCAACCTGAAAACGTCTTCAATGATTTTGATGTAGCCGACCGTTTCAAAGTAGCCTGCGGGTCCAAACAGTCGAGCAAGGATCGGGTCCAGACCCTCCAGGCGCATTCCCAACTCAGCCACATTCATGGAAATTTCTTCCAGAGCTGCTGTGATGTTTACGCCGAGGGAGCGAGGGACGAAGGAGCCAGGAGCGAATATGAGGTTGGACTCGATTTCGCTGCCAATACCAAGGGAAGGTGAAAAGTAGGAAAAGTCGAAACTGCGCGAATACTTGCTGATGTCTTTTTCAAAATTGACAGGAAGCACGATGTTTGTCAGCAGACTCCGCAGCCTCTCCTTGTGAGGGGTGTTGGTTGACTGCATGCCCCACAGATGGCTCAGGATGAAGCCCCGAGCTGAAATATAACATGAAAAATTCATGTATTTCTTTACAATAATAATGATAATGATAATAATGATAATAATAATGATAATTATGATGATAATAATAATAATGATAATGATAATAATAATAATAATAATAATAATAATAATTATTATCATTAAAAGAATAAGTAATGATAATGATAATAGTAATAATGATTATTATTACTATTGATATTTTATTTATCTATTATCATTTTTTGTACCTTGCGTGTTTTGTTCCTGAGCTATGGTGGTCACAATCCTGGTGAAATGATCGTCCCGAGCACAGCGAAGCACAGCCCTGTAGGCGGCGATACGGACCTCAGTGTCCATATCAAGGTCAAGGACGATGTCAGTAAGATCCTCTGTAATCTATTGGAAATGGAAATGCTGTCACTTAATGCAATGATCATGAACTTTGAAATAAATACATGTAATGCAACTTATGGCTAGGAAATCTTACACTTTCTTCGCAGTTCATTAATCTGAGTGTTTCAGCAGCGGCGACCCTAACAACGACCGGTGGTCCCTGCGTCCTCATGCACCTCACGATGGACGTGGACACCTCGTGGTTCACAAGACCTATGTTACCCAGGGCCTTCAGAGTCAAAAGAGCAGCATCTTGAGCTGCCTCTTCGCTAAACGGAGAACATTGACTCTGCAGTTTGGTGTTTAGAGCTTCAGAAATATCTCTTATCGAAGGTTGTTCCGAACACTTTTTGTTGTGACGACAGAAAGTGTTGATCATAGAGGATGCTGACAATGTTACCGAAGGAATGAGCTGTGGCAGCTCAAAGAGGGGTTTAAGGGCTTCCATACTACTGGCAGTGGGGCGGGATGTGAGGTAAAAAGCTGCAGAGTAGAGGACGGCTCTTCCCTCACTCACCTGTCCCTCTATCAGTTCATTCACCATAACTGGGACAGACCCAGACTCTTGCGCGAAAGAAACAGCGTCTAGAAAAAGTCCTTTCAGCTTTTCGCGCTCCGCGCACAGTTGTCCGCTAAGCAGCTTGTGGTACATCTGAGAGATGGAGTGTTCTGGGATGCGACGCATAAGGTGAACCACTTTGTCCAGCCAAGTGGCAGACTCACCGTCCGCCCCGTCCTTGATCAGCTGGCAGACGTGACGCAGTGTTTGCTCCAACTCTGGTACTACGGATGGCTCTTTTTTGGGCGTTTCGTAATCATAGAGCAGACTTCTGGGAACCAACTGTGATTGAGAAATAAAGGACACGGAGTCTGGGGCAGAGTTTGATCTTGCGATTAGTTGTAGCTCTGATACTTGCGTTGCATCGATGAACTTGTAGACCCCGTACGCTGGCCGCACCACGTTCACGTCCTCACACACCACCGAAGAGATGGTACCGTTGATGACCATCTGTGTGCACGTTGACTGTGAAAGCTGGATGGGCAGGGGACCCTTCAGCCAGGGGAGATGAATCTCGTCGGGGGTTGAATAGCGCTCCTGACATCGCCTGTGATCTTTATTTTTCACCACCTTGATCCCAGTAACCTTATTTTGCACCTCGTATTTTGTGGGACACGTTCCAGCCACATCCGTCTGTAGCGACAATAGAGAGCCAAGAGAGAAATATCAACACACATTAAATAAGTTTTGTGAGATGCAGTTTACATATGCCGGTATAGCATTTTTGGAATAGCAGACTGCATGACTGCTCACCTCTGTAAATATTAATCCTGAATTGGTGGTCGAGAGGGATGGCAGTGAATTTTGAAGGGCTGAAGCAAAACCTTTCTTCATGTTGATGGACCACGTGTCATCATCGGCGTGACTGCACACTCGCTGCACGCGGCCGTCCGTCACCGCCACCACGAGCGGGTACTTCTCCAGTGGGTTGGTGTCAGGGGGGACTGTAAATGAACTATGTTAGTCCGTGGAGGCTGTTGAGGAATGCGTGATTATTGAGATTGGTTAGCATTATTACATAAGTATATCTCTGCAGGAACTCTAACACCTATGAAAGGTATCAGGTTCACCTGCTTGACCATCCACTTTGGTTGCGTTGAAGGTGACGACCACGTCGCAGTGAGTGAGCCATGTCAGATGAACTAGATTTTCCCATCGAGTCTGTACGAGTCCACCATCCACGCCTTTCAGCCGCACCTTGGACACTCCGGAGTAGGTGTAGGAGTAGGTCTTGTTGGGCACATAAGAGAACTTGGCAGAGGCCACCGAGCACTCGGTCGAACAGTAAGGAGAAGTACCTTTCAAGTTTAGATAACTATATAGTTTGATTCACAAATTATTTGTAAACAAATTCACACAGACACACACACACACACACACACACACACACACACACACACACACACACACGAGCAAATATGAGATCATAATATTTTCTGTTAGAAAAGATCAACGACGAAGGTTTGTTAATCTAACTGAATAACTTTCTTTTTCAGAACTAAACTTAAAATCAAGAAAGCGGCAACATACTGAATGTTCATAACAATATTTTTTTTCCGTAAAATAACTCTTGAAACCGTCACAAATTCGTCATACTTAACAATTGAGACGCTAGATCATCATTTGTTCCTTTTATCAGAAACCGACACTAAATCAGTTTCAGACCATGCGATGGTGATGTCTGGGAACCGCTATCACCACGAGACAGACACTGGTGATATTTGACACACTGATTACTCTCTCACGCTGACGTGATGTTATTGAGCCTGTGTCGTGCTCAAAATACACACACACACACACACACACACACACACACACACACACACACACACACACACACACACACACACTGAAAAGAGAGAGAAAGTAAACAGATTAAATTTGATGAGGTTATTCTCAAATGCCTATAGGTTTTTTTGGGATCAATTTTCAAAATTGAAGTGAATTATCTTTAGTCAGGTTTTCATTGACGGTACATAATTATTCTTAAATTACCAATAAGATTATAGTCCTAATAACTTCTACTATCATTTGTTTACTTGAGATAAGACTCCGAAACGTTTGAGAATACTGTCCCTAATTTTAGGGTATATTTAACTCTGGTGGAAATGGAGTTGGAAAGTTGTAAATCTGTCAGAAAAGGAAATCGTGGAAGTCCTTACTACTACTACTACTACTACTACTACTACTACTACTACTACTACTACTGCTACTACTACTATTACTTCTACTAATCTCTATCTCTCTTTCTTACGAATCTGCTGCATAGCACATTCATTTTTATTTATTTCCAATCCAATTATTTGAGTTATTTTACAAGTATAATTCCTCTGGATGTAAACCGAACGCGCCTTTTTTTTTTTTTTACATCGTTTTTCCTCCTTTTTCTTCTTATTTAAACGTCGCTGTGTTTCTCTCGGGAAGTCCAATTTGTATGTATAACCTGTGTGTATATTCGAATGTTTTTTTTTTTTTTTTTTTATGTATGAGAGGACCAGCTAAGGGCAAAAAAAAAAAAAAAAAAATAAATAAATAAAGGCCCATTTGAATGCTGGTTGGGTGCAAGCATATATAAATGATACAAGTGGAGATGACGATGATGATGATGGTGGTGGTGGTGGTGGTGGCAGTGGCAGGGAAACAAACGCTCGTCTCCATGAATAAAGGCAGAACTAAGGAAAAGTATACTACACACACACACACACACACACACACACACACACACACACACACACACACTGAAAATCAAACACACTTCACAGTATCGATAAAATTCACATTAATTAACATAAAGAAAAGAAAAACCATGTGGAACTTTTCAAACACACACACACACACACACACACACACACACACACACACACACACTGAATATCAAGCACACTTCACAGTATTGATAAAATTCACATTAATTAACATAAAAAAGAAAAGAAAAACCATGCATAGTGGATAGAATTTAGTGACGGTCGCCCTCTAGCTTGGCGGGCTTACCTGTGGCGTAGCCGAGAAAGATAACCAGCACAACCACCCACGTCTCCATCTCACTGACAACTGATATGTGATTCATCCTCAGCCAAGTACTCTACATACGTAGGCTCGTAATCTGAAACGCTTTTCTCTCTGATCTTCACTGCTTTCCAAAGATTCTAGTTGAAGATACTCACGTTTTTAAGGGTATTTTTAATGTTTCTGGTGATGGATTGGCAAGATTTCTAGTTTGTTAGAAGCAGAAATTGTCTTAAAAACCCGGCTAGTCGTTTCTGTGGCCTTGGAAAATTGCCCTGGGTGAGAAAGTAAAACATTTCTAAATACGGGTGATACTATGTAATTCCTTGAGAGTATCCCAAAATTTGTCACTGTTCTCTTGTCACTAACAATCTGGGTGGCATCCAAGGGAGGCACTGTAAGGCGTCACCGTAGGGCGTTACTGAAGGGTGTTCACAGTATGTCATCAATAAAGGACGGCACTGTAGGACGTCAGCGTGGGGCGGCACCGTAATGCGGCACATGGGTTTTAATCTTATAATAAAGCAACAAAAGACGACCGTGGTAGTAAAAGTGAGATCTTAAACGATGTGATTTTCTTCCTCTTTTCTTGTAAGGTATCAATATTAAATTAACTTCCTTTCTGAGAACTTATTTGATATTTTATGTTGACGAGACAAGCATCTGGTGAACATGATTTTTGTCCTTCTAGCTTTCATAAACATCGGTTGGTTTCCCTTGATTCTCAGAAACACACACACACACACACACACACACACACACACACACACACACACACACACACAGATCCATTGAGAGATTAAGAATGGAGTTTAGATATAATCTAATGAGCAAATAATCAGGGATCGTATTCTGCAATACTTTTTGCCCTTATAAAGACTGAATTGAGAGATCACAGAGACGATTATAAGATTTCCTTCATGCATGTTTTCCAAAATGATATTGCATAATTATAGCCTTCTTTAATTCATCATTGCAATAAAAGCTCCAACAATTTCCACAAAAGCTGTTGTAATAAGATGACATAAGACGTCGAAAAGTTTGAAAATTCGATTCCATGTTATTAATTGTTAAAGTTGAAATACGGATGGAAATATTTATTTCCAATAGCTGTAATCTTTGTTCCCGTCCCTTGCCGCCTGGCAGGCGCGCAAGAGCTGGCAGGACAGGTTATTGTACGGCAGCTTCATCCGCCCAATAAACATGGATAGAACGGGAGTAGTGTGGTACAGCCATCCTCAGCAAGAGGCCAAAGGGAGCAGACGATGTCCTGGGGTCCACTGTGTCCACTGTGATTTCTATTCCTCTCAGGTACTAGTTACTAGGAAATTTAAGGTTTTATTATATAGTAACTGAAAGGACAGAAAAAAAAAAAATGTATATAGCACTACCATGTTTGCATGGCCTTTATTATATTATTTAATGGTAAGTGGTGTTTAACTAATGGTATGCAGACAGGCAACCAAAACAACATGTCAGCTTTCGTTGTATAATGCAAGTGTCAATTATTATTACATATACAAATACCGCTTAAAACATTTTGCATGTTGTTTTATTTTCTTGGTTGTTAGTGTAAGGGGCAATAACATTTCCCAGGTTGCAGAGTTATTTGTTTATTACATCTTGAAATTTTTACGGAGAGGTTGACGACAGGAGAAAATCAATGTGTGTGTTGCTTGTGCGTGCTACCGGTAGCATCAAGAGTAGCCTACGGAACAGCACAATCTAAGGTCACTTGCTCTATAATCAAAGTTATTTTCTTAATTCATTCAGTGGTTATTGAGAGCAACAAGTCTGCATTTTTCCTTTGGTGTGTGTGTGTGTGTGTGTGTGTGTGTGTGTTAAATCACCAACGGTAAATTTCCAGTTTCAACCAATCATTCTCCCCATCCGTCTACTCCCTCTCCCATCTCACGGGAGCCTCCATAAGGTAAATTGATATAAGCTAACATATTGTGACCTTCTAACCAGGACACCCACGTAAAGAAAATTTAATTTTTCGAGTGAATAAAATGGAGCTAGAAATACTCCAAATAGTTAAATATGTATACCCTAAGAACGGCTATAGTTACGTACGTTAAATTGGTTGAAACAGCAATAAAACTATCGGATAGGCTAAGTAATGGATGGGTATTTTATAAAACCATTATACCCATATAAATAAATAAATCCTGAGGTCCTTCGTATTGCGAGAAAAAAATGATGTGATCAGTCCGAGGATACGTAATTTGTCAGGGAGTGATGTAACGAAGCCCTGTGAAGCAGTGTAGCCAGTGTCAAATGAGGCGTCGACACCTACGTACTTTTATGAGAGAGAGAGAGAGAGAGAGAGAGAGAGAGAGAGAGAGAGAGAGAGAATTAAGTGAAGTTAAGGCGATATCGGATGACTCAGCCAACCTGCTGAAATTTGTTACCGTACCCTTAAGTCTTCTTATATGTCGATGTATTTTTTTTTTTTTTTATTAAGAGAAAGTTTCTGAATTTCAAGAATGTTTTCATAATCCTACTTTAATAAAGATTCTGCTTCATTACTGGTAAAAAAAAAAAACATCTACGAGAACCTGATCAACGATCGCTGTGGCCTTAGAAAATAGTCCTAACGTTAGCTTTGCTCTCTCAGCGATTACTTTTAAAGGCCACAGAGGATACTAGTCCGGCTTTCAATAGTGTTTCTCCAGTTAACCTCTTCAGTATCATGCCAGGTTTTCATATTCATTCTGCTTACTATTTGGTGATTTTACACAGCTTCAGATACTTATGTTGGGATTAAAATAGTGACGACTCTGGCCATTAATCTTTTGACCTCCACAAACCTATCCAATTCTAAATAAATTTTCCAATCATACCCAAAACTCGTGGTAGAAATGCATCTCAAGATATACTGAAGGGATCAATAATGTAGAAATTTTGTCAATCTGCCTCTAGAATCGTAAAAACATCTTTAAAAACTTATGTAAATCTAATTGTAGCCTTTTGAAATGGAGGAGATGAAGTACAGAAGTGTTTGAGAATATGAGTCTAAAATTGTCCTCAATACTGACACTAATCCCATCTTTATTTCTTTACTGGCGAGTCTTAGCAAAGCCATACTCGCGATATCATCCCTTTTTGTGTACTCAGTGTCACTTTGTCAGCAGTGAAACAGGCAGAATATTGAGGATATAGTTCAGTGCTGTACTTATTCAGTCATGTCTTTATTACTATTATGGGTGTAATGCTAAGTAGTCGGAGCGCAAATATCCCAACTTTTAATTGCTCTTGAATTAATTTAGCTTCCCGGGAAACCAGGAAGGACAAGCTTTTCATTCATTGCTCTCTCTCTCTCTCTCTCTCTCTCTCTCTCTCTCTCTCTCTCTCTCTCTCTCTCTCTCTCATTGTTATAGATTTTTTTACGTTCTTTCTTTTTGTATTTATTTTAGCTCCTCGTCCTGGCGAAGAGAACACGTTAGAACCGTCAGCGTGAGTGGTAGCGTGGTGTTGTGGTGACGACGCAGATCCTTAGTTGGTTGTGTTGAATTTCTCACTAACCTCATTATGAGCCTGACATGAACACATTTGAGAAGACTACGAAGCGCAGCGTCTCAGTGCGAAGGGTCATATTTTCGTATATTTTTCACTAAACGAGATCATGTTCATTCTATACCAGCAAATAATCTTCTTAACAGGACTTGATATAATATATGAAATTCTTTAAGGTTTTGCATAATGCCAGAAGCAAAACGTGAAGTCTTTATATGCATGCTACCGGAAAGTTAGCGATGAAAAATCACATATGTTGCGATTTCTTCCCATTTCAAAGATTGGATGTGGCTGTAAAACAAGTAAAGATGTCTTAGAGTAATATGAGATTAGGGAAAGGTATGACAGGCGGCAGTCAAAAGGTTAATCAGTTTGGCGTTCAGTTCAGAGTTGAGTTAGATTAGGGAAGGTTAGGATGAATTAGGCGAGACAACGTAACCTGACTTGCACTAATCTATCTTAGCCTACCTTAAAAACACATGTGCTGGTTCGTCTCCGTGTGATACGTTTTCTTTTTATTCACATAGCCGGAGAGAGAGAGAGAGAGAGAGAGAGACGCTTCACCATCCTAAACCTAATAGCCCCGCATTGATCCTACGCAAGGCAGACCACGCTCTCAAGGCTTACTTCAGCAGGATAAAGCAAAGTACTCTCGGTCTTGTTGCCTTCTGACACCTCTCTCTCTCTCTCTCTCTCTCTCTCTCTCTCTCTCTCTCTCTCTCTCTCTCTCTCAGATGTCGACACAAGCTAAATAATGACAATGAATCTTATTTATTCTGAACAAGGTGAGACTGAACCGCTGTATAACACAAAAAAATACACACACACGTCGTATTTATTCAGGCTAACACAAATACTCAGGTACATCCTCGCTCGCTTCCCATGAATTTATAAACATTGGACTGAACAGATAAGAATAGACGAGGACACACACACACACACACACACACACACACACACACACACACACACGCACACACGTTACGTAAAATAAATACTCTTGGTCCTTGGTTCGTATTTTGAAATGGCTTCGAGCTCCCTTACGGACCCTTTTCAAAGGCCACTTGCCATGTTCTCGTGTTTTTTCTTTGTAAAGGTGTAGAACGCTTGCTGAACTGGCACCGTAATCATGAAAACTGTCATAAAACAGAAATGAAGAGACAAAAAGCCGATGAACTCCACTACAGCCTGTAAAAATTCAATGCAATAATCAAGTTTATCAATCCACCAGGAATGTGCCCTGATGGAGGTTTCCCGCTATTCTTCGCCTGTTCAGCTCTGGGACTGACTGAAGATAGCATCTACAGCGCCATCCACCAACCACACGCCGTCGCCGCCTCCCCAGCTGGTGGTGACAGAAGATAGTGGCAAGAAATTCATGAGGATGCTATGAAGCTTTATAAATGTAACCTCCCTATCTCTTCATAAGCTGCTCTAGTACAAAACTTTCAAATAATACTCGAAAATATATCTTATGATTATCTTATGAAATGATGTATTCTGTAACGCCACCGAGCCTGATCTATCCGACTGTTTTCAATGAGAGTGGCGAAGGAGCTGCAGGAGGGCCTCGCCTGCAGGAAGAGAAATATGCGGTGGGTCTGACAGTGTTGATCATTTTAGTACTTCTCGGGGTGATGGCTTCAGTGCTCATGTGTATCGCCTCTCGCCGGGAACCAGGTATCTTCGAGGGAATCACGTTCAAAAATAGATTATCCAACACAGAAGTTGTGAAGCTTCCCCGAAGAGTTAGGTTTCAGTTGCCGGAGAGTCATATCAACCTTGGGTTTTCCAAAGCGTTGCTTCTTTCTCCCTCTAAAGACAACGAGGACGAAGAGCATGAGGCCGAGGAAGGAACGATCACTATTTGCTCATAATTACCAAGACAATGTGTGTCTTGCACGACCAGTATTTAAATGTAAGGTTTTGTGTATCAAATGAATGTTTTTAAAGGTAGTTTTGCAGACATAGACCATTTACATCATGCGACTTACAGACTTGTGAGTATTACACTAACACTCACGGTAGCTAATTATGCTAATCTAACACTCTCTCTCTCTCTCTCTCTCTCTCTCTCTCTCTCTCTCTCTCTCTCTCTCTCTCTCTCTCTCTCATTTTCACTTAGCTCACTGACCATGATAATTGTTTCCTTTCTGAAGCAGAAAGAAAGATAGAGAGAAAAACTATTGTAGCGGCGGGGGTCGGGCACATTACCCACTGGTGTGCTCAGAGGCGGAAACCCTCCGTAATAGATGTCTTTTTGGCCACTTTTGTCTCATCCTTTATATTTTTATAAGAAACTTGCTGTCATACTAGTACCTTTTTCGTCAGTTTTCGGAAAATGGGCAATTTTTTGAGAGCGCTACGGTACTCTCGCACAGCCGTTCGTCCGCACTTTCGTCGCCGCAATAAACGAACAAGCAGTTGTTGTTTTTCACTTTATTGCAAATTATGTAAATCACAGACCTTTCAGAAGTGCAGACGTCTATCGAACCATACGAACCACTCTTTGCTGATGATTATCCACAAATTAAATGCAACTCAAAATTAAATGTTTTTATGTATTTTTATTTGAAATTTACTTGATAAAAAGTTTTCTTATATATTATCATAAAACATGGATTTACATTTGTCAACAAAATTTGATAATCTCTTGAAGATGGTCACTCGTTTCACGATACAGATGGGAAGAGACGACGGAACGAGGTAAAAGTTGAGGAGGACCATTATTGACGGAAAAGTTTGTCGGAAAAACATGGTGGTGTGACGGCGTCTTAGAGAAGCGTCTCATCACAAAAAACAGGAAAATTAACTCAACACGTTCTTACGCGGGAAGAAACAATAATCTCTTTTTATACTTTCCTCCCTTCGCACCTAAACACATGAATATAAATCTAAAAAAAATACTAGTAATCTCGATGAATTATGACAACAGGAGAGCCAATAACTTCACTGTAGTACATTTTACCTTCTTTTTAGTACAACAAAGATATGATTGCGCATTCTTAGAAAAGGTATTTTTCTATCATCTAGATGAAAAAAAGGTAACTTGTAAGCATTCTGACAAGAGAAAGCGACCCAATAACCTCTCATTTCAAGGTTTACATTGATTTTAGTCATAGAAAAGATACGCTTCCCTAGGCACTAACATCCTCCAAAACAATTACTTACACCCTGACATTTGTTAGTTTAAATACCACTCAGGGAATATTTATCTTTACATAATAAATCCAAACAGACGTAACCGCACTGTTACGCAACAAGACAGCCACTCAATTTCTCGAACGTGTTGAGATCTATCACCTTTAACCTAAAACTAAAGACGTGTTTACCATTGGGTTCATCGCCCCTACATCGGGGACTTCTCTTCCATACAACAATGGGACCGCATGAAACATAGCCACAAAGTTCTCAGGAGCTGAATCTCGTCCCATCCACTCAGACCGCATGAAACATAGCCACAAAGATCTCATGAGCTGAATCTCATCCCATCCACTCAATCTCCAGTAAAGTTTTCTTGAAGAGTTAATGAATATGTAAGTGCTCGAATACAATTATTTTCATTAGATTCTTCCGGGAATATTATGTAGGGTGAGATGGTGATTCGTCTTGTACTGAATAATCTGGTATGTTAGTAAGTACCCCTGCTCGGATCAGTTCCGTTCATCTGGTTCGAATGAATCTCTTGAGAGCGACTGGGAGTCAGAGAGCAGTGTAAACGGACACCTGGACGCTGGACGCAAGGAGGACATGTTTGTTGGTATGTTTGTTATTTCCTTATACTACACGTTGTCTGGTGTTGTTCATATGAGCTCCGATTGTATGTAGCATGGTAATTCAGGTTCATTATCGCACGGGTAAAGGTAAAAGAAGAAGAGGCTCCAAATTATACCGTGTGATAAGGTGTTCAGAACTCCCCCTGGTGTGCGGTCATATCTCCCTTGGACTTTTCCTATATAGACGCTTCGCCACTGATAAATTTCCCCAAGGACACATCTTTTTCTCTGGATATTTCCCTTTGCAAACTCAATTCTTCCCTGGATATTCGAGTATTTACCCCTTTTTACTGCTACCATCGTTTCTTGTTCGCATTCATATCTTGAGTCCATACGAGTAGCTTGAATGGACACGAGGAAAGGAGAGAGAGAGAGAGAGAGAGAGAACAAATTTGATTGTCTTTTCTCGGTTGCAGACTTGTTAAGGGACTACATTATACAAATATCTTAAACTGTAACAGAATATGAATTACCTGCCAGTGAATGAATTAATGTGCTACGTTGTTAGCTAAGTAAATGGAGAGGGAGAAAAAGTGTCTGAAAGGAGGAATGCAGAACAAGAAAATGTCCAAGGGAGAAAAAAATCAAAGACGGAAAGTGGTTCAAGGTAATGGAGGGAAGGAAAGGTTGTTTAGTCCAGACTCCACCAGGTGAAACGTAATTTTTACATATCAAACAGGTGTATTGACGAGAATATTTTTAATACAACGAGAAATTACGGTTAGATAATATCAAATGGAACGAAAAGCAGATTTAGTAGGTATATTCTTTTATATAAGTGATACAGTATTTTGCCAATTTGCATTTTATGTTGACTTAATGAATTATATCAGTCAATTTCAGTGGTAGAATATTTTAAGGATAATTTTGATGTTGTTCAGGTAGTAAGAATAATCTTCCTAGTGTTGGGTCGTTAAAAGACTGGTGTCAGTTATTAAGTTATGATGTGGTGATAGATTAAGTTTAAAATGTTCATAACTGTTTAGCCCGATAGTGAGCTATAGTGGTCCTAGTAGGAGGGAGTGTGTACGTGGCAGGAAGGAGAGTATTATGTGAGATTCATGTTTTGCTGTCTGTGCGTAGTGCTGGGGAAACCAGATCATCATATGGGACCAGATGGCTTCACATCAATGTGTTGTTTGGCTTTGTACCAAGAAGATTGCGAGTTTAATCCCGTAGATGATGGGTTCCTTTGGTTTAGGAAGTAGCGTCCTCACAACCCTGATCCCGTACCGTTATCATGTTTAACTATGATGGTGCCATGATCTCAGCTCTTCAGCACATAATGTTCTTCACCTCCCATGCACTTATCTTAAATTGTAGGAGAAATGTACTTGGGATGGAAATTCTTTTGGGAATCGTTTTAAACATATCATTGAACATATTATTTGAGGGAAATGTATGTGGTGTTGGTTCCCGCTTGACAGGGGTTGTTTATTAAGAGAATAAGCCGCGCCTTGATTACTTATTTTATTTGTGTAATTGTATTATTGTATTATACTTAGAAATACAAACATCTGTATATAATTTTGAAATAATGGTTGTTCCTACTATTAGTGCCGTATATTCAATGAATATACAAAACAAAGCTCCGCAATTTTACATCAAAGCGATGATTTTGTAACATAATTAACCATATTTCTCTCTTTGAAATAAATGTACTGATGTTATTTATCCTTGTCTTTTCATCCAGTCTTGTGTTAACAGAAAATTTCGTCATCAGTCACTGTTAATCTTTGCTGAAAAGAAAACTTTTGACAGACTCTCGCAATATGATGCATACCTGTAGACTTACCTGGTGCGTGTACAAGACTTCTGATCTTAAAAAAAAGAAAAAAAAGAAAGGTTCTATGATCTTGATATTAGGAAAGCATGAGATGCATGTAACTGTAACCTAGATCAAATAATAATTACCTTACGACCGGAGGCTCTGCTTGAGAAAACGGCGAGTGAAGGTGAGCTGCATGAGGTGTTCTTCCCTTGCAGGACAAGGCTCCTGCACACGAGTATAGTGATCATATAATTATAAATGGTGCCCTTCGGCTTCAAATTACTGGTCCATCTCCCTTACTTCCCCGATCTGGCACCCTCAAAATTAGCTGCGGGTTTTTCTCTCTCGTTGGTGATAAACAGACTAAGGAGAAGGTCAAGGAGGCTTTGGAAGTTCCCACTCCTTCATACATCCTCATTCCCGCTACTTCATAATACTCATCCTCACTGCCTTACGCAACCTCTTCCCCCACCCCTGTTGCTCACTTATCAACTTTTCTTTGCTCCTTCATACACACTCTTCCCACTCTGTCATGTTGCCCGGCAGAGAGCTTCAAGTAACCGCCATAATAAATTCTTACGTTACGTGGTGGCTAGAACACAATGACAGCGGTGATTAATGTAAAATTGAAGTCGCCCACCACTCCCTCCACTACCGTACTTCGTTATCAGGAACGAATTTGCTGTATAATGGGATCTTTTAATGACCTGCCACCTGATGTCACTCACCGCTAAGGTTGCCTCGAATTCGTTTTCCATTGTTCTCTTCTTTTTAACTTTTTTATATTTCTTTCATGGTCTCTATTTCCCTAAATGGCCTCGTGTGTGGTCTTTGATTAGACCACACACAAGATAGAATGAACTTCCCTTGTAATCTACTGTCTCGTCATCAGCTAATCACCTCTATGATCCTCATGATGGCTCATTTGTGTGAAGATAATTAATTAAACAAAATACCTAAAGGGCTAATACTGACATGATGCCCTTTGCTGTCCATTATACTCCTTTGGTTACAAAAATGCTCTAATTAAGTATTCTTTTTTATGTAAGCAGGGTTGTACAGTAAGAGTGTCATCGTGCCTCTGGCAGCACCTCTCACACTGTCCGTGTTATCTCTACCTCTTCATAATATTTTTTTTCTGGACCTTCGTTATCATTATTATTATTATTATTATTATTATTATTATTATTATTATTATTATTATTATTATTATTATTATTATTATTATTATTATTATTATTATTATTATTATTATTATTATTATTATTATTATTATTATTATTATTATTATTATTATTATTATTATTATTATTAGTAGTAGTAGTAGTAGTAGTAGCAGTAGTAATAGTAGTAGAGTAAAAGTAGTGGTAGTGGTAATGATAGAGATAGTGATAGTGGTAGTAGTAGCAGTAATAGTAGTGGTAATGGTGGTAGTGGTAATGGTAGTAGCTGTAGTGGCTGTGGTAATCGTAGTGGTAGTAGTAGTAGTAGTAGTAGTGGCAGTAGTAATAGTATAGCAGCATCAGTTTCATCATATAATCTTCGATATTATTATTACCCCTATTGACATTGCTGTTATCATACAATTAAGGGTTCCTTCTTTTCTTTTCATAGTTAACTTACACTTTTTTCTTCCCTTTACTATCATAACCGAAATCAATCAGTCTTTTCTTTACTAAGCTTCGACTCAGTGTCTCGGTGTCTCAACCACGCACGACGAAAATCGGTATTCTACTTTGCACTTTCGCTACTTCCTAAATACTCTTGTTGGAGTGTGATATAGCAATGCGTATAGAAGGAAGTTCCGTATTATGTTTTGCATCTGAAAGCGTTGCCCTTTCGTCTGAGAATTTTGGAATCACTGAGGTACGCTTTAGTGAGTGCTGAGGCGCTGCTTTAATCTTGCCATTGAGAACTCCTTTGTCACGATAGAACTGCAAGGATTGCCACTAATTATTAACAGTGCCATCTGCTTTTCAAGAGTTCTCCAAAACATTAGTCATGACACTGTACGTGATGACGAAGACATGATAACGGTTTTGTGATGTAATTATCTTGATCATATTTGATAGTTTACTTAACCTTCCATATGATTTGTAGAGATGCTAATTTCACTTGGCAATCACCAATGAGGCCGAGGCCTCAGAAAGACACAATACATGGGTCAGTGTCAAACAACCGTGTGTCTGATCGTGACTGTACAAACAGATGTATACCTACCACGGTCCAGATATACAGATGTATATCTGGACCGTGGTACCAAATAAATTTGGAGTAGTAAGAACGCTTGCACTTTCAAGGTATTACTTTACTATTCTACATCATCACTGGAAAGAAATACCCATGGAAACCTTACGAATAACTTAAGTAGATTTTGGCAATAGATGGAAGTCCAATGTGTTTCATAAACCATAACTCAGGCCGCACCTGAGGGGAAAGCTGAAGCAGTCTATCTCCCCGTCCACTTGAGAATCCCAAATGCGTCCTTCACCTTTTGCGTGAATGGCCTGGTGTCGGGTTTGGAGGGTCGTGGGTACCGGTCTGGTGGATAATGGGTAGTACAGTTGTTGACTCTCCACCACCATGTACTAAGGTCCCCCCGTGACACCGCCGGCTCTTTATGGTTCCTGTGATGCAACTTGTAGCAAAGTTCACACAGCGGAGGTTTATGTAACACCCTCCAGTATTTTCGCCAAAGGTGGTAGCGCTCGTACAGCTCCGGGGAACCTCCAATTCTGTCAAATGGTTCGTTAGAATTATTATTGTTCTGTTTTGAGCCATTTTGTGGACAGTTGTGTGTGTTGATAAGTAGTTCGTTATCTGTTACACTCTGGTTGTGTCATTATACTAATTTCTTGTGTGCAAATTTTAGCCATTTAGACAACACACACACACACACACACACACACACACACACACACACACACACACACACACACACACTACAACAAAACAACGCAACACTACAATACAATACAACACAACACAACACTCAACACCACATTCCAAACCACAGCACTTCAAACCACAACACTCCACACAACACCACACGACACCACACCACACCACACTACACACACACACACACACACACACACACACACACACACACACACACACACAACCTTCAACAACACATAACACTCTAAACCATAACCTAACACATCACACCACAACACACCACATCACTCTACATCATACTACACTAAACCACACCACACCATACCAAATCACCACACACACACACACACACACACACACACACACACACACACACACATCACATCATACCACACCACACCACACCACACCGCACACCTGGAGAGAACACGGGATAGCTGGCGGGGTGTAAGGTGCGTGGCGTCTACATACGAGTGTGGTGGCAGGAAGTCAGCATAGCGCGCCCCTCCGTACACCACAGGCACCAGGCCGTATTTCATAGGCAGCCACACCTTCCCCGTCACCACCATCCCAGTAACAAGGCAAGCACGTATTAAGACAAGTAGGTTTTAAATAATCTTTCGTTGAGATTCCGTTTAGGTCTCATAACTAGAATCCATTTTCACTGGTATTTGTCATATCTTTCTTTAGTTATTTATCATTATCTCACCTTCTCTGTGATGTAATCCTCGCATAAGCTGTTTTCGAAAGCCATGTAAAATTTGTAGTTTGGTCGAAGGAGATCGGAATAACACTCGACATCATTGTGACTCTTGCCACACTTCAGGTCCCCACACGCGCCGAACACGTCCACTTGTATGTGTTGCTGAAGCTCCCTAATATAGAACTCTCGGCCTGCCAACAGGATGATTTTCCACATGACATTCCACCTGCACCACACATACACCAAGTACATAGGAAGATAACAACAAATGGTGCTCCTCGTGATGGGATTTGATTTTTTGAGAACCATATATTGTTAAACCTGGTGTTAAATTTGCAAATTAAACTATGCTGCATATCTAAACACAGATCATTCTATACGTGGTTAGGTTGGTTTAACAATATTTCTATCTTGTTACTACTGAATCTCTCCCCTGCAGCACACCCACCTGAAGAAGTGCTGCAGTGCGACGCCATCCAGACCGCCAACTTGGGCCGTTCCAGGAAGGCTGCCCACTCCTGCTGCTTGTCGTCCTGCAGCACGTCTCCGCGATCCAGCGCCGCCACATAATTCTTGTAAGTAATGTCGGAAGTGTCGAGGAGACCTGGCTTAAGAACATTTCCGTGCCCTCGAGTTAAAAGAAGAAAATCCTTTTAAAAGTCAAAACAAGGCGCAACACAATTTCAAATCTTGCATGTGCCCGTTTTCTGGATCAACTGAGGGGTGACCTGAGCTGATGCACTGCTTTCTCTTCTTGAATACTGTACAGTTATTAAATTTCATAAGTGCTTATCCACGTAGGAACTTTTATGGCTCATGTTACTGACCACTGTACTGAGTTGAAGAAAAGTTCAGATATCCAGAAACCCTCACCATTACTACGATACACAATCAGAGAAGGCATATTTTTAAAGAAATCATAACTCACAAAGAAATGTATGGCAGGCAGAATATATATATATATATATATATATATATATATATATATATATATATATATATATATATATATATATATATATATATATATATATAATATTATCCACCCTCCTATCATAGACAAGGGACGACTTATTCTCACCATGCTTTGGCCACAAGCCTCCGTATAACAAGAGCAGATCAGAGTCTCGGTGATAAGTGAAGGTCCAGTTGAAGAAACCTGGAAATCCAAACACTCTTCTATTTTCTTGTTGCTCCATCTTTCGCACACTTTTGAATTGTCGCATCAGTCGGTACAGTACATTATCATTATTGTTTGGAAGCGGAGCCTCCATGTTAAACCAAATGTAGAGCTGACCCCGCCGCCGCACCTTAGGCAAAGACTCTTTGTTGATATCGGGCCAGTGGAAAATTATAGCGTCAGCGTCTTCTGGGTGTGAGGTATTGAAAAGAATATCACAGTTAGTAACGGGACACATGGGCGGCAAAAGGGTCTCCTTGCCCAGGAAGCTCTCCCATGATTTGGAGAAAAATTTTGTGATAAATAATATCGTTTTTCGAGTTTCTCTGCTTTGATTTTGTTGCTTGAGGGCGAGACTTGTGGTGGTAATGGCGGAGTGTTCAGCGGTGGAGCTTGGGGCGGCGGCCGTAGTGGTTATGGCAGGATGTTTAATGTTGGTGGTAGTTGTGGTGGTGGTGGGAGTGGCAGCAGCACTCGTAGTAGTGGGCTGTTGGATTCCTTGTGAATTCACGTACTCTGTATCAATTTTCTGAACATCTTTAACTTTGACGTGCATAGTTTCGCTTCTTTTTATCACTGTATTTTTCATTGCATTTCCAGATGTATTATCAAGCTTTAAATATGTTCCATTCGTGCTCTCTTTGACAGAGAAACTATAGTCATGAACGCCAGATTTTCGAGAAACTTTAGATATTGTCTTACTATTCATCACTATGTCTCGTTCCTTTTGCATCACTAAATGGTGATGGTAACGCTCCTCCGTGATCGACAAATTAGAAATACTATCACTATAGACTATCAGAAGTAGCAGGAATCCAGCAGATAATGCAAAGAGACTCTTGTTTGACTGTGCCGCGGAGCAGGATGCGGTAGCAAGAGTGGCGCATCCACGCCGCCACAAACTGGCCTCCATTGACCCTGCTGACCAGGATAGTCTGTACTGGCTGTCAAGTAAGCAGAAAAAAATAAATCATCATTTCCAGGGTGATAATGGCGCTTGATTTATATCGTAGCTCTTATCATAGACGTATTAGATTATATCAACCTTTTCCCCATCCACTCAGAATTCTCGAGGAGCAACCACCCGTTACGAGTTTCTGAATAAAAGCTTTAATTTTTCTAAGCATTATGATTCTTCAGGGAAAGAGATTGTAAATGATGCGAGAGTCAAACACTCTTCTGTGATAATTGCAATAGCTGAAATACTCAAGCACTGCTTTTTGCATAAAAAGTCAAATATACTGCGAGCTGATAGTATGTACTGTACCATTACCATATTCAGTGTAAAGGTTGGGAGTCACTCCAGTATAGTCATTAGATTGATATGAAAGGAAATCAAGGAAATACTCACACACACACACACACACACACACACACACACACACACGGCCCGGTAGCTCAGTAGTTAGAGCGCTGGCTTCACAAGCCAGAGGACCGGGGTTCGATTCCCCGGCCGGTTGGAGATATTTGGGTGTGTCTACTTTCACGTGTAGCCCCTGTTCACCTAGCAGTGAGTAGGTAAGGGATGTAAATCGAGGAGTTGTGACCTTGTTGTCCCGGTGTATGGTGTGGGCCTGGTCTCGGGCCTATCCGAAGATCGGAAATAATGAGCTCTGAGCTCGTTCCGTAGGGTAACGTCTGGTTGTCTCGTCAGAGACTGTAGCAGATCAAACAGTGAATTACACACACACACACTTTAGTGGATAGTGTCACAAGGCATGTTAATATAATATCAAACATTGGGCGCCTTTTAGATATGGTTCTTAGTGAATGAAGTAAAACATTAAGGAAGTCTAGTATGTTGAGAAAGAACCCTGAGGAGTGAAAGGTAAAGTAACGTAGCGTTACTTCCTTCCCAGCGGAGTCATCCCAGCCCAGCGAGACCGGAAAGAAGCAGAGAAAGGTGGTCATGTTTTACAGTTATGTATTTTTTTCTGTAATGTAATTCACCTTTTCTTAATTCCCCGTCGTCAGGGTGTCCCATTACAAGTCATAACGATGCCTATTAAGAAGTATAATCAAGGAAAAGTGAAACGCCTCAGTGCCATTACGAGGAACGGGACCTCGCCGAGTAGCAAAATTTAGGCCACACACACACACACACACACACACACACACACTCTCTCTCTCTCTCTCTCTCTCTCTCTCTCTCTCTGAAAGTTTTGTGTTTTCATTATCAAGTTCATTGTATATAGCCTGCCATCCTGAACTGTTCACTGGTGAGCGTGAATTCTCCCTCAGAATTAATTATGCCTACATGTATACGCTAAGCTGCTTCTTCTACATCATCATTTTCTTTCTTTTGTCTTCTCTCTTTTTAGATCCGTCTTGAATTGTTTTCGAGGTAGCTCCTCACGCTGCTCCTCTCCCGCCTCCAGGTCGAGTGTTGCAGTCACGCCCGAAATAACGGGAGAACAGACAATGTGTTCACCGTTGTTTGTTGTTTACTAGGGTCAGTGTTGTTCACCACCCATAACACTATATCATCAAAGTAGACATTGCATGATTGATCTTTCACCGAGTTTTACATTAGAAGCTACCTACTTACTTACATCAAGAGATTTGGTGTATATTGTATAGATTGTTATAGATTGTCTTAGTGTTCCTCATGATAGTGAAATAAAACAATAAAGTGTTCCGTTATTTACATAGAGGAAACTTAATCACTCGCTTCACTGACTCCGTTGTCTTGAGATTCATCCGTAGATAGGTTTCTGAAGGGGAATCATGCGTTACTATTGAATTGCTGACTACTGTACTGTATATCCATATGCACTTCGTAACAACACACTATTAAATGCAAAGTTTTCTTGTCATCATCTCAGGACACTTAAAACCATATTTCTTTGGTTTTAGGGATTGTATATTGCGAAAACCAACAGTGAATATGACTACATCCACACCACAGCATTCTGAAGTTACGAAAATCAGAACACGCCACATGTTCTTATAACCGAAGGGGTCTCGCTTATCACTGCTCACTACCTTCCTACGGGTTCTGTTCCCGCGAACACACTGAGTAGCAAAGAACTCCCTCTCCTCTCACTCAGTGTATATACCGTTCATCAGGGAAGGAGGGGACGCAGGGGTTACGTGTGAGGAAATGATGAGTCGACGCCTTCTCCATCTGTAGGAATACCGGT
Organism: Portunus trituberculatus; assembly: GCF_017591435.1. Lineage (NCBI taxonomy): Eukaryota > Metazoa > Arthropoda > Malacostraca > Decapoda > Portunidae > Portunus > Portunus trituberculatus. The sequence continues at coordinate 14,081,290 of NC_059268.1, read as the reverse complement.
ATACGGTATTCCTACAAATGGAAAAGGCGGGTTCACAAGTGCCAATTTGCGACTGAAATTGTAAGTCGCAAGAAGTATCGACTGAGCTTTTCTAGTGGGAAAACGTCGCACATAGCGACTGGAAAGTATCGACTAGTTGGCGCTTTGGCTGGAAGTGAATGTAAACAAACAGCTAGCCGCCAAGATTTCTTCCAGGAACGATGCTGAAACGATGGTTGCTCTTCTTTTGGTACCGGAAGAGTTAACAGGAAAAAAAAATCATTGAGGATACGTGCCTGGCTAAGTAGAAGGAAAGAAAGGAGTGTCTACCACACTAATTTTAAGAAGACTAAGCACAATCGCGATCAAGTCTTCTTCAATCCTCACCTGCAACAACACCCTGTATTGAGGGAAACGGTTCACGGAGAGTGGCAGCTATTTCTTCGAATGACGGTTTGCGCAAGCTTCTTTTTTTTTTTTTTTCACACCGTGTAATTAATTTCTGGGGTATCAGCAGATGTGTTCTCTTTCCCTCATCAACTTTATCATCTTCTCTACACCTGGAAACCACATTTTCAAAGCTTACTCCGTGACGTCACAGTTGTAAAGTCGCAATTCGACTGAACAAGATCATCATGTTCTTATTTTTCGACTGGTGTCTACAGTAGCTAGGCACCGATATTCAGTCGGAAATTCTACTGACTTGCAATTTCAGTCGTAAATTGGCACGTGTGAATCCACATTTACTTGCACGGCATGCAGAACATAAAGCTTCTGTAGTAACTTTTCAGCACTAAAACTTTATGATCATATATATATATATATATATATATATATATATATATATATATATATATATATATATATATATATATATATATATATATATATATATATATATATATATATATGAGAGGGGGAGAGAGAGAGAATAACTGTTCAACAGTTTCAGGAATCAATTTGAGAAATGTAGAACACAGAGTGAAGGGAAGTGAGAAAAGATATAGAACTCCAGCAATGGGAAGATGCTATGCATCACACGTTGCCGTGTTCGAGACTTCAATCTACAGTAGTACTTGGTCTGGCGCCTCAAAAGTTTGAACTGTTATGACGTAGGCTAGTTCTAAGATGGCGCTCGTCAAAGGTAGCTTGTAGATTTGCTGGCTTTCAGTGGGCATATTTTGGAGGAATAAGAGCATGTGAGTATCTATAAATTAGATTTTGTTTTACTCGGTTTGCCACGGTAGGTTCCACGTGACTTGGTGGTGTTATTGAATTCGCGCTAGCACAGTAGGGAACCCTCGTGCGTTGTTATCATGGCGTCGATTGGTGGTACGGCTTAAAGGAAAGTGTTCTCCAGATATGGTAAGTATGGAATGGAGAAAGGCGTCGGTCTGATATTAAGTAATAAGGAATGCATTGATCTCGCTAACTGCATGCTTACCTTTCTTAATTTTCTCAACCTTCTTACCTGGTTTTCTTGCCTTGTGTGTCCCCTGGGTCGATGTTCAAGACAGACAGAAGTTCCATGGAGCCACACTCTGCTGATGCGGCAGCTTATCAATCGTATTATTTAATATGTAAATTACCGAGGAAGAAGCTTGATGGTGATAACTAAGCTATATAGTTTAGGTTAATATGTGTAAAGTACAAATATGAAAAGTGGTGCTGAGAATTAGGTAAATTTTTACAATAACATGAACAGCTCACTTCGGGATGAAAAAAAAGTTCTGGTACATTTTGACTTGTTTTAAGTAAATATGCACTTCGTTTCCGTCGCAAATCCGTAGTTTTTTTTTTTTCTTCCTAACCCCCCACCCGGTTCTTACGAAAACACGATTTTGCGGTAAAACGAACTAACTTATTCTTGCTTATGTTAAATTTCGACCTGTTTTTAATAAAAATGCACTTTCTTTTCAATGCTGTTTTTTTTTTTTTCATCCCCCCTCCTACCCCCGTCTGTTGTGGATATACGAGTTTCCGGTAAAACTAAACATTACTTACCTAAACCTAACCTAACCTAACCTAACCTAACCTAACCTAACCTAACCTAAACCTAACCTAACCTAACCTAACCTAACCTTACCTTTACCTAACAAACCTGCGCAGATAATGTAACATTATTACTAACATACACCCGCCTGTCCATCGTATGTGGTGGTGCATCGCCTCCCGCCATTGACATAACAGTGAGTTTAATCTTGAAAAAAAAGGTTAATAGGTAATAATTTGCGATGGGTATGTATGGGTTCAAATTGATCAGAAGAACAAGGTCTTTAAGATGAGAAGGCTAACGAAAGCCAACTTGCTGTTCATGCTAAAGTAAAATAATATTGAGAATTATTATCCCCAGGATAGGCTAGTAGATAGGCTACCTACCCTGCCCACAACACCCACAGTAGGAGTCTCAAAGTGACCACATTGCTCAGGCTGCTGTTCAACCCCAGTGCTGTCAGGTGCAGGATAATTACCTTGTTTTAGGGTAATTTGAGCACTATTAGGGTAGCATTATTTCATTTCAGGGTAATATTTCATCACCGTACATATTATGGTAATGTTTCTTGCAGGTACATATAAATGATCTTTGGTAAGTATATTTTCAACAAACGGTAATTTTTAAAGCAAACAAAGTAATGTTAAGGGTGTAATTAGGATAAAGTTCGCAACTCGACCTGGCAGAACTGTTCAACCCTACTTAGCATGCAGGACCTGTTTCTGTTTGTATGTCATGTCCCGATGAATGAACACCGATTTATAGTTGTCACTTTTGTTTTGACTTATGAGACTCTGTCATTATGTCATCTTTCCTATGTGAAGTGCTCTCCTTTAGTCAGTACAAATGACTTCCTCAAGTCTGACAACCTTTTGTAGCAGAAACTGAGATACATGTCTGAAAACATATCCCTAACTTGATCACAGTCAGAGTCTGGAAGTCCACATATAATTACAGTCTCCCTCCTACACTCTCGTTCATTTAAGCTTACATGATGTACACACAAACAGCATACAAGGGGACCCACACCATACTCACCAAAGGCAGCTATTCTCTCTAATGCAGGAGTTACCAGTATTCTCAATCATTCATTCCTTTCTGTGATAAACTCTGGAAATCCCTGTCAGCTTGTGTATTTCCACCTTTAATATGAACTCTTTCAATAGGGAAGTTTTGTTGACACTTTCTCTGCATGTGCCAGGCACCTTAGTGATCTCTTTTTGTGTGATTTTTTGCTGCTCTTGCTGGTGTTCTTCCTACATAAAACAAAATAAAACAAAAATATTTGTAAGTTGGATATGGGTGACCTTTTCCCTATGATCTCCTCTTCCCCTCCTAGAAAGTTTCCATATTACAATAGATTTATTCAATGTATTGTAGCCATGGCTGGAAGTATCTATTATTCCTGTGAACATTTTTCTCAAAAGTTAAGTATGCCAGGTACCACCTTTGCTCTTGGCTCTCAGATTGTCCCGTCAATAGCATATATTTGGTAGTCTATCACTGTAAAATTCTTATCTTTGGCATCAAACCGCTCTTATTGTCTTACTAATTTATATATTTTCCAATGAACTTCTTGTATAAAGTCAATTTTTAAGTTCTTATTCATCACTTCAGGTAGCATCTGCTCCTGAAGAACTCATCTTGGTCCTTGCCGTGAACAGATTGTCTTGAAAAGGTTGTCCAATTCCATTCTAATTAGTTACTGAGTAATATATATATACATATTCTCTCTCTCTCTCTCTCTCTCTCTCTCTCTCTCTCTCTCTCTCTCTCTCTCTCTCTCTCTCTCTCTCTCTCCATTCATCATATTTTTTTTAGACAACCTGCCAGTGATATCACGTCAAGTGATGATGAGTCAGGGGAGGGAAGAGCATGAGATGTATTGAGATAAGGAGAGCTTGGTAAAGGAGAGGAGAAACAGGTCTGAATTATTGTAGCATTGCCACTTAGAACGAAGTTCCTGTTTGTGCTGTAGAGACATTGCATTATAGAGAATGGTGAAGGAATCACGAGCTAGTAGTTGAACACATTATCCTCAATAAAGTGTTCACCTATACCAGCTTGTGGTTCCTTCACCACCCTCCACAACTCGTCATAATGTTCCCAAATATTGCACTATGATAGCTTTGAACACTTAAGATGGAGGATAGCTACATGTCTGTTGTCAGTGTATACAATTGTTATGCTGGCTATTAATGTTAGTGGTTTTGAAATTAAAGAAAGCAACTCTATAGTCAGTGTTTGATCAGATCTGTTCTTTGTTAGCTATTAAGCATTGAGGATTTTAATTTTCATTTACTTATTGTAGTTAAACTAAATTGTCTCCAATTTTAGACAGTTGAAAGTGCAACACTTGATTGGATTAAAGATGAATAAGATTACATGTATGATTGGTGATTAGGTGATCAGACAATGTAATTTTGGATATTATTCTGGACTTCTTTCTTGGAGATTGTCATTTTTTTTTTTTTTTCCTTACACCATCCTTTTGGCATCTTTAACCAAAATTCCTCTTAAAGATGATTTTACTGAATTGTTTTCTTCACATGCAAAGTATTATTGTACATGGAGAAATTTTATTGTTGATTTGTATGAACATAACTTTTAGCCAAAAGTGATTTGGCACCTTTGACAGATCTGATCTGAATATTTAATCTGAATTTTATCAGTACATATGAAAATTTAAAGAAAAGTTGGAAATTTGTTCTATATTATTTAGATACAGTTTCAATCTGCTTATGAGAAACTGCCACTAAATAGAGTAAAGTTAAAAATTATCTCAGATCACAAAATTTGGAAAGCACATCAGTCAGTACTCACTTTATTGGTCTTTTTATTAACTTCTTTATATCCAATATAATGACTTGCGAGGCAAGCTGCAGCAGCCAGCAGAGGTGGCTGCTGCCGGCCTCCCCGTACACACATGGTAGGAACAGTTAGCTATCAACTACATCACAATGTCTTCTTCCATGACCAGGCTTGTGCAGACTGCTGGAGGCCCTCTACACGACATTCTATGGTGGACCTGACTCTCATTTGATGCATTACTAAATTGAATAATATACCCAAGTTCTGCACACACACACACACACACACACACACACACACACACACACACACACACACACACACACACACACACACACACACACACACACACACACACACCAACCGTAGTCAGCCTTGATAGCCTTGAGGTACACAGTTCTAACAAGTCTATCTGTACATATATAAACACACATTAAAAAAGCTTTTTACATACCACAAATCTTTGGAAGGGTAATACAGAACATATATGCTAGCCTTGCTGACCAAAATTTTTCATTTGAATTGAACTATACATCTGTAATTACAGTAATAGAAAACACACAATATTGTAAAAAATAACCTGCGCTGTAAGTGTTCTAATATCAAAGACACGAGTGGGAATGTTATCAATGAACTGTTAAGGATTAAACCACACATCATTTGTAGGCATTTCAGTGCACTACCAACATCTGTAATGATTCACTATTAAAGCTTCCCTCCACTAAGGAGATAAGCAACCTAAAGTATAGAAATGATTGGGGTTGACATTTTTACTTCAACAAAATCTAATTTCAAATGACAAGTGAATTATGAATGGTCTTCAGTGGCTGTTCCCTTGTGTTACTGGACATTACCTACTTACATCAGGTTGCTACCTTATGATAAGGAAAATCCTGAAGCTATTTTGACTTTGCATTGCTTTAAATAGCAAACCTGTGCTAGTTTAACTTTATTTTTGTATAAAATATAAATTGTATTTACCAATAACTTACACTACATTATTACTAACTTCATATACATTCTTACAAACTGTGCCCCTCAATAAATTACTACTCTTAATGTTTGAAAAAAGAAAAAAAAAGTAATACATACAGGCATATTGCAGCTGAAAAGTAAATAATCTTTTCTTGATCATTGTAGGACACTTAGTGTAGCATACTAACTGTACAACATTATTACATTCAAAGGAACAGCATCAATGTCACAGCATTTATGCATATTCCAAAGGACAAAATTTCTCATGAAGTAGCCACAATCCTATATTTCATTGCTGTTGGTGGAAAGTAGGAAATGTATCATATAGGTTAATGAGATACTATAAAACTTGTGTATTCTTTTCTATCATTGCTTTAAAATGTTGAAGTCATTATTTTTTTTACACTTTTACCACTGTATGGTAGTTTGTAATATTTGATAACCATATCAAAAAGCTTTCCATAAGGAAAGGCTTGGCTCTTTCATGAGTGTTAATAACATATTTGATTTGGTGTTGGACTCTGTCTTGGCACTTTCCCCCAAAAAAATTTTGCACTACAAACTTAAGTTTTACATATTTCATTACATATGCACATACGTACAATGTAGGAGATAAAAGAAAATACCACTAAGCTTCATTTGTACTTTTGAGAAAATAATCTAAATGCATTTAAATGTGGTGGATCAAAAAGTGCAAGATGACATTTAATGAAGCCACTAGCATAATGAATAGGTAATTAAATGGAAAAAAATGCTTTCATATGAGGTGGTGCAAGAAAGTTGATATACAAGGTCTGTTTTTTTTTCGGTCTCAGGAAATGAATTTACCGTTAAGCAGCATTAATATTAAGCAATTTTATTGCAATGTTGGTATTGTTCTTAATTTTAAGTTGTATTTCTTTAGGTTATTAAATGATTTTTAGGTCAAAGAAACATTCTGATGCTTGAGTGTAACTAGTTTTTAATAAAGTAAATTAAAGTCCTTTCTCACTGATTTGAAGATGCACGCTATCAAGTTGTAAAGTGTATGAGTTAATGGCCACCACATCCATATTGCAGTGGTTCTCCGACCAATGTTAAAACAAACTATGGATGATGGAAAACTACTTAGTTAGAGAGAGGGTGAGAATGATGATATCTTCGCATTTACATGTGTACACCTCTGAATGTATCTACAGTATGTCAGGCAACACAGTGGTGGATGTTTTATTTTCGGCAAAGACTGTTCAAAATATCATGTAAGAGTTATTGAGTGAATAAGATTTTAATGGTCATGATTTTGATTTTAGAGTTGAGTACTGCATGAAAATGCATAGTATGTAGTATATTATAGTTGTATCTTTCGATAGCAATATTTTAATATTCAAGTCTTGTGTATCAACTTCCTTGCATAAATTTAAAATTTTTACTTGAAGAAAAATGAGCAAATCTCAACTTAGGTCCATCTAGCCTGTTTTATTAACCAACACCTTGCTCTTGTTTAGAGGTTGAAAAGTTTTCATATTTGGTCACCATGAGGATAAAAAAGCAGTTCAAGACATGCTACTTGTTCCTTCAGTATCTACATGAAGCAGATTTTTTTTTTATTTACATATTTTATTATACTTTTTTTGCAACTTGTCTGTCTCATACTAGTCATGGTTGGTGAGCTGAAACATGCTAGATGTGCAAGTTTGTAATAGCTGGCAGGTAAACAGGCAACAGTGCAAGAAGGAACTATTACTAAGATAATTTCAACTTTGACAGTTTCAGCTTGGACACTTGCATTAATATTCATGTTAATGGCCAGAGAAGACTGTAAATGGATAGAAAATGCATATAACCCAGAATATACTTTTTGTAAGCTCTTGAAAGTTAAAGTGAATGGAATGAATATGAACAGTTTGTTATTTGACCATGAGTTTAGGTTAGAATCAGATTAGGTAAAAATTTTTGCCATATCTCAGGTAAGGAAGAGTGATGAGTACTGAAAGGCTCTTCATTGAGAAATGTGTGAGAGAAAAAGGTTGAAATACAGAGTTAAAAGGTGAAAAATCCTGTCAGGCCTCAAATTATCAGACTTTGCAATTTCTGGAGCTGTGTTGTAATGAATACTGTATTAACATGGTTGCTTAATATCTATATTCAAATAATTATCATATACTTAATGTGCAGATGGCATGTTTTTGACACTGAAAAAAATATTTGAGTGACAAAAAGATGGATAAATTGTAGTGTGCACGAGGTTATATGGCACCAGAAAGACTATGCTGCATTGTTGTGCTGTCAACAGGAAGCATAGTGCATTTAAAAAACTGTTCATTGTTGTATGTTCGTACACCTGAGATTGTATTGTCTGACACCTAGAATATAATGTTTTGAGCATTAAATAGTTTGTCAGGAGAAAATGACGATAGGTGAAATGCTTCAGCAAACTGGATTTTAAATGTCTTTGATTCAGTTTTTCTTTACTAGCTTGTTACAGTGCTTATATTGATCATTTTCAAGATAAAGAAGAAAAAAAATAGGGAAAGCAAAATTATCTGAAAACTTGAGCCAAAAGAAGATGCTATTTAGTTTAGATTAAGATTTTGGGCAAACTAAAGCCTTGGATAAACCACACAATGATGCACAGAGAAGGACTAGAAGGTGTTGTTATCATGTACAAGGCATCTTTACTTATTCAACAAAATATTTTGTCCTTGTATTGAGCTATTCATTCTTTTTTTTTTTTTTTCCAAGTCAGTCTTTGCTTATTAAAATTAAAATGTAGATTCCAGCTCTGTTCAGATAGAAAGTGTATTCCTTTATTCTACTGATATTATGTATTTTTTGGTCAGTCATTCTTTCATAGTATGATTAGTACTGTGATGTTGTGAGAACAGATGAGACCTATTAACACACTTGAGCACTTGAACATAGCAAGTGCAGTGAGCATTGTGAGATTGATAGCTATCATTAGTAGCAGCATCAGCTTTGAGGATGCTCACTGTGTAGGTTGTAGTTAACTAGTCATGAGAACCACATGTCAGCCAGGAGGATGTAACTTTCCACAGACTCAAATTTAATAGTTTTAATGATGGCACTTTTTGAAAAATAACATACCGAGTTGTAAAAGAGAGTGTTATCAGAACTGTGAATCATTATGCTTCTTTCCTTTTTCTTTTTTTCCATCAGTATGAAGGTGCATTTGCTTAAACAGTGAACAAAGTATTTGACTCTATCTAATTCTCATTGATTATGTTCTAGTTGGAGGCAGATCAAAGTATATGATTACCAGCATTGGAGCTGATCTACAAGTGTTGCCCATGTTACACATTGGTACTACATAGGATTGCCATATGTCCAGATTTTCAGGGACATGTCTGGAATTTTTGTGTCAAAATCTGTCCAGGACGAGGATTTAAAAAAAATTTCTCAAGTGTGTGGAATTTCAGCTTCCATCACTGACTGTTTAGAAAAGTATGTTTCTATTGGTTGAAATGGTGGAAGAGAGGAAAGGGTTTACTGGGCAGCAGCTGCTTTAGTCTGGTTTTGCTCAAGATTAAAGTGTATGGGTCTTGTGTGGAGTAGATGCTCCCAGCCTGCCTTTCATCACAAGAATTGCCTCATGTTGCACGCCAGTCTTTTCTCTTTAACCTTCTTTGATGTAGATGTCAGTTTGAATTATTGTTTGACTTTGTGGTTGTGTGACCTTGTTACTGCAGCAAAGGTAAATAATTTTTTAAAAATTCATTTACATGTTTTCCAATATTGTATCAGGTGTCAGTGAAGAATTTTTATAGTTAATACTGTATGGCAATCCTAGTACAACAACTGCCGACACTAATGCCTGAACAGGCACTGTATAGTCTAGCAGTAGTTGATTGTGGCAGTTTACAAGAATAGTTTATAAGAAGGTATATCATGTCATATCATCACTCTTGTGCATAACACTGTATTTGATATAAATATATGTACATACTTCAAGTAAATATGCAATGTGTTAGCAATATTGAATTTAGTGATGCTATGCCATTTTTGTGAGAAAGAGCCTTTCTTTTATGAGAATTGATTTATGATGAGTGCAGGGCCTTGTCCTTGCACCTCTTGTATTATTAGTATGGATATTTTTTTGTTGTATAGTAATAACTGTAATAATAGTACACTCGACCCTCAATTTAATGTATTAAAGGGGGAAGGTTGGTCCATTTCTTAAAACATTTGTTGCTTGAAAATGCCAGTTTATAAATAAAATGAGTTTTGTAACCTAACAAGCACTGTACATAAGCACTATACTGTAATATAGTAAGTTGAACAACTGAAATGATTACATTTACACATTTAAGTTTTTCTTGTTTAGGAGGAATTTTTGCACAAAATAAACACCAGAATCAAAGCAGCAATGGACAAAGTATGTACATTCCTCAAGAGACAGTGCAGACTGAGGCATGGGTGGTGGGACCAGTGTTAACATGGTGTGTTAACATAAGAGTTGGTAACACATATTACGTCAGCCTCTATAACTGCATTCCTTTAAGCTCGGAACAATTTTTTCTTTAATGATTTTATGATGTACGTAGTATACATAATATTACAATCAATTAATTTCAATATTTTTCCATGTTTATTGTTATAATAGGATTTTGATGTTTCTAAAGTTAATGTCACTCCAGATAGAATGTCTGTTGCTTGGTATTTATCTGTTGAGATTTTGTGGTCAGTTAATCTGAAATCTGTTAAATTGGGGTCTGTTAAATCATGGGCCAAATGTAGTGATATGATGAAGTGGTGGTGGTGTTCAGATGTCTCCAGTCTTTTAGAGAGTTCTTGGATGTTCCAAGTTTTTAGACAAAAAGATTAACTTCTTTTTTCATTATATACATCTTAGAAAAATTGGACATGTATTCAGAGTCCCCAGTAAATACAGCATTTCACTTGTGTCTTAAGATGCCAAACTATGTAAAGTCTTTTCAGTATGAAGTTTGTGTAGATGAATTATTTCATTGCTATGGAATATTACAAGTATGCCTTTATGTATGTTGTTGTACTTGGGATTCTAAGTTCTGGTAGATTATTGAGCTGATTAAGGATAAAGTTTGAATGATATATGAGACAATTATTTTCATATTTTAAGTGGAAACATTAACATTCATGTCCTGTACAGTTCAGAGAAGGTTACATTTCTTTTTCCAGTAAAATTTTGTACATCAATTTGAAAACTGAACAGTGCCAATAGATGGTTGTTAAAATCAATTCATAAGTAGAAATAATGGAAATTATTAATTTTCATCTCTTAATCAGAGGCCTCAAAGAATGGAAGTTAAGAGAAGGATAGACAGGAAGTGAATATTAGTCACTAGCCAAGGGACATGATTTGAGAATTATCTAGGCATGAAATAGAGTAATGTACTGTACTTTGATTAGAAGAGAAAGGCAGTACCATTTCTTTATGCTGTTCATAGACAAGCCATATCTAGGGATTGGCACTCTCCAAAATTGAGCTATTTTCAGTCACACACAAGCATTTTAAGCCCTCGCAAAGAAAGTGTTATAAATATTTTTAGCCATTGAAGGACACTGAATATTTTTTCTATTACTGATATTGGCAAGCAAGTTTTAATATTTAAATGAAATTTTCATGTTTACTTTATTTACTCATTTTAGCAGTCATTACTCGAGTAGTCAGCATACGTGTGGTGAACTGAGCTGACAGATCTGTGAGTGGTAAAGTTGCGGAGTAGGTAGGTTTTTTAAATATGTTCCTGCCAGCTAGAGATGAAATAAGCATGATCAAATGCTACTATGCTTTACAACACACCACAACTTATGGCTGAATGGGAGGGGTTTCTATTCCACTCTGCTGTATACAGCCTTGAGGCTGTGTTGGATGGGGCTTTCATCACAACTTGCTTATAGATATATGAAGTTTACTTATGTAAAGGATGCAATAGCTGAGAAGATAGCTCTCAAGACCAATTTAAAAAAGATGAAGCACCCTTCGCTTTCAGAGACCTTCAAATTTGTTGTCACGTAAATTATTATGAAGGAAAAATACACCAAGTCTTGCTCTACCAAATCATACCTGTCCACAGTGGAGACCTGTGTTATAACCTGCATAACAAACAAGGGCAATAGCCTGAATGAGTAACGCTGCCTCCTCTATTCTTATCTATTCACTTGCGGATAGTGTCAGCTATCATCTTTCATGTGATTGGATGTTGTTTGCCTGCAATCTATGTCTAGTATACTTTGAAAACAGTGAAATAAAAGGTCACTAGTTTTTGAAACAACACAATGTAGTTACGAGAAATTATTTGATAAGTGGTGTGTAGCTATGAGAGAGAGAGAGAGAGAGAGAGAGAGAGAGAGAGAGAGAGAGAGAGAGAGAGACTTTCTGGCTATAATTTCTCTGGCCTTCATAGATGTGGAGCTTGCACAACTAATATGCTCCAAACATACTCGTAAGACTGTAATGAGATTCATTCATGATTTACAATATAGGGACATTTTTTTTACATTAAATTCACAAGTTAATATCTAAATTTCCAAATATTCACCAACTGTGAATATATAGAAAACAGTGGCTAACATCTTGTGTCTTGGGTTTGAAAGTTGAAGTAATCTAGTTACCTAGTCTATAAAGGACTGTTCTTTGTGCAGGACTTGTGCAGGCTTAGCATAGGAAGCCTCTTGCTTATTCATTGATACCTTTGTAAAAATTACATTCAACTTGAACACTGTCATACATGAAAAAATGTGAGAAAATATGTTTTCAGGATAACTATGGAATAAAGGGAATGGCACCCTCATACCAAAATACCTATATTCTAATATCAACTAGACTAGATGTCTTTAATATGGAAGGATCATTCCTTCCTTACTGTTACTAAGTAGAAAATTTTAAGTTGTGATGTAGCTCAAAAGAATGATTAATGTAAATGAAAGACACCACAATATGAAAATGATTCTGTACACACATGGATAACCCTCTCATTGATTGGGCTGCCTTTTTATAAAATGGATTCATGAAGTTTACAATATATACATTCATACATACACATACGAGATATATATATATATATATATATATATATATATATATATATATATATATATATATATATATATATATATATAATGACTGTTTGGAAATCAACAGAGTTCTCTTTAAGGCCTCAAATTGAGGCAAAAAGTGAAAGTGGCACCAAGAGTGCCCCATTACACAATTCATTTCCCTTCTTACTAATATGGTCATTCAAGACCACAAGTTTCCTGGACAACTGGATCACTTACAGCTAAATACAGTATGTCTTTTTAAAGTACATTAAATGCATTTACGTGTTTTCATTTCAGGTGAATGCAGTGAGCTAAAATTTCATCATATATTTCAAATTTTTATCACCAGTTATATTGCCAAAGGAATAATTTTTTTTTTTTTTTCAAACTAAGCATAATGCTCACCACGTGCAAAGTTCACAAATCTCTCACGCTAAGAAACATACCACGCAGTCTCACTTTGCATCCATGCACTGTCTATTAGAATGTCTTGACTATAAAAGAGTAATCAGTAGAATTACTTCAGTGTTTTCCTTAGACTGGAGGGATTTCTGTTGCCTGAGGTGTATCCTCCATGCCTTCTGGAGGGACTCGTATCGTCCCATTACCTGTAAGCATTGCATGTCCATTGGAGGGCACCTGACCATTAGCACAAGTACTGGGTGGGGTGCTGACAGTGGGGAGAGCTGGAGCAGAGGGTGTAGATGGTGGGGTGCTGAGTGGAAGTGGTGATGGAGGAGCCTTTGGTGTGAGGGGTGCCACTGGAGTGATGGTAGTGACAGGAGGCATGGTAATGATTGGATCATTGAGTCCTGCCATGTCACTGCTGCTTCCACTATGGCTTCCTTCACTTTCTATGTATGACTCCATGGCTCGGTAAATAAACAGAATATCATCCTGAAAGAAAAGAGAAAAGAAAAGTTAATTTAATTTTTCTCTCAACAGATCTGAGAGATGCCATAAGAAAAGGAGCTGTATGAATGAAGAAAGGAATAGTGGAATATGGGAGGCACAATTCAGCTTGCACTCCAAAAAAAGCAAGGTAATACAGATTAGGAAACAGAAAGGGATAGTGGAATATGGGAGGCATTATTCAGCTTGCACTCCAGAAAAAGCAAGGTAATACAGATTAGGAAACAGAAAGGGAGAGAGTGAGAGAAGAGTTAAGCAATTATGTTTGTCACCAACCATTTTTTAAGCTTGTATACAGGAGTTGGCAGCCAGAATGAGAAGAATGAATGCAGGAATGAATGTGGGGAATGATGTGTGTGCTGCAGGAATGAATGTGGGGAATGATGTGTGTGCTCTTTTATGGAGATGATGTGGTCATGACTAAATCAGCAGCTGAGCTGCAAAGTTTGCTGGATGTTGTAGATGAGTATGAAAGACTTTGGAGTGATCTGGCTTTCCTTACCAAGTCTTGTCCTTACCAAGTCTTGGTCATCCATTTTTAGAAATTTTGGTGTAACATGCTGTTGTCTTAATATATCAAAAGCTTTAGATAGACTAGTATAAAGCTTTTTTCTCCAGACTGCCCTCCTATGGTTTCTATCCTTCTTTCTGCAACTTTGTTAAGTTTACTTTCTGACTGTTCTAAATCTATTAATAGTGGTAATCTTCTGTCCTCTCATCCACTCATTTCTTATTATTCATCAATCATCAAAACCAAACTTCCAGTTCTATCCACTCCTACTTTGATAATACAACCCTGCACTTTCCTACGGCTTTTCAGAGACAACCAACCCCATAAGGGAGTGAATAGATAGCACAGGGAAGCCACAGAATGTCTGACTTATGATTTCTCAAAAAATTTCCTATTGGGGCAAAGCAAATTTAGTATAGTCATGTCTCAGCTTACGAATTTAATTCATTCCATAACATCCCAAACAAATTTCTTCATTCAAAATAACGGATATCAAATTAATCCATTCTACACCTGAAAAATATCAATATAAAAATCAATTAACATGATTGATATTTTATGCAAAAATATTAAAGTAATTTTCTGACAAATAACAATGATTAACAATATATAGAATGGTCCCTTGTTATATTGATAAAAAAAGAAGCATTTACTTACTGTAGGTGTTTTTTTTTTTTATATTGTTGTGCATTACAGAGAGGGGAAGAGAAAGGAAGAGACAACCACCTCTTCTACTTCTCTCCTCGTATTGTCTTCCCACCTCTTCCCTCCCTCCCCTTCCTCTTCCGTTTCCTTTCCTCTTGCCTCCCTTCCTTTTCTCTTCTCCTCCCTTCTCTCCTTTCCCCTCCTATCTTCTCTCCTCCCTCTTCTCTTTTCTCCTCTTCCCTCTTCTTCTCTTCTCCTCCCTTCTCTCCTTTCCCCTCCTATCTTCTCTCCTCTCCTCTCCTCTCCTCCCTCTTCTCTTTCTCTCTTCTTTTCTCTTCTCTTTCTCCTCTTCCCTCTTCTCTCCTCTCTTCTCCTCTCCTCTCTCTCTCTCTCTCTCTTCCCTACTCTCCTCTTTTCTTTCCTCTCTTCTCTCCTCTCCTCCTCTTTTCTTTCCTCTCCTCTCTTCCCTCCTCTTCTTTTCTCTTCCCTCCTTTTCTCTCCTCTCCTTTTCTCTCCTCTCCTTTCTCTCTCTCTCCTCTCCTCTATCTCCTATTACTCTGAGCCCCACTTGAACCCTATAATAGATTCACTAACACTGGACGGTCTCTTTCCTCTACATTGAACATCCTCAGTCTGTCTGGAAACTTCACCCCTCATCTCTTGGTAAAACAGCTTCTGTGAAGTTGGGCATTCTGAATCTTCTTTGCCAGTTTCCCTCATACCCTCAACTGTTAACTCTATACAAAAGCTTATCTGTCCAGAAGCTTTAAGTATGGATGGGATTTACAATTGAAATGTTTGGGTATGAAGAAGAAATGGTGAAAAAAATTAGGGAACTTGTGGGACATTTCACAAACTAGGTACTTACTTGACTAGTCCATATGCTGGGTCGTCTGTTGTGGTAGAGCTTGCAATACATGTATGTGTCCAAGTGCTGTTCAAACTCCATCTGGCTTCTGAGTGTTGTTAGAGAACAGAATGTTGCTGCTTCTGTGGCACCAAATCTGTGGTAAGTAAGAATGAGTGCATTTGTGAAATAGGACCAGCTAATGGAGCCTGATAGTTACATTTATCTATTCTATGTAACTGATAGTTCATGTTGAAGCATATCACAGACAAATGTGTAAATTTGTTTTTAGTTATAACAGGGAAATGGATTTTTACAAATCTATGATTAACTGAAATTGTACAGTTATCAGTTCCATTAGTTATTTTTGGTCAGATTCTGGCAATCCCACATTGGATCATTTAGTTAGTAATGAACATGATATTGTACATATGCTTTCACTCACCTATCAACAACTATTAGAGGACCATTCTGGTAATTTGTATGGGCCTCAGAAACTAATGACACAAGGCTGAGGGTGGTGGTGAGGGCAGGGAGGGTATGGGGCCAACTTGGTGCGTGGATCAATCTCACAGGCAATTCATAGTCGTCCTGAAGACTTTGTACAGCAACTTCCACAGTCATTAACCCCGAGTTTAACTTTTCCTCCAAGTACCGAACCTAGAAATAAGTCTGAATTGATAACAAAGCCAACAAAAAAGTAAAAGATATAATCTAGTAATACGTAGATGCAAGGGCCAAAACACTAGCCTAATTTAATATAATTCATCGTTTAATCTTTCCTTAAAAGAATATATTGCACTAGGGATGGTGAGTCAGATAACATGTATTTTACAAAACATGTTACTTACCTTCCAGTGCTCAGAGTCAAAATCATCATGTTGGGCTGGCCAAAACTGTGGGAATCCTTGATCCTCGTCCACAGTAGTTAAAACAACTACTGTCTGGGCATTATGGTCCCAAACCATCTGCCAGAAGTCAAGAATAGTATTTGGCAGTGGATGTTGTGTGATAATGAATTCCCGCAACCTTTGATGCCCCATAAGCCAGGTGGCATTGATGTAGTCAGAGCCATCTACACCTGGCTTGGGAGTGAGGTGCACTCGACCATTCTCCATTGGCAAGTGGTCAGTGTTGCGGTTCTTCTCCCGGTTCACAGGCTTCATGGCACTCACTACATTGAAGTCTCGGGGTTGGAAATGAGTGATGAGCTGCAAGAGAAGAGATATTCATAATCGTGTCCAACAGCATCACTGGTTTTCATCACCAATTCCCATGGTCTTCTACATGTGCACAATGAAAGCATTCTGGCGTATAACCATAACATAACCTTAAAGAAAGCTCTCTATCCTGTGGTGGATTCATAAAGACACAGATAACAGTAGATCTGGATTTGACACGGGACAGCGGAGCCGTGCCGCCACTGCAGTAACGTACCCAAAGCGGTTGACCGGTAGTACGCGGCAGCTGACTGTTAAAGTTATAATTTTGTAAAGTTTTATACAGTATAAGGTGCATTTTTTAAGGAAATACTAATCATTACTAAATACCGCAGCATTGGGAAGGCGTGTGCATTTGTGGAGGCTGTGAGGTGCACCAGATTAAGGGCTCGGCTGACCTCTACCTGGAGGAAACATTATTATTATTATTATTATTATGTACATATTTGTGGCAAGTTGTATACACCCATGTCTACTGCAAATGAATAATTTTAAAATCTCAGGTGAGCAGCGAGATGGCCAACGGTTTAGCCAACGGACAGTCACTCAAGTCACTCGGTTCATGTCAGTCGTGCTAGGGATATCGCTGCAGCCAAGAGTGAGGGGTTATAATTGTTATGTGTATGTTCAGGCATTTTGACATATCTGTGGAGACAATGAAACAGTGAAATGTGAATGCTGTTGAAAGAGTTTTGTCCAACAATGGATTTACAGTGAAAGTGTGAAGAGCTTGTGTGGTGGCTCACATGAAAATGTTATTATGCGTGTGTGTGATGCAGTTGCTGGTGATGTCACTGTGCAGTGAGTAATGAAGTACAGTGAGGTGAATAAGGAGTGAACATTGTGAGTGGTGTAATGCACACAGATTTAACATTGTTAGTGGTGTATCCAACCGTGACATGTGTAGGATGACGCTGAGTGTTGTATGCGGAGTAATAAGTCAGTGGTACAGTGGAGAAGAACTGCTAATGGTGACTTGAGGCGTACAATGTGAAACACTACAGTGAAATATAATGAGAGGTCACACAAAATGGCAGAGTGAGAGGCTGTAACTGGGACGTAATCCGAGACGCGTGCAACTGGTGGCAATGACTGCAGTTATGACATCTGGTGCCATATAGATAGTCAGTTTTGGAAAAGATAGTGACTCTGGTGAAGAACAGTGACATGTTTTTGACATCACTGTGACGTGGAAGTGTACTGTGGAGTGCTGTTAAGTGTTAAACTCACCTGATTACTAACGTGACTGCAACAAACCGATGAATGATTAATAGTGACTAGAATGGTAGGAAACAACGCCTAGGCAGTGACTGATAGTGACTACTACGATATATTTCGTCGCGTTAATGATGTAAAAAAAAAAAATAAATAAAATAAAGTGCAAACCTGGTGTCGCCACAGGAGGTAACACACGGTCACAGAGTGATGACAAGAGGCGTAAACTCACAGGTGTGAAGAACAGATGAGCAAGTGGACAGCCAAAATCATGTAAAGTAATTTATAAGTGATACAAAATTTGCATTTTGTGTTTGAAATACAGCTGTAATCTTAAAGTTGTATTTAAACATCCACCTGGTACTATATAAATTCTCGTGTTTGACTCGTATAACTGAGCGGTACAATGACACGGTTGTATGGATTTAGATATCGCTTTCAGGCATTGAATTAAACACAGTTAGCTTGCTTCACAGTGATTTTCATAGATTCATGTTGGCTAGGAGCTGAGATTTCGAGGTTTGAAATTTAAGGTCCGTTCTCTGGCTTTGGGTACGTTACTGCAGCACGGCAATTTTCGTGTCAAATCTAGATCCACTGTTATTTGTGATAAAGAATATCTAGGCATTTTTAATTCCATATTATGGTAAAGATTAAGCAAATAATATAAACTAAGAAATGCACTTGGTCATGTTTGTGGTACTAAAAACTTTTTCTTAAGAGACTCAAAGATGAATCAACTAAAAAGCTTTGATATCTCTACCTTGTATTGATGACTTAGAAGATACCAAGATTGAGGCTTCTCTTGTGAGCTGTCTGGGGCCTGAAGCATGCGGATATATCTGCTGACCCCACCACTAGGAATATTAGTGTCTCCACTTTGGATGGCTTCCAACAGGGCATCGTGAATAAATATATACTGTTCTTCAGTCTGAAAAATAATGTAGTTATTACAGCTTGAAGCCAAATTTGATATGATAAAGAATAAATAAATAAAAATTTAAGTGAAGATAAACTGAAATCCATCACAAAATGCATCATAACAATTCCTTGAACACTATCTTCCCAATAATAACTACCTTTCATGTTTCACTTACTTGCACAAGAAAGTTTCGCTGTGTGCGAATGTGTTTAAGAAAACCCCATATATTTAGACGGCCCTTAGCACGAATGTGCTGTAGCATGGCGTCAAGCACTATGTAAGTGCCTGTTCTGCCCACACCAGCGCTGAAAAAAAGAATAAATGGTAATTGAAATTCATGATGTTCCCTAGTACTATTTTATCTGTCTTTTACATACGTCAAAAAGGCAGGGCAATACAGTATTTTAGCTACACACACACACACACACACACACACACACACACACACACACACACACACACACACACACACACACACACCCGGTAGCTCAGTGGTTAGAGCGCTGGCTTCACAAGCCAAAGGACTGGGGTTCGATTCCCCAGCCGGGTGGAGATATTTGGGTGTGTCTCCTTTCATGTGTAGCCCCTGTTCACCTAGCAGTGAGTAGGTACGGGATGTAAATTGAGGAGTTGTGACCTTGTTGTCCCGGTGTGTGGTGTGTGTCTGGTCTCGGGCCTATCCGAAGATCAGAAATAATGAGCTCTGAGCTTGTTCCGTAGGGTAACGTCTGGCTGTCTCGTCAGAGACTGCAGCAGATCAAACACACACACACACACACACACACTGGATAAGTGTAGATATGGAGACGGGGCCACACGAGCATAAAGCCCAGGCCCTGTAAAACTACAACTAGGTAAATACACACACACACACACACACACACACACACACACACACACACACACACACACACACACACACACACACACACACCCTAGAATAGCAGTGATTAGTGTGCCCAACTCACAATTGGGAGGACCTGGGTTCAAATCCCAGGTCAGGTCAGAAGTTGTTAAGCAGATTTCTACAGTGTAGCCCATGCCCACCTAGCAATAATTAGGTACTTGGTGTAAGTTGCAAGTTGTGACCTGCTGCTAGGTAGGAGAAATAAACTCTGAATAAAAAAAATGCAAACAGGATGACTTGACCATCTTGGGCCTAGTCTACTAGGATGGCAGCCATGGTATCAAGCTGTAATATACCTCCATGGGATTGGATGCATTACTGGTGCCATCTGGTAGCCATGGTATCAAACTAAAATACCTCCATGGGATTGGGTGTATTACTGAAGATTTTAGTATGATAGTTTAAAATACAATGTAACGTGAATTTTCATCTGTAACACTGCAATATAAATAAACCAAATTACTATTATTATTATTCACAAACACACACACCTCACACAGAACAGACCAAACGAATAACTGCAAATCAACGTTCAGAAAATATCTTTGCTTTTAAAGAGAACTCGACATACCTGCAGTGAACAATAATTGGACCTGCGTCTTCTGGGTTGGCTGCTGCTGACTTTCGAACAAAGGAGAGGACAGGCAAGGGATGATCTGGAGTGCCATGGTCAGGCCAGTTTGTGTAATGATATTGAAACAGTATGCGCTCACCTCCTCCAGATTTCTTACATTTAACCTGTGAAAGTTGACACGAGTGAATATTCTAGAAATAATAACTCCTATATCTCAACTGTAATTTGTGTATGGATATATCACAACAATGAAAAACAGTATGTCCTCATTACATAATTTTGTGTCTACTACTGAACAAGAATGTTGGACTATTTGTTAAGGTATTCAGACTTCTTTGTAATAATTTTTGGGATATGAGGACCATTTTGAAAGGATCCAGCCATTATGAATATTTGCAGAACTGGTCATGCGATCCTAACAGAATTTGCCAAGCGCTGACAGAAGACCCTACTGTGCATGTGTGACCAGCCATAATCCCATGTTATATCTCATTTACCCAGCAAACGCAGTTGAACAAAGGTGTGTATTTTCTGACCATCGCACTGACTATGACTGAGCAAGTAGATTAGTGAATCTGTAACAAGCTTTGTTGCAAATGTAAACACTTGCAATTGGAAACTACTTAAATGATAAAGAAGGCATTCCGGGATGATTCATTGCGTGAAGCACAGATGAAAATGTGGTACAAACACTTTAAAGAATGCCAAGAATTCATCAAAAGAGAATCCATGTTGTGGAAGGCCTTCACCAAGCAGAATACCCAAAAATGGTGAATGTGTGAAGACTGCAATCAATGAAGGTCAGTGATTGACAGTGAGAATTAGAAGACCATCTTGGTATCCTGCAGACAAGTGTTTCAGAGATTTTGAAAGAAGATCTTGACATGACACACGTGGCAGCAAAATTCGTTCTGGTAGACCAATGGAGACAGGAACCTTCATCATGATAATGCACCTACCTATTTTTCACATTTTGGGAAGGGATTTTTTGGCAAAACATTCTATCACCCAACTGACTTGGGTCCCCTACAACCCATACCTAGCTCCCTGTGAATTCTTGATTTTCAAAAAGCTCGTCACTACTAAAAGGGAGAAGATTTCTGTCTAAAGATAAGATTAAGGAGAATGCTATGAGCCAGCCAGTTATAATTTCTAACCTCATCCCATAAAAGAAGTACTGACAGCATAAACTTTTCAAATTTATACCATTTGTACATATAAGCCAGAACATATGAGAGTTGAGCTTTAGAAACCTTTCTTCTAGTTTTCCTATAATCTCACTTGTCATTCTTTGAAGTTTTTGTGAATAATGATGAAAAGGACATGTATCTATGATATATGACTGATGAAAAACGGTGATGACACTTGATCCATTAAAACACTCAGACGGCACTTGTTTACTTGAGTCCACAAACTCTTCAGGGCTACTTGCCATCTGAAATGATGCCACTGATAAAAACATAATTCATACATACCTTCATGTGTCTTATAGCAAACTTCCTTATGGTGTATGTGGCAAGAACCTCCTCATGTACTAATCGAACTTGTATTAAACCATAGTGTTCACTTCCTTCTTTAGGCCAATACTGGTCGCACTTCTTCTGTAAGAGTAAGAATACAATTT
The DNA here is from genome assembly GCF_017591435.1 of Portunus trituberculatus. Taxonomy (NCBI): domain Eukaryota; kingdom Metazoa; phylum Arthropoda; class Malacostraca; order Decapoda; family Portunidae; genus Portunus; species Portunus trituberculatus. The sequence continues at coordinate 14,059,138 of NC_059268.1, read as the reverse complement.
TACTAAATTCTCACTGACCACTGAAGTTTTGTCTTGTGGTTGGCTGTTCCCATAACCTATTTGAGATATACTTATTATATAAAGGTTTATTATTGAAATATTGAAATTTTGATCTACACTAGCTAACCCATTTGCCTTTAAGATCAATAAGATTCTTAGACAAACAAGGAACATTAATTTACTACATGCAACATTCACAAAACCATCCACAAGGGCAAAACTCCTACTGTAATGGGGTTCCATAAAAGTTCACTGACAAACCATGTGCCATCATTAGTTTCTAAATCTACAACACAATGAAAACAGCAAAAGGCTAGTTCATTTCCACTCCCCAATTGGTCAACACACTATCATGTTCCTGTTGTGTCAACTAGTATGTATAATAAATAAGTATTATGATAAAAAATATCTTTCACACCATCAAGTTTGTAACCATGTTTACCAAATCATACATTACCAAAATAGTAATAATAACAATATATGTTGTAAATTAAGATAAAAAAAACATCTGCATGTTTAACTTTTTTTATGTATAAGATGAGGACACCCAAGATTATGTTGCATTCATCATGTGTTACAGACCAAGTGAGCTGTGGGAACTTGCAAGCAAGGATTGGTTGTGTACAGTGGCATGCCAAGCTTATCTCTCTCCCTTGTGCACACCTAAGATAAAGAAGTTTTGCACTGTGTATTATACAATACCTCTAGGCATTGGGTAGCTAGCTTTGGCTGTTTTTTAACAGTTTCCTATGAAAGGCAGAAAAGGAAAAAATAAATATTACCTTTCAACCCAAAATAATAGATGAAATAATGAATGCTGGATAGATTACCTTCACTTGTCACTCTGACAAGTATGTGTCTGTTTTTGTTATAAATTCAAGGATCATGTCATGTTGTCACATTGACTTTCTTCAATGGTTGTGTAAATTTTCCACGAACAACATACTGCAAACAAGCCTTTGGTCTTTATGTGAAAACTTTCAATGGAAAATAATTCAGAACAATTAGTTAGCTACATCTGTTACTGTGATTCTAATGGCTGTGAATCGACAAAGGTTAACCATAAATCAAACTGACAAATCCAACTACACTACACAAGCTTCACATGACACACAACACTCACCCGTCCTCTTTCCACAAGATTTGTAATCATAACGATTATGTGGACATGCTGTTCCCACACCATCCGCCAGAAGGTGTCAAATGTGGAAGGCAGAGGACCCTGGGTTCCAATGTATGCTCTTGCCTTCTCATAACCATCTATGTAATTTGCATTTACATATTCAATTGCTTTCTTCTGACCTGGCAGAGGCCTCAAGGGCACACGTGTATGGTCGTCTGAAAGAAGACAGTGGCAGCCTTAGTGGAACGTTACTTCAGTTATATTTCCCACAGTGTAGAGGAAGGAAGAATCTGAATTACAAAAAGAGGCAAATCGAGATGAGAGATGACAAAATTTGAATAATTATGAATATTGTACAATACCAATTTGATTAATTTCAAGGTTTGAATATTTCATAACATGAATGTGTACCTATCCATTTACATCAATAAATATTTTTCTATGATTTTCTGTGTGTGTGTGTGTGTGTGTGTGTGTGTGTGTGTGTGTGTGTGTGTGTGTGTGTGTGTGTGTGTGTGTGTGTGTGTGTGTAAATTCACCACAATCGCCTGCTGGTCACTCAGCCAGCCTTCCTCATTACAGAGCAAGCTCAGAGCTCTTAGACTGATCTTTGGGTAGGACTGAGACTGCAACACACTCCACACACTGGGAAAGTGAGGCCACAACCCCTCCAGTTACATCCTGTACCTACTTGTTGCTAGCTGAACACACTAAGAGGCTTGCTGATTTGCCTTGGCTTGCCTTGTCACGCCCGGGACTCGAACCTGGACCTTTTAGTTTGTGAGCCAAGTGTACTGGTGTGTGTGCGCAGGGCTATGTGTGTGTATGTGCAAGACCATGTTGTAATGTGTAAATCACAAAAAAGCTGAAAATTTATGTAAATAATAAAATAAAAAGACTGCAATAAATTAACCAAATTCCTTGGTGGAAAATTAGAAGTATGTCTTCTTGTTTGATTTAAGTTTAGAGTGATTAGTTGTGACTTGATTTTATTTCTATGATCTGATAACATTGGATCAGCATTCAGTCTTTCAGGGGTTCAACTTCGTTTGAATTCTCAAAGAAAAGCTTCTGTTCCATGTCTGTGTATTGGCTGGTTATAGCATAATCAGAAGAAAGAGGAAGATAATAAGTTTGTCAACAATAGTGAAGCCAATGTGTAAAAACCCACAAGCAACTATATTCAAGTATCGATTCTTTTGTTTGTTTTCTGGGTGCTGTGAGTGTTCTGCTGGGTGGTGCTCCTGTGCTGAGGCTGCTTGTATTGCCTCATATTCCTTGGAAAATCCGATGTCTCCATCAGCGTGCAGATCAGCCACATGCTGAAGAAGAATGCTAGAATTAGTTACAAAAAAATTATTTACCTGTTAAGCATTTCTTTTTATAAAGAACTGTTTTTAGTCACCAATCTACCAATTACCAATAGGATACTCATTATCTTAGTACTGGGTTTTGATAAATTGATCAAGCTACAGTTAATGCCTGAAGTGGATCATTAAAAAAGGAAATGCAAAACAAAACAAGACAAATATTTGTGCTTGCTCTATGTATTTACTTAAAAATAATTTAATGAGAGAGAGAGAGAGAGAGAGAGAGAGAGAGAGAGAGAGAGAGAAAATATTGAAGGAGTTCTGAAGGAGGAGAATAACTACTAACTAGACTTGTTTGGTAGGTCCAATCATAACACAACACAAAGATGTAGTAGAATGGGTTTAATCAATGAAAATCTAAAACCAGAGTTGTTTAAATTGGTGCATTTTAAATTTCAGTCACAACAAACTCACCTTGGCAAAGTCGTGCACATCTATGGGGCCGTAGGAACCCTCACCACCTGTGTCGTTTTTCCAGTCATGCACGAGAGCAGGAACAGTTTTGGGAGGGTCATCAAGGTAATTGTAGGATCCTTGAAAGAATCGTCTGAAAACAGATGAATGATATCTAGTCTGAATCTGGTGAATGTCATACAATAAGAAAGAATCTCATCTCCACAATGAAAAACTTCTCCTGAAACATATCCATAATTCTTATATAGCTTAAGCAAATGATGTATAATTATGAAAGGAAAGGAAGTATATAACAGGAGATGCAAGTGCTGAAGAAGTGTTGAGACTTAAGATATATATTGTTGGATGAGGCAATGGTGCAACTAGAGAAGAAAGAAAAATATTACATATATGCCAGAAAGGATTAAGAAACTGATTGAGAAAAAGACATGAGTAAAACAATAGGAAAGAAATGATAGTGAAAAAAAGTGAATAAAAAAAAAGGGGAAATGGTACGACTGGATAAAACTATAGATGAGGTAGTAAAGTAAAGGATGATAGCTGTATGTCTAATAGAGTATGAAGTCACTCATGAAAATTAAGAATATACTTAAATCTACATCTCTTGGCTTGATCCTGTGTTTGAGGCAGTAAGGAAGCATAGGAAATGGGCTGGGAAAAAAAAAAAAAAAAAAAAGTATGCTAAATATGAAAGCACCAATAAGGTAAAGAGAATAGATATTTTTTCTCTTTACCTTGAGCACCAATACATGGAAGTAAAAGAGTGGAGAGATGTGAACATGAAAGACAAAGATTAAAGATCCAAGAGATAGAAATAAGCAAGGCAAAGTCTGTCGTAGAGATCAGTGTGTGTGTGTTTTTATGTCTTGCATATCCTGTAACTACATATTATGAACTATCATATATTACGAGTATAGACACTTTCATTAGTAATTGATCATAGCCAATATGGTAGCATATACAGTACAGTATTATGTGTATGTATTCAGAACTTCTAGTGTTAGGAGCTACCTTGTGTTGGTTAACTGGCCTCTTGCAGTCTTAACATGAATCTATGCATGCATCTTTTGATTACGGAATGAATATTAGCTTTAAAAGATTGTCTTTTCTTCACATTTAGTACTAATCTATGTGCACATCTTTGATATGGCTTTGTTAGGTCACCATTTGTGAAACAGTAAACAAGAAGAAGCAAATACTACCATGATCCATACTTGGCAAAGATATGAAAGGGACTGCATTGCATGGGCCTACTGGCTTCTTGCAGCTTCCCTTTTGTTCTTAAGTTATCTTTCTTATTCTTACGGCTTGCACAACCAGATATAACTCCAAACTTACTGCTTTTGGCGTTTATGCACTTGCCTCCAAATGATCATGGCAACCACGAGGAGGAAAAGGGCGAATGTAGCACAAATAATGCCAGCAATGATGCCAGCACTCATTTCAAAGCCTGTACCCTGCTTTGGATGAGGTCTCTTGTGGCAGTCTGGATAGAGCAAAATTTTGCGAGGGTGTGAGAATGGTCCCTTATAAGTCTTGTTGTTCTCAGAGAAGAAGCGAGAGTATGTTCCTCCCCGGACCTTCACCTCATACATAGTATTGTAGCTGAGATTGGTGAGCAGGAACTGTTGAAGAGAAGAAAATGTGGATACATTAGTATTGTACTATATATTACAGGATGTAAATGTAGTTGCTTTGCCAAAATCCAATAATTTTAAGTAGATACAGGGCATGGTAAAGACCGTAAAATCAAAGAAATAGAACATTATGATACAAAAGAAAGTATAGTAACTGCACAATGTCTACAATAAACCATGATTTTATCAGAGTACAATATATATCAGTACAATGATTCATAAGCTAATGAAATAAAGATTAATGCAACACAACAAATACCACACACCATATATCACTAATCTTTCTTCATCAGTGAATATCATCAAAATCCCTGCAGGCATGGTGGTGACTAGCTTGCGAAATACCACTACAGATAGTGCACGGTGGTTGTACAATAATTAAATAGATTAGATATACGCTGGAACACGTAGGGAAGCAACTTGACGCACAGAGCTAGTTTCGTTTATCTCAGGATCTAAGAGTTACTCAAACGGAAGAGAGATTTGACATTTAATATTTGCCTATTATTTTACGATTCATCTGAGTAATAATGACCCAAATAGGTTATACAATAGTGTTTTGGTTACCAAGTCTGTGGAAAAAAAAAAAAAAAAAGCCAGCAAATGCCTCAAGCAAAAGGCACATATATGCACGCACGCACACACACACCCACACAGCCACAAGTGAGCGAACACTAAGCTGAGCACTGAGCTGAGCAACGAGGGACGAGGCAGGCAGGATGAAACGGCAATCTGTGCAGCGTCACGGGATGAGGCGGAGCGTAGCAAGAGGAGCACTATAACCCCAACATAATTATGATAAGACACAGGAAGTTCTTAAAAGTCATGACGAGGGATCTGATGCGGCGAGGCCTTGAACATTCGCAACCTTATCATGACCTTGAGGTCCTTTATTCTCCCTTGATAGTAAAGATCTCAATTAACATCAGTCATATAATTAACAACATGACTTTGTATGATCTGGAATGTAAATGTCAAAGAAGATCTTCAGTTCAAGTCCTGACATTTACATTATTAGGATTCAAACTCTCGTGTTCATAATGCATTTTAACACCACATAATATTTTCTCAGTATAAGTAGTGCCTTTGTCCAGGTTTTGAGAAGGACACGAGTCATGTCATCACTAATACAGGCATAAGAATTTCCGTCTTGAAAGACGGAAAGACGGCAGTTTCGATGTTCCAGTCAGTTATTTTAAGCAGGCTGTAGTGGAAGCAAGGTAATTGTGGTCTGCAACTAAGTCTTTAATAATTCTAGTGATTGTTTAATACGAACTGTTAAATATGAGAGAGAGAGAGAGAGAGAGAGAGAGAGAGAGAGAGAGAGAGAGAGAGAGAGAGAGAGAGAGAGAGAGAATAGTTATCACACACACAACCGTCACAGGATGCGTAGGCCCCTCCCGGAACACTCCCGCCATACTAAAGGGTTCCATCACCACCTGGCGTTTCCCTCCCACCGTCTTCCTTCCCCCTCCAGCAATCATCAATCAAGCATATGAAGAGCCTCCTGTCACGCCCCCTCGCCTCCCGCAGCTGGGATGGCAAGACTGGAGAGGCTAAATGATGTTACCGGGAAGCGTTCACAGTTACGCTGACGGAAAATAAGAGATGTTGAAGAAAACGAAGAAATTAATGTGAAAAGGATAAGGAGAGAGGATAGAAAGAAAAGTGTTCAGTAATGAGAGGAGAAATGACATGAGTAGGATATGACAACGGTGGTGATGGTGGTGTCAGTGTAACATACAAAGAACTCGCGAGCGGAAAGGATGGAGTGTACGTAAATGTTAAAGATAATATCATCTGAGCGTCTCTCTTCCTCTACCTTCTTTATCACACGCTTTATTTCGCCACTTTCACCACCGCCACTGCCTTCACCGTGCAAGCTGGCAAGGAATCTCATGAAATATTAGTCTACTCATTAATTAATTTCAGCAGGTGATTTTCTGTGGCGCCGCAATATTATTATTACTAGGGTTTATTTGCAGTACTAACACGCTACACACACACACACACACACACACACACACACACACACACACACACACATTCCATTTTCTGAGTTCCAACATTCCTTTTCTTTACATATTCTTACTTTTCCAATTGAGAGAGAGAGAGAGAGAGAGAGAGAGAGATCCAAATTGAACCATCCTCAAAAAGATAGGAAAAAAAAAAAAGAAAGAAATAATAATAGAATAAACACAGGACAATACACTAAATTACCCAAGAGAATATTACACGTCCTGGTATAGCCGCTTCCCTCGCCGCGACGCACCTGACCCCGGCACGCCAGGTGTACCATTACAGGGCAACCCACACAGCCCAATTACTTCTCGTGTTCTGTTCAAAGCGAGGCTGCCACGACAGGACTGCTGATGCGCCGGGGAGACAAAATACTTGGTCTCACGCTAAAAATACTCGGTCTCTTATGGTGGTCACTGTCTTCTGTTTGGTAGAATTATTGCATCATTATTGTTCATCATTATTGTTCTTTCTTTTTTTTTTTTTAGTCACTTTTGCTGTTTGTTATTGTATGCTGTCATTATTAAGTAACTTTTTTTTTATGTAAGGGGGGAAAAAGGCTTAAGGCAAAAATAACTAATTGAAAAAGGCTCACTGAATTAAGAAAAGGCCAATTACTATGCATTTCTCTAATTCTGCCTAATTATATTCTCTATTTTCTTTATATTCAGTCACTTATGCTATGGTTATTGTATGCTACCCTTATCGCGTCATTACTATGCACTGCTCTAATGCTGCATAACTCTTTTCTCTGGATCGGCATCGTTGTTTCTATTTTCTATATATTTGTTGTCCTTGGTCAAGTGTCCCTCTTGTATACGGAAAAATCATCCTCCTTTCCTCCTTTTTCGTTTAGCATTAGTATATTTCGCATCCCTTCTCTATTGCTTCTGTTCTATTATAGCGCTGTTATTTGATTAAGAAAGATTAAATGAAGGTGAATAATTATGGCAGTACACGGAAGATTCATGAACTCAGGAAACTGTAACAATAAAATACGGATCAAAAGAAGACCTGTACTTGGTGGCTTAGTTTTCGTTGCGTTAGGTTGGGTTAGGTAAGATAAGATAAGGTAAGGATATGCTAGGTTAGGGTAGTAAAAGTAACCTAATATAGCCTAAGCTGACCTGAGTAAAGCCATCTCGGACCAGGTGAAGTTGAGTTGGTATTAATACTGAAAACATGAGGCACTTCTGCTCCCTCCCCACCAAGACAATCAAAAGTGGCGATAAGGTTGAAGTCACGAAGGAAGGAAGGAGAGAGAGAGAGAGAGAGAGAGAGAGAGAGAGAGAGAGAGAGAGAGAGAGAGAGAGAGAGAGAGAGAGAGAGAGAGAGAGAGAGAGAGAGAGAGAGAGAGACCTACGTTTTACCACTGGAGGTTTTAATATAAGAAAAAAAAACAAAAACCAAACCCTATCTGAGTTAACGGCAACAAAACAAGTGTGTGTGTGTGTGTGTGTGTGTGTGTGTGTGTGTGTGTGTGAAGTGAAAGGCGGCTAGATGTAAAGGGAGGAAGGAAGGAAGCAGTGAGGCAGCGTGTGACCAGCTGAGGGTCGCCTTTGCACGCGCACCACACAGGGGCTAAATCGATTGGCAGTCGCTCCCTACCCCGCCGCCCGCCACCGCCCCGCCACTGGGTCAGTCCAGTCACCGCTACACACAGGAGGCGTGGTGATGCTAGCTAACCCCTGCATCCTCTACGATCTACATGCATTCTCCTTCCTTGGGAGGGATGAACACCAGAGTGAGATAAACCTTTTCCATCCTCATAATCCGCAAGGAGGCGAGGTGATGCTAGCTATTCCCTACATCCACCACAACCCAGATGCTTCCTATCTTGGGCGAGACGAACAGTAGTGCCAGATCATAAACGTTTTCCATCCCACACACAATCAGCAAGAAACAAACACCTTCCTCTAGTCTGTGAGTGTGTGCTCCAGTTTTATATCCGAACAGGTTCTTACGGGAATGGTTTGTTTGATAGTGTGAGCTAACGCCTTTAACAATGCCAATGCAGAAAGCTAATCTTAAGGAGCGCGGAACACTTCTTGGAACTATTGAAGTTAGGTGAGTGAAGGTGTGGTGGCGGTAAACATATTCTTTCTCTTTTATTGTCTTCTACTTCTTAACAATGCCTTTCTCTTCTGTTATACTTAATGTTGTTTTCCATGACACAGTTTCGTGTAGAGCAATGTCGCTACACCAAACAGCCCAGCATTTATAAGTCTGCTACTGTTTGAATTTCACTTGTACCTATCGTGTTGGAAGACGATATAACTAGTTATTCCTACGCAACGCTAACACGCATATATAATAATTCTCAACGTGTATTAACTGCATAATATGCCAAAGAAGTAACGAACAAAAAGTGTGTGTGTGTGTGTGTGTGAGTGAGCCGGAGGACTAAAGGCGGATGGAGCAGCTGGCCTCTCTCTGCAAGCCACTCTTCCTTTCCTTCCTAGCAGTGGTAGCTGCGTCGCACCTCCTGCACCGCCGGGGGACTGAGATACTGCGGCGTCAATTTTCTCGCATAGCAAAGTGGTGGTAATACTCCACTTGCTGAATACTTAGGAACGAGAGCATCGCCACAGGAACAAAGCTGGTCGAGACATGCATCCTGCGGTCCGGATAAATAGCCTGGCAGTTGAGAAGGTGACACCACCGCTAATCTGTGCGCGATGTTATATTGGCGCATGCGGATTCTAAGCTGTGCTGGATAAGAAAAAAATAAACTGGTATCAATGTAACTTTCTTTGTGTATTGAGTGAACACCGCCGAGAATAATGCCGGGATTGGATAAATTACAAATTATTCTCTACGATAGCGATGAAAAATGCGAAGAATTTTCAATACTGGAGGCGTATTTGATATGATTATTCATTGTAACTGTAACATTCAAATAAAACTGCGTTGAACACTAATATTTCTACATAATGCATCACATCACTCATAAATAATAGGCTGACTTACTACATTTGTATTTAGTTCAGGCCGACTGTGGAAATCCAAAGTTAGTTTCCAACGTGGGAAGGTATTATGCATCAAGGTTTAACTTTCATGGCAACTCTGAGTCCCTCGAGTAATGTCGTCTTGTCACCGCGGCCAGGCAGGAGAAGCACACGCTTGCCACTCATCAGCATTTCTAGGATCCCTTTTCATCTCGTCTCAAAGCAAATTACGATTATCGGTTTGAAAAAGCAATATATTTTCTTTTACTTTATACTGTTGACACCGCGCCTGCTTATCACTCGCTATGGCTCGGCGTGGAAAAGGTCTGACACCTCACACTCCAAACCACGCCTCCCCCACATCCCCCCACACGCACACATACGGATGGCAGCCAGCTCTTCCAATCCCGCCAGACCGCGAGATAACAACAACAGCCAAGAGAACACAAACTGAGAATGTAATAACCACTACGTAATGCTCGAGGTTCAAAGATCAATCACCCAAATCACTACTCCATCAACGGAACGGAAGGAGTCGAGGTCACACACACACACACACACACACACACACACACACACACACACACACAAGGGCTTGAGGACGCTCACCCCAATTACAAGAGGCGCCCCCGTCCCTTCGTCCGGGCCCTTGCAAGCAGCGACTCGTTACCCTCCACCTCCACCTCCACCACCACCCCAGTCATTCAGTGCCGCCAGTCAGTGAGTCATCCCGCGGGTATACTGGTGATAGTGTATCGCTGGCGGCCCTCATCATTGCCATCCTGCTTGCATCTCCCAGACCTCCCGACCCGCATCATTCCCCTCTCTCTCTCTCTCTCTCTCTGGACACTGCAACCCTGACATTACTCTCAGCAGTGATCAGAAGTGTCGCAGAGTAGTTATTAACATTCCATAATGGCACCCCCCCTTTTCTCTCTCTCTCTCTCTTTCGTTGGGTGGGCCTTTGATGTGCTTAGTAATAATGTGGAGCCGCCTCCCCCTTGACTCCCCTTGCAGCTCGTGGGTGTTGCCTTTAAGTCTCCCCTCCAACTCCCGGCGCCACTCACTACGCCACATATGGACTGCGGCATAACATAGCGGCATAATGGCAGAGGGCAGAACTGACGGGAAGGGTGGTGGGCAACTTCGTATACGCTTCCCCTACCGCGTGTATTGTCATGTAGATTGACACCCTCCTCCCCCGCCAACACAAACACACACACACACACACACACACACACACTAGTTGTACATTGTCACAAGCTGTGTTCCTGGTACTCTTCCTCTGTTGTAAATTTTCAGTTCTCTCGTTGCCTCATTACCAGTACGTCTTTACCATCGTTATTAAAAAGCAGTGTACACACCCATAACTCTCCAACACTGAAGTTAATTATCTCGTATTTTAAAAGAAACACTATGTAAAAACACGCAACCCTCACCTCCAAAGTTACAACATATCGAGCTGCATCACTGTGCCGAGAGTCGCGTAAATGTCTACGTGTCTTTCTTCGCTCTGACACACAATTATACGGAGATGAACACTTGCCTGAAACAGCGACGTGACCGAGAGGCAGGAAAAGCTGCGCCTGGGTGCTGATGCCTCGCTGCCTCAACACTTACAGGAGAAAGAAGACGAGTGTACAATGAACGTTCCCTAAACACTCAACGCTAGGGTGACTGCACGCGCTTCTTTATCTACTCTACCACACACACACGTAATACTCACATTGTGCTCTTTGCGGTTGTTTACGGAGTTCACCGCAATTTCCTCGAACTCGAATGAATCCTCAGGTCGGTAGTAGATATAGTAGAGATCGACAGTACCGTAGAGTTTCTCCGGCCTCAGCCACTGCAGGTATATGTCCCCATTGGCTTGGCAGCTGAGGTTGGATATAGTTGGGGCGCCGGGTCCTGAGAGGTCTGTGGACACGATAACGGGCTGGGAAGACTTGCCCTCGTGTCGCTGCGTGTAGGCTTTCGTCCATACTCTGAACTGTGTGTTAGGTTCTGCAAATAGAGAAAGAAAGATTAATACTAACTCAAAATACCTGAAGAATCGTACCACCTACACAAAAAACACTTTCTAGGCTGCTCAACCGCGCGATGGCTCCAGGGCGTTAGCCAAGACTCTGTAACACCCCAAAGCCCCACCGCCGGCCAAGGAACGAAGGGCCATGACATCAAAAGATCAAAGGAACTGTAGAGACACGCTGCATCTTCTGTTTCCTTAGTGCTCACACTCCCATTGTGCAGGAAAAGGAGGAGGAGGAGGAGGAGGAGGAGGAGGAGGAGGAGGAAATTGAGAGGGAGGTCAAGAGATTAGGCAAGGTATCATTACGTAAACTTATTAACTGCAGATTCCCTCTCCTCTCTCTCTCTCTCTCTCTCTCTCTCTCTCTCTCTCTCTCTCTCTCTCTCACACACACACACCCCAAGTTGGTTTCGCTGAACAATTTAAAACCCCCACAGTAACAAAGACGTCGCCTTATCAATATCAACCCTGTCGTCCTGAATTTGAATGTCTCTCATCCACTTGGCAAGCAGCACGTGGCGGTGGGGGCAGCAGGAGGCTCACACCCCTTAACGCCACCCACAACACACACGTTCCCTTCCACTGCCCCTACACTCTTTCAATCCTCTTACTTATTAACGTTCGTATCACCCATATCAGTATCCATTCCTCTTGCTACCCAACCTAAGGGAAATACACTGATGGTCTAAGAGTTTCCAGTACAATTTTGGCGGTTTTGTCTATCGTTTCTCTCGCTGACGGTAGGTAACAAATCCTTTTACTCTTATGTAAGTATGCTGACGGAGATGGAGGGAGCGAGAAAGTACGAACCGAGGAGGAGGAAGAGGAGGAGGATTAGGAGGAAGAAGAGGAAGAGGAGAAAAGAAAGTTTGGTAGGTAGTTTCCTCCAGCACTCGTCCTCCCAACCTCCCAACTTTCCACTCGAGGGATCACAGGTCAGATGCTTAGCGGTAACAGCGAATCACTGCTCCTCATGGCTGTCAGGTTTCACTTTCTTTGGCGCGCGCGCGCGCGAGAGAGAGAGAGAGAGAGAGAGAGAGAGCGCTCCATAGGTAGGGAAAATATGGTCTTGGGGTCACATCCGGAGTCTGTAGGAGTGACGCAACCACCGCAACCACCACCACCACCGGGTTTCTGCTTCGTGGGAGATGCTGGGCGGGGATCAGCCAGCCCTGCCACGCCATCCTTTCACTGTAACGAGTTCTCCGGCTGAGGCTACAACTCTGGGCCACTGCCACCATCAAGACCAGAGCTGCCTAGTATTTATAAAGGGTTTGTTCTCTCATCAAGACAGTTTTCCAAGGCCACAGCGATGATTAGTCGGGTTTTCATGTGTGTTTTTGACGTTGATGGTACAGGATCCTTGTTAACTCCCTCCCTGCAACTTGCCACGTCTTGCCTTAACCCTTTCAATATTGGGACACTTTTTTTTTTTGAGTTTTGGGTATGATTAGACGACTTTACTTAAATAATGAAAGGTCTATGGAGGTCAAAAGATTAATGGCCAGTCTTTACTATTCTAATTCCCACATGATTTTCTGAAGCTGTATAAAATCACCACATAGTAAGCAGAATGAATATGGAAAGACGTCATGGTACCGAAGAGGTTAATTACTAACAACTCTTGATATTATGTCCACTTTCTTTCCAATATCCATTTACACTGGATGGACATTACATAATCTACCCTTCTTAATTCCTTTCTTTCTTGTAGATGTTTATAGAGATGGCACTTGTATACATTTTTTTGCTGTGAATCGTTGCCTATCCTCAGAACGTGTTAAACTATTACTAGAATAACGCTGAAACCTCCTCTTGAAAATCCCTATCACTTATAGTCATACGAAACTTTGATGGCGAAACGACGATGAGAGTACAGTTCCAATATTGGTTCTAATTTGTCAAGCGTGTCCTATAGCAATCTAGTTTATTAGCTTTATTTACCTCACGCAACTCTCTTATCGCATGCAGAGTGATGAGTTCCCCTGACGATGAATTACTAAACCTTTGCTGTGATCCTGAAACTGATTGCTAGTATAGACTCTCGTTACAGTTGAATAATCTTATAGACACTTTTACTGAGCGAAACTATAAATGCTACGAGATCTGAAATACACATCCTTTTCACTGTCACTGTGTTGGAATTATACTCTAAACTCGCACAGTTCCGTTATAATCAGGTTGAGGAGAGCCGAGGCAGTTAAACGGGTGAGGTTAAGATGGCATGCAGGGATCTTAATTCATCACGACTATCTGGCCTATATAAGTCACACACAGTACGTTTGGCGTCTTTCAAAATCATTCTCTAAATTTGCTCCGTGTTATTTGAGTAAGCTTGGGTACACGTTATAGCAGTCATACAGTTCAGGTTACGCATGGAGGGATCTTAGGTTTACTACAAACTGCCTCGCAAATCACACATAACACTGTCTCTCGTAATTACACTCTAAGGCATCAAACCATTTAAATAAGCTTGGCAAGACGTGTCATTCCAAATCATTAACGTTACGAGAACATAAAGTGATCCTGGGTTATTGCAGCCTCGTCTCTAACTCACACAGTACGCAGCCCTTTGCAATTTCATCATTATCCTCTACGAGTTAGAATTATAAAGGCTGATTAGGGTAATGGGCGACATTATTGAATAAACCGTTTTGCTCACACTTATACACAATGAACAATCATCCGGGCGAGTTTCTTAATATGGTTGTCCTTGTTAACATTCACAACATAGTAAAAAAATGTTTGCAAGGAGAAGAAAAAACGAGTGGGAGGTCAGTTTCGTCTCCTCTAGGCCAATGAACTGTTTAATAAGAGACTGCACTGCAAAAATATCAGTCTAAAACTCTTTGGTGAGTATGGGAACATAGTCTAACAGTGATATTCTTCTACACGCTACAGTTCTTCAAGAATTGTGTTGCTTCAAAAAGCTTAATGATACGGCCATAGTTACAAGACAGTAAGTGTGTTGTCTGTAACTTATCAGGAGAGAACTCATACAAGCTCCCTCATCGCCACACCACAGAGGCCTCCACGATTCCTTCCATCCCAGCTTTGGCCACCACGCTGTTGCTGCATTTGCAATCACAATTACCATGTGTTGCCACGGTTGCCAGCATCAGGCGGCTATACCAAGTGCACACACACACAAAGAATCACAAAGGAAGAAAAAATGGCGAGAAATGTGGCTCTTACGAGGCAGATTGTGCTAGCTTCTACAAACACATATACCAAGGCCTCGGATCACAACAAAAGCATTACTTGTACACGGGAGTTAGCCAGACAGCGATACTCCGACACAAAACACTGCTGCATGGAGCGGGATGAGAGGGAAAACAGTCCCAGATTAAAATAGACAGGAGAGCAAATAGTTAAACTGTAATTACATCTATAAATGAAGAGAAACGAGAACAGATATTAAAATAAACAACAAAAAGAAATACGCCTACAACGAGAGAGAGAGAGAGAGAGAGAGAGAGAGAGAGAGAGAGAGAGAGAGAGAGAGAGAGAGAGAGAGAGAGAGAGAGAGAGAGAGAGAGACGAAAAAAAATAATACATAGTACAAATACAGAAATAACATGGGAGAGAGATGGACAGCTTGGATAATTATGAAACAGATTAGTAAATACACTGCTACATAAAGTACAACTAGAACTAGCGCTTCCTGCAGCTGGTGAGCATAGAGTGAACTGCATCATGGCTGAAAGGTGCTAGGATGTGGCGGGGTTAGGTTAGGCGGAGGGGCGCGTGCGAGCGAGAGGAGGAACATCGAGCGACAGGAAGAGAGAGGGAGGGAAGGATGAGTAGTGGAGGGGCGGGTTCCTCTACACTATTGATCTCTCCGTCCTACCCTTGCCCCTCCCAAACTCCCTCACCACAACACATTTCCAAGGCCTCATAAAAGCTTCTCTCCGCTCCATCACGAGAGGAACTTTCGTCAACATGTCCTCAGCGGTAAATCAAAGCACCAGCACTCAGGTTCTGCTCCGTTCGCCGTCGACACTGGCCAGCACACTCGCGGCGGCTCAGTGGCAGCGGCGGCTACCAAGCGGACACGAGCCAGCTAGAGCCAGTAAAGCGATTCAGGTAGGTCAGTGGAGCTGGTGGTGCAGACTACCGCATCCACACAAAGGACCGAGGCACTACGGGTTCACTAACTGCTACCTGAGTAAGACGGAAAATATCTACGGTAAAGTAAACACACACACACACACACACACACACACACACACACACACACACACACACACACACACACACACACACACACACACACACACTCTCTCTCTCTGGCAAATCGACAGGTAAATAACTAAGCACTAATAAATTACATCTACAAGTACACAGTTCCAATAGTGTGGAATGTTTGTCTAATGTATCGCAAACACTGAAAAGCTCATTCCACCACCACCACCACTGCCGGCGCCGCCCCCATTATCGTCTTCATTACTCACAAGAACAAAAAGCCTTAGTAACGACGTATTAAGTTCATAATTGGTACATCACAGAAAAGTCCATCATATACTTAACTTTACGATACTAGTGAGTCTTGAAGGGGTCAGGCACTCTCTCTCTCTCTCTCTACGATAAAACCCTCTCCTTAATATCCATCACCAGCAACCATATATTACTTCCCATCCCTTCCTCATTCTACCCACTCCATCCTCAACACCACAAGTTCTTCAGTTCTCACACACCTGAACACTTACCAACGTAGCTTTGGCTCAAGGCTGACAGGAAGAGCTGACCTCGAGACGCCACCACCACCACTACCACCAACACTGCCACTAGGTCGTCGAGGAACACATCACTAACTTCAACTACATGTCACGTCTCATCATGTCACGTCTCATCTTGTCACGTCTCATCATGTCACGTCTCATAGGGTGGAAATAATGATCTAAATACATAACCAGAACAAACGAACTGGCTGAAGTAATACATGAACGAACGGCATGGCTATCAAAAGGCGCGTGCGTGGTAGTGATAGTGGTGGCCGTGACAAACACACACACACACACACACACACACACACACACACACACACACACACACACACACACACACACACACACACAACGCACGAGAAGGAAAAGAAGGTCACAATACAAAATACAAGAAATATCAAGGTTAAAGAAGAAAATAAAAACACATTGGACTCAGCAATAAAAAGAGGAAAAGCTACATCGCAGAGGAAAAAAAGACTAGGACGAAAAAAAGCGTTCGGAGATGAGGAGGAGGAGGAGGAAGAGGAGATCTATAGTATTTGAATGAATATCTACGATTGTGTCTCCGTACATTATACAAACTCACGACGCTCATATAGATAGACAGACAGACAGACAGACAGACAGAGAGAGAGAGAGAGAGAGAGAGAGAGAGAGAGAGAGAGAGAGAGAGAGAGAGAGAGAGAGAGAGAGAGAGAGAATGTGTAGGAAAAGGAGGCTGGAGGGAGGCGTGTGGAAGAAAGAATGGGGTAAGCAAGCGTGGGAAGGGACTAGGAGGAAGGGAGGAAGGGAGGGTGGGAGGGGTAGCGCGGGAGGGTTACGGACGGACTCACGCAGCGGAACTCTCTTACCTGAGGGGTCAACACACCTGGGTCATCGCCACAACACGTCCTGAGCGCTGCCTGGCCACTACAACACGATGACTAGTTTCTTTACAGGTCATATAAGATTGAAGGCAAACGCTAAACACAACTAGAGTATAGCAGGCTTCTCGACGTGTGGCCATGACTATGCTACACTTCACTAATGCACACCTAAACCCTGCTGACTGTCTCCCTGTAAGTCTGATAACTGGATTCTTTACAGGTCAGATAAGAATGAAGGCAAACTCTAAACAGAACTAAAGTATAGCAGCCTTCTCGACGTGTGGTCACTTCACTAATGCACACCTAAACCCTGCTGACTGTCTCCCTGTAAGCCTGACAACTGGATTCTTTACAGGTCAGATAAGACTGAAGGCAAACGCTAAACACACCTAGAGTATAGCAGGCTTATCGACGTGTGGCCTTGACTATGCTACACTTCACTAACGCACACCCAAACCCTGATAACTACTCCATATGCGAACCTTTTCATATATTTTGCTCTAAGGTGTCTAGCTAATGAGGGAAATGAGAGAGAATGTCAAAATAAACACGCTCAGTTACTGCTACCTAGAAAATAGCAAATAGACTTTCCTATAGAGTTGGTTTAGTACATTTCACTGCGCTGTCTTGTTTCTTGTAATAGTGAATGTTGTTAGAATCTGAGGTAGTTCAGTAAGTATCTAAGAGTCTGTTATTGTTCAGCCTTTGTAATATATTCAGTTTCGTCACTTTCTGTACTGCGATCACTGAGCTATTTTCTAATTGTGTTTAGTCGTATTTGTGAATGGTAAACAGTATTGGTAATAAAACTCATCCCTGTAATAAAATAACAATAAAAAAATAAAGGAAGACGATAGAAACAATGAAAGCACTGCCTATACTTTTTTTTAGCGAAGTATTCATTGAACCCATTTATTCATTCATTAATCTTCTTATATATAATTTCCACTTCACGCAAGTCATGATAACTTGATCGCATTCCTTGCTATTCACAAAACAAAGCAGCTCAAACACAAATGATTCTATCGTTAACTCCTTTCCTAGACATATTTTCATGAACTCCTGGCAGCTCCCGTTGTCCAGTGTCGCCGAGGGAGGCACGCTGAACGGGAATAGTACTAATGGGTGCAGTCCACAGCAGGTAACAAACGCAACCCTCGTACACGCAAACCAGCAAGCCAGCAAGACTCTCGTGCACTGAGCAACCCCCCCCCCACACACACACAGACCAGGAAGTGTGTGTGTGTGTGTGTGTGTGTGTGTGTGTGTGTGTGTGTGTGTGTGTGTGTGTGTGTGTGTGTGTGTGTGTGCTTTCCATCTGACTATCACATTTGCATCTATACACATAATAAGCAAGACCAGAGCAGCACCACAGTAAGAAGATACATTACCAAGCGTTCCTTTACTGTTTTCCATCCTCCCTTCCCCGCAGCAAGTGATCGTTCCTTGGTCCCGCATCATCATTCACAGGCGAGGCAAGAACGTGCTCCTCCTCTCTCTCTCTCACCCTCCCTCCTTCCTTGCCCCGGTCGCCGCCACCCACGCCAGGAGACACAACAATGACATGCAGACGCGCCACAAGACACGCCACGCACGCACGCAAGCTTACCCAGTCTCTACTCTTCTACACGATTTACAGTATTGTATATAAGGAGAGGGAAATTTTAGGCCTTTCACTGCCTGGGTATTGACAGTAAGATAATTGCTACCTGATCTTAATAACTTGATTTTATTGAGTAAAGTTAGAGGCATAAAAAAAAAGAATATCAATCATTCTTTTTCAAAATAATCTCTTAACTTTCACCTCACGAATCTAACTTAAAATCAAGGATAGTTCGTACCAGAAGAGAGATTTCAATGATTTGTAGAGGTGCTTGACATTGTTAATAAGACAACATTTGGTTTAGAAATCGAGGAGTACAAAGGAAATGAAGCCGGTACTCCGCCTTGGTGGCAAAACAAAGCTGGAACAAGTCTGGAAGTGCTACAAGTTGAAAATCAGGATCCTCGCATTAATTGTTAACCACTTCAGTACCAAGACGCGTTTCCATATTTTTTCAGCTTACTGTTTGGTGATTTTATACAGCTTAAGAAACATGTTGGGATTAGAATAATGAAGATCCTTGTCATCTTCTCACCTTCATAGACCCTTCCTAATGTCAATAAAATGGTCTAACTGTACACAAATCTCAAGGACAAAAATGTGTCCCAGTGTTGAAGGGTTAAGAGTTAACAAGGTTGCTCATGACTCCAGTGATCGTTTTAACAATGAATGTACCACTCATGTAAAAAAGAACATATAGAACCAGACTGACAATCACTTTCGTCCTTGACAGAAGCTAACACGAGGACAAAAATGTTTAGACATTCGAGATGAAGGATGAACAAGAGATTCCTTCCGTTAAATACAAACAAAGACGAGCTGAGCCTCACACACCACCTTTGTCCTTACTCCCTTCGATGACACGGCTGCTGACGGGGACTTCTCGTGTCTTCTCAAGGCGACAACAGCCACGCCCTTAGACTTCTCTCCCGCCATGCCAAGTGACCCGGACACACCCAGCTCTTATAACACCGCTACCTTTTTTACCCGCCAAGATTGGGAGAGGGCCAACTACCCCACCCATGTCCTTACAACACACACACACACACACACACACACACACACACGCGCGCGCATATCCCGGTGGAAGTCCCATCACCTAAATGAGAATTCCGTTGTTTTAGAAAGAAAATTATAAGCCTAATAGGAAAAATATTCATGAAAATCGAGGTTCACGAGAGAGAGAGAGAGAGAGAGAGAGAGAGAGAGAGAGAGAGAGAGAGAGAGAGAGAGAGAGAGAGAGAGAGGAGAGATACTGACTGCTCATTAAAGGCCCGGAGTATAATAGTTTCCCTACATGCTGCAATATTCACGCTTTACCAACAACAATGAGGGGACGATAGAAAAGTGGAGGGGCAGAGGGGAGGAAGGCAAGGAAAGGCCGCGTTTAGTATTACAAGCACTCGTCACAAGTTAATTAAGCCTTCGCGGTGTCCAGTTCACAAAATCGCGTCCATAAATAACTATGAACTGAACTGCACACAACTTGTAAACAGGAAAAGGTGACAAAGGAGGGAAAATTTTAAAATATCACAAAAAAAATATGATTAGACACTAGTAAATCTGTCCGGCATAGCTCTCCACTACCACGCGTCAACTGCCCCCATGCTATAACCGTCCCTATGATGACCCTCACCACCACCACCACCACCACGCCAATTATCGCTCTCCACCACCACCACCATCTGCACTTTATTTGTTTATTCATTCATCTTTTTACTCACTGCTTCCTCCTCTCTGTTCCTGTTCTCCCCCCTCGGTGTGTGTGTGTGTGTGTGTGTGTGTGTGTGTGTGTGTGTGTGTGAGGACCAAAGAACACTCACCAGCTATATCGTTCTATTTCTTAGGACCACACACACACACACACACACACACACACACACACACACACACACACACACACACACACCGAAGGGAGATAATACTGTCAGTTAAGCATCCTGTTTACAACATTATCATAAAAAAATGTAGTTTATAGTTTGGTGTAGCTATAAATAGCAACAAATAAGCGCAAGAATTTCAACTACAACTGTTCAAAAAAAAAATCCTGACGTTCATTATATCCTTATTTAAACACGCTACACTTATAATCTGCACTCACAAAGATGGACAGAGAAACAAGTCCATCTTCCTTAATACTAACCTACCATGACCTTCTAGATTCAGGAGACGTGGCCGGATATTCAACTGTGTGTGACGAGACAGCCAGACGTTACCCTACGGAACGAGCTCAGAGCTCATTATTTCCGATCTTCGGATAGGCCTGAGACCAGGCACACACCACACACCAGGACAACAAGGTCACAACTCCTCGATTTACATCCCGTACCTACTCACTGCTAAGTGAACAGGGGCTACACGTGAAAGGAGACACACCCAAATATCTCCACCCGGCAGGGGAATCGAACTCCGGTCCTCTGGCTTGTGAAGCCAGCTCTCTAACCACTGAGCTACCGGGCGTGTGTGTGTGTGTGTGTGTGTGTGTGTGTGTGAACCTTCCCGTGGTGCTTGGCTTTCTCGTACACTTAGTAGAGCACAGTACGCGGCGAAGTACATTTGGGTTTCCTTCTTCCCTACATTATGCTTTTGAGGGTGTGGAGGCAGGGCAGATGAGGAGAGATGATAGCAGGAGGGTAAAAACATGGGTGGAGGAGGAGGGGGAGGAGTGACTCAGCCTGTCGCCTCGAGCACCTCCTCTTTAAATTCCATAATCATCTGCAGGTCGAAGGAGGAACAGCCGCCAGAAACAGTGCAGGAGGAGGAGGAGGAGGAGAAAAAAATGAAAACAAGTAAAAATAAAAATGATAACAGAATTATGATGAAAATATTACACACGGAGATATATAAATAGTGTTGAAGAGAGAGAGAGAGAGAGAGAGAGAGAGAGAGAGAGAGAGAGAGAGAATCCACTCAAACTAATCATTAAGTACAACCTCTCAATGAAACTTTGCAAATAATATGGAAACTCTCTCTCTCTCTCTCTCTCTCTCTCTCTCATCTGTACCGTTCAGTCTTCGTTCCAAACAGCTGTACTACCTTGCCTGTTCCATTCCCCCACTAGCCAACAAGGTAAAGGCCAAACACACACACACACACACACACACACACACACACACACACACACAATCACGGCCAAAGTAATACAGGTAATGGTTCTCGCTACCTGCACCACCACCACCACCACCACCACCTACCCCTCCCCCTCCCCCCCACACACACACACACACACACACACACACACACTAATATATTTCCCCTGTTACCCTGTTTCCTTTGTTTTTTCTGTCTTCATCCATGTCTCCTTCCTTCTCTCTTTCCCCTTTCCTCCTTAAGGCCCTATCACACTGGCCTATGATACGCGAACCAGGAACATCCGCTCTAGACAGCTGGAACTTGCCCGGGATTAGCGGAACCAAGTTGGGATGGCTTCATATCCATCCCGGTTCTCCGTATGCTATCCCAATGGAAAAGTAAACATGATATATGTAATAAAAACTTTTAATTTGAACTAAAAAGAATGTGACTAAATTTTTCATATTGGAATATTAAATAATATTTCATCAATTTAGAATGGTAAAGTATATATATATATATCATGTCGATAGTTTGGGCTCATGGCAACCACCTCTGACTGTAAAGTTGCCATCGCGCACGTCTCAGCTTTTCTCTAGTTTCTTTTACTTACTTTTCTTCAACAAGAGGAAGTGCAAATGCAGTTCCAGGACAAAGCACAGGCTGAGGTATAAGCAGCATGGTTTTGTTCTGGTTTATTTTGATTAGGCTTTGTCTTGGTTAGTGGGCCGTTTGCCTAGCATAACAAGAACACAGGCAGCTTGCGTTTGATAGTGTTCCTGGTTTCGTTCTTTATTACACAAGAACCATGGCTCGTGTTCCGCTTATCATAGGCCAGTGTGATAGCCCCTTTACATTTCCCTTCCATTATGACAGGCGAAGGCAAGGCAAAGCGCTCTCTCTCTCTCTCTCTCTCTCTCTCTCTCTCTCTGGTTCATGGTTTCGGTCACTAGTAATTTCCGGATAGCCTTTGAGTATGGAGGAGGAGGAGGAGGAGGAGGAGGAGGAGGAGGAGGAGGAGGAGGACGTATAGAATAATTTTTTCGATCATAACCTCAGACACGCACACACGCATAACAAAATGTGTGTGTGTGTGTGTGTGTGTGTGTGTGTGTGTGTGTGTGTGTGTGTGTGTGTGTGTGTGTGTGTGTGTAGTTTTTCCTCGATCCTACGCTCTCTGATCTACTTAGAATCTATCAACTGTCAGGTTTTCGGTTAGAGTGTTTGCAGATGAGGTTACTTAACGAGACAAGCGGGTTATTGGGCTAGTGGAGGCGACTGTATGTGCGTATGTGCCTATCAGTGTTCCCTAGTACTAAATAACCTGTACCGCCGGAAATGTTGAAGGTCTGGTTAATCTTGTGTGAATAGGGATGCCACAGTACCTCGTGATCCATACCGTTCTCTCCTCCCTCCCTTCCTCCACACACACAGGACCGATTCAACCATAAATCCATACTGAACGCCCAAGAAAACACTACAAACATTACATACAACCATACAAATGAGATTATAATCACACAGTATCGATTATTACCATTTTCCTGCCGCCCATAACAAGAAGCTGCACCGCCCCGCCAGTGCCAGACAGAAGCAGCAGCAGCAGCAGCACCATAAGCGATGTGACGAAACGGTTAATAAAAGAAAGTGAATAAAACGAACAAAACCGTGAGAATGATGAGCTAAGCACGACGTGAAACTGAGGGACGGAAGGAGGGTGAAGAAAGGAAGGGAAGAGCAGTGGGAGGGAAGGATGGGGGGAGAGTAGCGGGAGGTGGGAGAGAAGGTTATTTACCGTCATCGCTCCGTCACCGTCGGCCGCTCCCCGGGACCCAAGCAGCTGCCCACTCACTCTACACTTTTCCCGTTTCTCCGGACACCCTCAGCAAAAACCTTGCACCCGCGGGTCTTCCCTAGAAAGCAGAAACATCTCGCCATCTTAAAACCCATGGTCCAAAAACCTCCTCGTTTGCATCTGGTTACTTTTACGCTTGTGCAGGTGGTGTGGCGTGAAGCAGCCACAAGAAAAGAGGGAAGGTGGAGGAAGGGAAGGATCACAACGGGAGCCGCGGCGGTGAGGTGGTGAGGAGGTGAGGCTGGCCCGCGGCACCCACCGTGTGGCAGCTGGCGGCCAGACGCACAAGAAAGTGCTCGCTGAGGTAGGGGACCACGACCTTGTATATTTAGACGTTACCACTTCTTTGCTTTCGTTCTCCCTCTCTTTACTCTTCCCTGCCCTTCCTGCTTTAATTCCTTCCCTCCGTCAACACATCTGCCTCTCCATCCGCTATGGCGAGCCGGTAACACTGTTTTCTGCCTCCCCACACAGTGGCTCTAGTCACCTCCTGGTCTTATCAACCCGCTACCCAGTCCTGTCTCGTCTGCCATCACCCCATGCCGGTGTCACCCTTCACAGCTGCCGTCAGAACACCCCCTCCTCCCGCCTCACCGACACGTGTGTACGAGCACGCCCACGAGACCCAAGAATAACAGATGCCAGGTATATCCATGTCAAGAGTTCCTATTTTTTGCATACGAGGCCATTCATAAAAGACGTCAAGGGAATGTGTGTGTGTGTGTGTGTGTGTGTGTGTGTGTGTGTGTGTGTGTGTGTGTGTGTGACAGCGCCCATTACGAACCTAAGCACGTAACAAGTACGGGAGACAGCTGTTGCGCTACCTCTGCACTTCTAAGCACTCCAGTCCATATCCAAGCGTAGGGGCAACACACCAGACTGTCGGTAACGTACGTGGAGTGAGAGTGTTTTCAGCTAACAACCTGTACTTACTGCATCATCCCCAGGCAAAGCTACGACCACAGCAACAGCAATAATGTAACAGTGAGCTGGGGATGGCGGGGGGAGGAGGCGGGAGCGAGCGGTGCGGAGTGAAAGACAAGACGACGAAAACTTGAGTAGAGAATGCATCCTCTCTCACTCTCTCAGCGTCCCCACCCAAGCCGCGGCCACACCCTTAGTACTGCAACCACCCCTGTGAACCACGTGTCACTGATCTTCCCTCGTGTTATCCGTTATATTACTGGAACTATGCACACACACACACACACACACACACACACACACACACACACACACACACACACACACACACACACAATGCAATTAACACTTTTCTCTTTTACCACGACTATCTATAAAGGCCAGAGAGATGCACCAATGTTAATCTGTCAATAAAAACTTTAAAATCACCCTTAAAAATAAGTGTCTCCAACTAGAACATTTTGAAAGTTGTGGAGATGCTTGCAAAAGTGTTTCAGAATATCTACACACACACACACACACACACAGACATCCACACCCACACACACCACGCAACACATTTCATCAAGCCAAGCCAACACCTCAACGCAACTTCCAAGCACATGGTCACTTTCCGTCACGCAACTCAAGCATTTAACCCAACGTAACAGCGCACCACACCAGCAACGCAACACTGCACCACTACTCCTGCTCCTCCTCCTTCAGAAAGCACACGTAACACGCACTGGAGTCGAGAACAATTACAGGTTTTCCCAAGAACTCTACCGTTGCTACTCTCAAGAAACAGGAACACGCACGGATGATTCTATGCGTGACGGTGGTGGTGGTGGTGGTGGTGGTGGTGGTGGTGGTGGTGGTGGTGAGCAGAGGGGTGATACATAAAGGAGGGTGTTGTGGGAAATTGAGACGGGAGGTGACCATTGAGAAAGCAGTGTGAAGTTCCGTGATGGTGAAGATCAGGCAGAAAGAGCAAGTCACGTAAGTTTTTATGGATGCTGGTGATGATGATAGTGATGGTGATGGTGCTGGTGCTGCCTCATCCTCGTGTCTTTCCTCCTCCGTCACAGTTACTATAGAAGCTTCCTCCCTTCCCCCCTTCGTCTCTCTCCTTCACTCTCACTCACAACACGCAAGCCATTATCAGCCCCTGCATGCAACGATGAGCCGGCGTGTGCTGTGAGAGCGAGCGTAAATCTCTCTCTCTCTCTCTCTCTCTCTCTCTCATCTATTTACTCATCTAAATACAAACACTACAAAATTTGGCACGCGCACGCACACACATAAGGCAGAGGCGGGATCACATAAAACAAATTACCTAAATCTTTCAAGCCTACACACACACACACACACACACAGACACACCGCTGCTGAAGTCTTGGTGTGTGTGTGTGTGTGTGTGTGTGTGTGTGTGTGTTGAAGTCTTGGTGTGTGTGTGTGTGTGTGTGTGTGTGTGTGTGTGTGTGTGTGTGTGTGTGTGTGTGTGTGTGTGTGTTCGATCTAGTTAAGAGAAAGTAAAGAGAGAGAGAGAGATAGAGAAAGAAGGGGAAAAAAATAGAGAGAGAGAGCACGGGGTTCGAGGAAAACTGACACTCAACCTTTAGAACAAGTTTATGTGCAAGAAATCAAGCGAGGAAGATTTGAGTAGCAAGCGTGTTTGAGTCTTCGCCTTTACGTTGCTATACCACTTCCTTTAGATTAGATAGCGTGGCTTATCACAAACCCTCTCGGAAGGAGCAACATTCGTACTCTGGTTTAGTCTTCCTTTGTGTTCCTAGTGTCTGCAACCCACCAAGGAACCGCTATTGGGATGTGATAAATATGTAATATTCTTAATGCCGGACGAAAATGATGGATTTATCGATTAGTCTTGGGATGAAGAAAGAAATGACGCGGATATAGCACCATATTCGCAAACGCGACAATTTTCTAAGGCCATAGAAGCGATTATCCTGGTTTTCATGACAGTTTTTCCTTTTAATCAAGTAGCAATCATCCCAATCCATTATCAGAAGCATGAAAATACCCTAAAAAACACAAGTATCTTCACTAAAGCCTTTAGAAAGCAGTGTCGGTGAGAGAACGAAGCGTTTCAGAACACGGGCCATGATGTAACTTATATATTCTCGTTTCTTTATTACAAGAATAATGAAAACACGCGTCTTGCTTCCAACAAAGAAAACGAACAAAACACAACAATCTCTGGGAAAAACATTAACGTTCTATTCCATATTCTAGGAAAAGAAAAAGTTCAGAAACCACATCGAACGGAGCGGAAGGGTGTAATGGATAGAAAGTCAAGGAGGTGGTGATGGTGGCGGTGCGGCATCCTGCTAACCCTGCACCGAGGAAGGGAGAAAAGCTGGGCAGGGCAAGGCAAGGTGAGCCGGGGTGAAGAGAGGCGAGACAGCCCGGCGCGCGATGCCTCTGCCTGAGCCACGAGCGAGGGAAGCTGAAGCCACCCAGCCAGCCAGCCAGCCAGACAACACATCCCTGGAGCATCTTGACTACACACACACACACACACACACACCTTTTGTCACTACGGTATCTTGTTTCAGTTTTTCTTTAATTTCCTTTACGTTTCACCCCCCTTCCTGCCTCTCTCTCTCTCTCTCTCTCTCTCTCTCTCTCTCTCTCTCTCTCTCTCTACCAGCCGACCCAGTCTCCCCTCCGGCCACTCCAGCACACAGCCACACGTCAGACGCATCACCCACGCCCAGGTGCAGCGAAACTCAGGTGTGCTCTGGGTGTGCCTATCTCCGGGCGGAATAGGCGGCGGCGGTGGAGGACGAGGAGGGGCGGGGATTGTAGTGCACGTGATACAAGGGCGGCGTCTCCCTCACCACAGCACCGCCAGGCATAGACCCATCAAGCTTCACCGTTGCTCTTACGTTAATTACTGCTCGCCTATTCCTTCAAACGGTTTAGGTTAAGTACACTGTAACTTACTTTTGCAGGGAAGTTCTCTTGTTATTTATTTTTAGCTACTACTATTACTTTTATCATTATTATTATTATTATTATGTTAACCTACAGATAAAGTCTATCTTCTATCATTATTATTGATATCGTTATCATTATTACATGTCCTGATAGGAGGAAGACAAATATTCTCTCTCTCTCTCTCTCTCTCTCTCTCTAACATTAATAATCGCTTATGAATTATGAACGAGTCTTAAGAGTCCAATAAAAGTATCAAATCTCTCTCTCTCTCTCTCTCTCTAAAAGCACCCCTGGACACTTGACACCGGAATTAAGGCTCAAGACTCAAGCAATGTTCAGGTGTGTCTCTTAATCATAATACCACCTGTGCAATACAATACACACTTTCTAATTAGCTTACTTGATTCACAACACGTAGAACTGAACACATCCGAGTACTGTGTGTGTGTGTGTGTGTGTGTGTGTGTGTGTGTGTGTGTGTGTGTGTGTGTGTGTGTGTGTGTGTGTGTGTGTGTGTGTGTGTGTGTGTGTGTGTATGTGTGAGGTAACAAGAAAGGAAGGGATGGAATGAGGGAATAAAGCAAAGAATGATGATTCAGGAAATACTTCAGACAAGGAGACAAGAGAGAACGGTGAACAGGAGGAGGAGGAGGAGGAGGAGGAGGAGGAAGAGGAAGGTGAAAGCAGATACCGTGCGGAGGGAGAAGGAACAGGAGGAGGAGGAGGAGGAGGAGGAGGAGGAGGAGGAGGAGGAGGAGGAGGAGGAGGAGGAGGAGGAGGAGGAGGAGGAAAGAGCGTAAGATTCAAAAACACATAAGAAAAAGAAAAAAAAAAAGACCAGGAAAAAACAAAATGCTGGAGGAAACAGGGAAGAAACCAAAGGAGAAGAAAAAAATGAAAATTAATCTGAGTAAAAAAGAAAAAAAAAAAAAAAAAAACTTGAGCGAAAGAATATGAACCATACATAAAGGGAAAATAAGAACCATGGGACGAAAGAGAGAGAGAGAGAGAGAGAGAGAGAGAGAGAGAGAGAGAGAGAGAGAGAGAGAGAGAGAGAGAGAGAGAGAGAATGATCAGCTTACGAAACGCGGTACAAAGATGAGGAAGACGGAGAGAAATGGGAAGATCAAAGAAAAAGAAACAGAGGAAGAGAAGGAAGAGGAAGAGGAGAAGGCAGAAGGGAGATGATGAAAGCAGGAAGGATGAGGAGGAAGAGGAGGAGGAGGAGGAGGGGGAAGGAAAAGATGGAATAGGAGTAGAGGGAGGAGGAAGAAAAAGAGGCATTATTATGAATTAAGAAAATGATATGGCATTGGGTGAGATGAAAAAGAGGAGGAGGAGGAGGAGGAAATGGGGCCAAAGACGGGGTAGATGCTCAGGTTTACACAGAGAGAAGAAAGAGGAGGAGGAGGAGGAGGAGGAGGAGGAGGAGGAGGAGGAAAAGGAAGTACGCTGAATGAAAGAAAAAAAATGAGTCGTGACAGGAAGGAGGAGGAGGAGGAGGAGGAGGAGGAGGAGGAGGAGGAGGAGGAGGAAAATGAGTGAGAATGACAGGCTCGTGGAGTGAGAATAGGAAACAGTGCCAAAAATTCTTGCTCTGTTCTTCCTTTCCTTCCTTCCTTGACAGAGTTGGTTGCTACACAAACCATATGTCCGTGTGTCTGTATGTCTGTAGCACTATTCTGCCCACCAACGCGATAATATCCGTAGTAACAGCAATGGGTATAAAATAATCCCTTTCTCTCATAAATAAACAGGTGTTGACGTGACAGCTGTTGCCTTCCCTCATTTTCTCCAGTTTATACTTAGAAAGAAAGCAAACATGGATCAATTTAGGAGAAGTTTAATCCCTTCAGCACCAAGACACGTTTTCATATTTATTCTGCTTATCATTTGGTGATTTTATACAGCTTCAAAAACTTATGTGGGGATTAAAATAGTGAAGACTCTGGCCATTAATCTTCTGACCTCCATAGACTCTTCCTAATGTAAATAAAATCGTCTCATCATATCCAAAACTCAAAAATGCGTCCCAGTACTGAAGAGATTAACTAAACTTCACGTCACGCTTCTATTTATTCAATTTGCACCATTTCCAGTTTTTATTCTTCGTTTTCTTCATATCCAGAAAATGAACGTGTGAAGGAAAGTTTTAGGTTAGGTTTTATGTCAGTAGATTTCACGTCACGGTTCTTCTTTTGTTTATTCATACCGTAGCTTTCCTTCTCTCTCCTTTCTCCGCTGAATAGAATGAGTGATTATATGAAACACAACAGACTCACGGTTTGAGGTTAGTGTGTGTCATCAAATTCCATGTTACTCATCTCATAATTTTATCTCCGTCCTGTATTTCCTTCCTCTCTATCTCGAAATCCTGCGAGAGCGAGAGCGAGAGAGAGAGAGAGAGAGAGAGAGAGAGAGAGAGAGAGAGAGAGAGAGAGAGAGTAACGTTATATTTTGTTATCAGATCTCATTATACACTCCTGTCACTTTCCCTCCTGTCTTTTCTCCTTTCATCACTTCCACAGCGAGTTAATATCTAAAAATAAACGAAACCGGAACTATTTGATGAGGTAAGGTAAGGTGTCATCAGATATCCTCCTCTTCTTCCTCTTCTTCTTCTTCCTCCTCCTCCTTTCCTTGTATTCACGGATAGAAAACAAACGAAAGCGAAACGGATCCATTAGATTTAAGATTTTATGCCATCAAATTTCAAGACTCACGCTTTTTATATTCCTCAACTCCCATCGTATCTTCCTTCCCTTCTTTTCTCTCTCCTTTTCTTCTACTGCCTTTGTGTACGAGCGTCAATTACACAGATAAATACCAACATCCGGTGAGGTGGCGTCATCCTTGCACCTTCACAATTACATCCAAACAGGGCCACTTTCTCTCTCTCGTAATAACACAAGGCGACCGAAGAATGCAAGCCTGTCAACTAAAGGGAATTTCGAGAGTGTTTAAATCTTTTCTCCCGGCGGCTCATGGTGCAGATTCGCAGCGATGGTTAGGGAATTGTTTCTAATGGTGAGGGTTGTGGTTTGTTTGAACTTAATTTCTTTGGTAATTGATTTGGTTGATTTTGGGATATAAAGACAGATTGGCATATATGGATAGATATAATGGCAATTGTAGTAGTGATGGTAGTAGTAGTAGTAGTAAAAACAATAATAATATAATAACTTCAAAATTTCTCTGATATACTCGTATGTATAAGAGGTAGTTGTGACTCTCTCTCTCTCTCTCTCTCTCTCTCTCTCTCTCTCTCTCTCTCTCTCTCAAACAGTATTCAAAACACAGGAAATCCTTCTCCTCTTTCCCCACACCACCACAGCCGCCGCCACCACCAGCACCACCACGACCAACCGCCTCCAAGTCACCCATGCTTGAGTGAGCCCCATTAAAACTCCATCTAGCCAGCCACTCGTCCATCGCCGATAGTCCTGAAGCCAGCCAACCATCCACTTCACTCACCTCGCACCTCACACCACCACCACCTGACGCCACCACTGCCTAACTGCTTCTCCGGTACTACTGGGAAATGTCTAACCAGGTACAAGAAATGCCTGGAAAAACTTGATATTGGCGTGAATACAAACAAAATATGGGTTAACTACATTGACAGCATGGAGAAATGTTAACCGCTTCAGTACTGGAACACATTTTTACCTTGAGATTTGTGTACGATTACACCATTTTATTGACATTAGGAAGCGTCTATGGAGATCAGATTAATGACCACAATCTAAACTATTTTAACCCCTTCAGTACTGGGACACATTTTTACCTCGATATCTGTGTATGATTAGACCATTTTATTGACATTAGGAAGGATCTATGGATATCAGAAGATTAATGGCCACAGTCTTCACTATTTAAACCCCTTCAGTACTGGGACACATTTTAACTCGATATCTGTGTATGATTAGACTATTTTACTGACATTAGGAAGGGTCTATGAAGATCAGAAGATTAATGGCCTTCACTATTTTAACCCCCCAAGTAAGTTTCTGAAGCTGTATAAAATCACCAAATATTAAGCAGAATCAATATGGAAACGCGTCCCAGTACTGAAGGGGTTAATATACTTGCAATTCTAAGGTGTAAATTACTAAACCACATACACACACACACACACATACACATTCACAGCACTCAGGTTTATATTCAAGTTACAGGTTTCTCAAGAGTACACATGCACCTTCCAGCCTATCTACCACTTTCTCGTTTGGGTAGAAGACAACGCAGTTCATTTACGGAGGTAGTTTTGTGTCGGCTAAGTAAAAGTAGTGGTAGTAGTGATAATGATTAATATTAGTCTGTCGAGTTTACTTTCACTGGAACTAGTTTTTTTTTATATATTGAATCTCTTTGGTACTGAGAGAGAGAGAGAGAGAGAGAGAGAGAGAGAGAGAGAGAGAGAGAGAGAGAGAGAGAGAGAGAGAGAGAGAGAGAGAGAGAGAGAGAGAGAGAGAGAGAGAGAGAGAGAGTGCCTGTTTGTCTGTCTGCCTTTACCAAATCCACATATAATATTACCTACTCTATTCTTTGATCCTCCTCCTCCTCCTCCTCCAGCCTGCCTCTCGCTCACCTCCCTCGCACGTCACCGGTAAGAGAGGAAAGCGAGTGAGTGAGTGAGGGAGGAGGCGGAGGCGGTGTTGGTAGTGGAGCGCTCATAGGATAACGAGGCAGTGATTGATATAGCCAGCCCTCGCCTTCAAGCCAATGCCAGGCCACTTATCACTATTTTCCCTCACCGATAAGAGCTTCAAAATTCGCTGGCTACGTGTCTTACCCTCCACCTTTACGCCTTTCAACCTCTCTCTCTCTCTCACCTCACCTTTACGTCTCTGTCTCATTTACCCACCTTTACGCTGCTCAGGCTCTCTCTCACCCTCTACCTTTACGCTTCTCTGTCGCTCACTCACCCCACTCACTCACCTCCACGCCTCAGTCTCTCACTTGCCAATCTTTACACCTTTCAGTCTGTCACTCACCTTAACCCCTTCAATGCTGGGACGCATTTTTTACCTTGATTTTTGGGTGTGATTAGACGATTTTACTTTCACTTTTATACCATGTGGGCTTTTCACGAGAATTTATGAGCTAAAGGGGATAATTTTGAGGTACCTCCTATCTCAAAGCCCACCCGCCAGGAAACCGTTGCCCCGAGTGAGGAAGCCCAACCTACACTCGGACCGTTGGACAAAATTCGAACCCATGCGCTTGGAGACCCCTCGGACCCCAAAGCACGCATGGTTCCACTGTACCACGGCGGCCCCTGCATTAGGAAGGGTCTATGGAGGTCAAATGATTAATGGATAATGTCTTTACTATTCTAATCCCAACATATGTTTCTGAAGCTGTATGAAACTGCCAAAATAGTAACTAGAATGAATAAGAAAACACGTCCTGGTAATGAAAGAGTTAAGATAAAGTTGCGCATGGTTTTTTTGGTTAATTGAAGCACTGATACGGTCTTCGAAATAAAAATGAAAAGTAAATTGGTTGTATATACTAGAAATACTACCATTAAGCTGTGAATACACCAGTAAAGGTAAAATATGAATGATAAATGAATAAAGGAATTGCACGTAAGAATGATACTGACTTAGTGAGTTATAAAAGTAACGATGAGAATGTGACCAGTAATAATAACAATAATAATAATAATAATAATAATAATAATAATAATAATAATAATAACAAAGAGAATATAGTACAATGAAGTGTCAAGAAATAGACGAACACACACACACACACACACAAAACCCTAAAGCCGAACATAGGTATACTGATGAGAGAGAGAGAGAGAGAGAGAGAGAGAGAGAGAGAGAGAGAGAGAGAGAGAGAGAGAGAGAGAGAGAGAGAGAGAGTGCACCTAGCCCCGTTTCAACAGCTCTCCCAGCACAAAGAAGAGTGCGGCGTAGTCAAGGATCTCGCCTCACACCTGCACTCGTCAACCCTAAACACTCAACATTCTAAAACTGAAGCACATCCTTTCCCTGCTCCTGCTGCTGATGATGATGATACTCGTGTGCGTATGTGTGTGTGTGTGTGTGTTCGTAGTAAAGAAATAGCTGTGTATAGTCTATGTATGTATAATTGCTAGCTAGTTTGTGTTATGTATTCAATAAACATCTATCTATCCATCTATACACGTACACACACACACACACACACACACACACACACACACACACACACACACACACACGTAAACATCAACTTGCTTCTACACACTTTACTTTCCTCCTTCCTAAGACAAGTAAACAAGCCCCCCACGTTTCTATCCTACCTTCACGCGGGCACCCTCCCTTCCCCTCGCCTCCCGCACCTTCCTCACCTGTATTTCGCTCCGCTACGCTACGTAAACACGGGCGTGAAAAAGACCGATTATGGCGGGGTGGGGTGGGCAGCGTGTGGGAACGGTGCTAGGAGGAGGGTTGTCTGGTGTGCGTTGAGAGACTTTTTTGGGGTGGTAAGTTTGAGTGCAGGATAGAGGTGTAAGGCAGTGGTGTGTGTGTGTGTGTGTGTGTGTGTGTGTGTGTGTGTGTGTGATAAGGTGTGTGTGCGTGTGCGTGGGCTGTTAATCTATAGTCCATACTAGGATATATATCAACATTATGTGTGTGTGTGTGTGTGTGTGTGTGTGTGTGTGTGTGTGTGTGTGTGTGGGGCGCACCATCGCTTACCACCTTCCCCTTTAACAGCACCGGCTGGAGGAGGATGGGTGGGCGGTGGGCGGGGCGGTCACGACACACACACACACACACACACACACACACACACACACACACACACACACACACACACACACACACCTCCCACTCCCGTGACATCTACCTACACAGCCCCACCTACACAAAACTCACAGTAGCAGTAGAAACGAACCGAAACATGAGCAGCAGCAGGCCGGCAGCAGGCGAGAGATGTATTGACGCAAGGATAGTCTAACACCCACACATCACAACCACCCACACCCACACACACACGTACAGCATTCCCATCCCAGAGTCCCGTTCCTCTGACTCTAATGACACTTTAACTACCTGCCAGAGAATGATACGAAAGGAGCAATAGACAAACTACAACAAGAACAGTAATTACCACGCCCACCTCCGCTCTCGACGCGGTAACAGTAATCATCACAGGCGGATATACGACAATAATATTAAGAACAAAATATATTAAGTCGTCCCTGGAGGCGGTTTTATTTCACTGGAATACACTGGTTACAAAGTAGAAAAAAAAAAAAAAAAAGGAAACAACGATATGAGTAGATGTAGGTGTTATGTTGAGCTCCTATTGTTTGTAAGGGAGGGGGAGGGATGAGTGTGTTGGCATGGTAACGTGCTGTGTGGAGTGAAGATGGAGGTGCGGTGTGGAATGAGGCGTTTGTGGAAATGTGATGATAATGATGGATATTCAAAATGGATGAGAGGAGAGTGGCGGCTATCTATTTACACGGGCGCCCTGCTAACTAGGAAAACCTTATTTGCATCCCCAGGAAAACTTCATTTGCATCCTTAAGTAGGAAGCAGGAAACACCAAACCACACACTAACAGGCAGAGACAAAACAGACAGACAGACAGACAGATACCACCACCACCACCATTCACCTCCCACTAATATGTATCACCCACAAACACATAATTCCAACGTGTTCTATTCATTACAACACTCATCTATTGTCCATATCGAATGAAACCTTTCCCTACCCACATTCACTTCTGGACACATGTATAAAACCCCTTTCAATATAAAATTTCTCTATGTACAGTATAAATCGAACGTTTGTTATGAAGGATACAAAGAGAAAGAGAAAGAGAGAGAGAGAGAGAGAGAATAAAAGAGAATCAGCACCACCATCACCACCACCAGTACAGGCAAGCATCAGCAGTACAGCAGCCTAATCAACACTAGCCTCGAGGTATCCCTTACCTATGGAGATCCCAACACCTGACTCGTGTTACACTGACTGTACGAAGCGCCAGGGTGGGTGTGGAGTCACGTGGTACGAGAGAGAGAGAGAGAGAGAGAGAGAGAGAGAGAGAGAGAGAGAGAGAGAGAGAGAGAGAGAGAGAGAGAGAGAGAGAGAGAGAGAGAGAGAGAGAGAGAGAGAGAGAGAGAGAGAGAGAGAGAGAGAGAGAGAGAGAGAGAGAGAGAGAGAGAGAGAGAGAGAGAGAGAGAGAGAGAGAGAGAGAGAGAGAGAGAGAGAGAGAGAGAGAGAGAGAGAGAGAACAAAAATAAGAACAAGAATAAGAACTGAAGAAGAATAAGAAGGAGAGAGAGAGAGAGAGAGAGAGAGAGAGAGAGAGAGAGAGAGAGAGAGAGAGAGAGAGAGAGAGAGAGAGAGAGAGAGAGAGAGAGACAGACAGATAGAGGAACGACAGGAAATATGAGCCGAGAGCTCCTTGATGGATGGACACACACTTAAAAATAGAGACTTTTGGACAGAGAAAAAGAGATGCGGAGACAGACAAGAACAGTAGCAGTGTGAATAATCGAGTGGTTAGATTCTAGAGGTCTACAGAGTTATCGATCGCAAAGAGAATGGAGAGTAGAGTACAACGCAGCCTCCTCCACCTGCGACGCGTTGAAACGGGGGAGAGGCGAGGGAGAAGGGAGGGTGTAATGGATGAAGGGATGAAAGGGGAAGGAAGGAGTAATAGGCGGGAGAATGAGGACTACGGAAGGGTGTAGACCAGGGGAAGAGAGAGAGAGAGAGAGAGAGAGAGAGAGAGAGAGAGAGAGAGAGAGAGAGAGAGAGAGAGAGAGAGAGAGAGAGAGAGAGAGAGAAGAAAGAAAGAGAAAGAAAGACAAAGACTAAGAGAGAGAGAGAAGGAAAGAGAAAGAAAATGACAAAGACTAAGAGAGAGAGAGAGAGAGAGAGAGAGAGAGAGAGAGAGAGAGAGAGAGAGAGAGAGAGAGAGAGAGAGAGAGAGAGAGAGAGAGAGAGAGAATAAAGGTGAAGGGAGGGTGAGGTGTAGGGAAGGAAGGTAGCCTGGTAAAGTAAGGGTTAGTACAGGAGGCGAGGTTACTAAGCAATACAGTACAGTCGTGGGCACAAGTCGAGCAACACTCTCCTTCCACCTTCACTGTGTTTAGCGTCTTCCCTCAATTATAATACCTTGAACTTCTTGAATCCTTTTGGACCTAATTTATCTGATAAGAAATAAAGGCGTCAGGAAAGGTGCAAGAACCCATCAAACCTACACGTGGCATTCCCTGTATATAAAAAAAGAAAGAAGAGAGTCTGTATCCACCAGTCATACCAAATTAAACCTTTCCCTTCAGTACCTAACAATTTACGACACTAGAAACGATGCATGGAAAACTTAAGACATAATAAAACAAGTTATGAAAAGAAAGAACAGATTTTTGCAACTTCCGGCCAATACAATGCATGGAGGTAAGCAAATCAGCCACATAGTACTGAAAGAGTTAAGGTAGAAATTACCATTTCAATCATAACAGTAACCTAACGAAAGGGGAATAGAAGTATCATCAGTGGTATTCATTAGGTGCCATCAAGCCTGCAATGACAGCGACACGTGGCTCTGGGATGGTTTACGACAGCGTGGGAAAGCAAACAGGTCCAGGTGCACGATCGTCAACCTCGGCATGGTAAATATTTGCTTTGTCTGTGTCAATTTTCAGCCGCGTCAATGGTTCTGTGGTATGCATGTATTGTAAGTCACACCTTCAGTATAGCACAGGCAGGCTAGACATACCAGTTCTTTATGTCTTAAGTTCGGGCTGGTTTTTGACAGGGAAAGCTTCAATTTGGTTTGAGGACAATGTTTAAGGTTCAGTCAAAGGGCCAATTAGGTGGATTAACCCGATTCATTCAAATTGTAACCAGGAAAATACTCTTCACGTGATTTTGTCTCCAGCGGGACCAGCAAGGGATACAAATTAGCAAGACAGTAGTAGTAGTAGTAGTAGTAGTAGTAGTAGTAGTAGTAGTAGTAGTAGTAGTAAAGTAGCCGAATGATGATAGGGAGAAAGGGAGGATGCCTTTGGGGGAAGCACCACAGCCCCACGGGACACACACACACACACAGGCAGGGAGGGGAGGTGGCCATATGTAAGATGAGAAACCGGGCTGAGGGGAGAGAGGGGAAAAAGGCGAGGGTCAGGAAGGGAGGGAGGGAGAGAGAGGAGCGCTTCTAGTATTAGGGCCGGTGGGAGAGGGAAGGAGGAAGGGCCGTAGTGAAGGGAGAATTCTGGGATCTGAATAGCAGAGGGAGGGCGTGAGGAAAGGAGGGAGTGAAGGGATGAGCATAATCTGTAGCCAATGAAGCCTTTCCCCTTCTTTCTTCAGTTTCATCCTTAGTCTTACTTCAGACACACCTAGCCTGCACTTCCCAGCCTGTAGTGAAGGACTCGCCAACATCTCAGAGCAGCCTGGTGTAGAGAGATAGCCTTTTGAGATAACCTTTTGAGAGTCAAT
This sequence comes from Portunus trituberculatus, assembly GCF_017591435.1. NCBI lineage: Eukaryota > Metazoa > Arthropoda > Malacostraca > Decapoda > Portunidae > Portunus > Portunus trituberculatus. Next base: position 14,021,145 of record NC_059268.1, on the reverse strand, counting down.
TGCACGAGAGGGTGGAGGAGAGAGGGCATTAAGTGGGATCAGTCACATTTAACTTGGCGTGCAGATGAGGCTGACGTGCCCAATGGAATAATGTTCAAGAGCCATCACTACTGAGGATGTCATTATCGTGACTTGCTACTCATCTCTATTGAAAAAGTAAGGGTTAAATTGCTTGTTGCCCAGGTGAAGTTAATTACAGGTGTGTATCTCTGCATCTTCACCTGTTTCCTTCAGACAACACGTGCTGGCCAAACGAAACCAAGAGTGTGTAGACTACAGACAAACACACACACACACACACACACACACACACACACACACACACACACACACACACACACACACAGACAAAAGACTAAGAGAACAAATACACAAAGACAAAACCAAGGCAAGAATACCTGCACACACACACACACACACACACACACACACACACACACACACACACACACACACACACACACACAAAGCCACGCGTATGTGCTCAAAGTATACCCACTTGTAAACATAAACACAAACACACACCGTTATCAACAAAGGAATGCCCTCGCTAACGGAAATACCTTCCACACACACACACACACACACACACACACACACACACACACACACACACACACACACAAAGACAAAAGAACTAGTAGGCCTCAACATCCTCGCTTCCTCCTCCTACCACACGACTCCTCACACACACACACACACACACACACACACACAAGGACCTGCGGCTAAAAAGTGACCACCGCCTCCGATTCGTCTTTAGTTGGAGAGTGACTGGCGAATTACGGGCGGCCACAGAAAGACAGGAAGAGAGGAAGGTCCGTCACCACATCGCCGCCGCGTCACGAGTCCCAACACCAAGGAACTGTGACCGCAAGACATGGCTGGCTAGTGGCTCGCCGCTCCCTGTGTGTGTGTGTGTGTGTGTGTGTGTGTGTGTGTGTGTGTGTGTGTGTGTATCAAGGGTGTGTATTTTTTCTTTGTTACGTTACATCATTACTACTCGAATTCTTCTACCATTGTTTTTTCTTCTTCCTCCTCCTCCTCCTCCTCCTCCCCCTCCCTGTTGTTGTTGTTGTTGTTGTTGTTGTCATTATTTTCTGAATTCCCTCCTACACTCTCTCTCTCTCTGTGTGTGTGTGTGTGTGTGTGTGTGTGTGTGTGTGTGTGTGTGTATACAGGCATGCAAGAACACAAAGAGGCATCCCATAAGACTGGTGCTCGCTCACTGTATAGTGGTGAAGGGCGCGGCGGTGGTGTGGACATTATCACTGCTATTGATCGGGCTAATTGATATGCGTGCATGAGGTCCGTGTCTAGGTGATGTGCAAACACGTCTCAGACACGGAAGGCGGACAGTCAGGGTTAGCTAGCACAGGGTCTGTTTGTTTATACCTAATACTGATAGTGGGGACAGCTCATATTTTCAGGGTTAGCCAGCAAAGGCCTGTCTATCTGCATACACTGCTACTACTACTACTACTATATTCTATGGTAAATGGTAAATTTCTAAGCACTTCAAGCATGAGGTTTTCCACTGTGGTACGTTAGGTTTGCTGTAAACGGAAACGACATACGAACTTAGTGTCCGTGGAGAGCAAAAGCAGCACGGGATATATTTCTATGATCTGTATTCTCTCACTACCACTATTTTCAAAGGCTACAGAGATGATCAGCCGGATTCTGAAGAGTATTTCTCGTGTAAATAAAGTAAAAGTCTTGTTAATCTGTCACTAGAATACTAAAAAACACATTACAAACAAACTTCCCATCAACTAAAGCCTTGAAAGACGGTGTGGAGCAAAAGTGTTTCATAGAAGTCACTGTCACATGCCTATCAATGCTGAAAGAGACACGAAAACAGCCAGGCATAGTGTGAACTGAGAAAACCCATCCCCCTCTAAACAAGCAGAAAAGAAGTCCAAGGCAGGAGCAGAGCAGATGTCACCACCGTGCGTCAATCAATGGAGAAAGAGGATGCACCGATACATCCAGGTAGGGAATTAACAGCAGCGTAGGTGGTGGTGGTGGCGGTGATAATGTCAGTAGGGCGCACTAAATCAATGAAAAGGAACGGAACGCTAAGAATTTGTGAGGCAAGAGAGAGATCGACAGTTACTAACAACAGAAAAAGGGAGTAAAAGGGATGGATTGGTAAGAAAAGAAGAAAGAAAAGTTTATGTATGGCTGGATAAGATAATAAAGGGAAATTTTAGACAGGGGATTAAGGAGCAAAAATATTATGTGGGAGGCTGAATAATTGTTGTTGACAGGCCTTGCTGGTGTGATGAGGTGGATTATGAGAGAGAGAGAGAGAGAGAGAGAGAGAGAGAGAGAGAGAGAGAGAGAGAGAGAGAGATCCAACTGCAGACACACACACACACACACACACACACACACACACACACACACACACACACACACACACGATAAGTTCCCCAGGCAAACCTCGTAGAAAAAAAAAATACTATAACATTACACACGCAGAGGAAGATGGCTGATTGATTGACTGATTAAAGAACTAACGAGGAAGGTGACAATATAAAGACAAAGAACGCCACACTGAAAAGTAAATAAATAAATAATGCACGCGGTAATAACTTAAAGAAAGAATGCACGTGGTAATAACTTAATGAAGAAGATATGAAAAAAAATTATGTACGTACTAACTTAATGAAGAAAGAAGTTACAAAGAAACGAACGAACAATGACAACGAAAAAAAAAAAAAAAAAAAAACATAACTGGCGATACTTTAATGACGAAAAAGGAAAGAAAAGAGAGAAGATGTCCCACTTAATGTCAACTTAATCATTAAAAAGGTCAAACACGGATGAGTTAATGAAAAAAAAAGGTCATAACTTTTAAATTGAAAAAAAAAAAAAAAAACGTGACGATAATTAACTTCACAAGAGGATCATAACTTACATTTATCTACACTAACTTATGTACACTTATCTACACATATCTACAACTTACCTATACATTTATTTACATTCCTATCTATACATCTATACATTTATATTTACACTTAAATACACCAACTTACCTATACATTTCTATATTAACTTATCTACTTATCTACACTAACTTTATTTTGGTATACTTAAACCCCTTCAATACTGAGACACATTTTACCTCGATTTTCTGGGTGTGGCAAGACGATTTTATTGATACTAGGAAGGGTGTATTAAGGTCAGAAGATTAATGGCCATGGTCTTTAATATTTTAACCTCCACGTAAGTTTCTGAAGGTGTATGAAATCATCAAATTGTAAGCAGGATGGATATGGAAACGCGACATGGTAGTGAAGGAGTTAGTTAATCTTCGTCTCTAGCTATTACATATTGTCACTCCTCTGTTTGTTTTTTTCTTCCTTTCTTACCAATCCATTCTTTTATCTTCCCTTTTTTTTTTTAATGCTGTTGTTGTTGTGCGTTGTTTCTGTTGTTGTTTATAAGTGTCAATCTTTCGTCTCTCACTTATTCACACTTTTTCATCGTTTCGTAAGTCACAAACTAAAAATTCCGAGAGGTTTCTTCTTATACTCTACACTTACTTCTACAGTCATCTTCAAACATCCAACGAATAGAAATTGGCAAAAACTGGCAAAAAATGACTTTCTCTTTAGATCAACTTCTTATCCTGCACGTGTTTAAAATAATTTCATACACATTTCCTACTGCTGTACATTGTCGCTTATCGCATTAAATGATTAACGAGAAATGAAAACGTAATAAAAAAATGTGATGAGAGAAAGCTAACACAAGGTAAGAATTAATAGAAAAAGTCATATAGATAAATCAATAACGAAAAGAAAAAAAAATATAACTGATAACTTGAACGAGAGAGAGAGAGAGAGAGAGAGAGAGAGAGAGAGAGAGAGAGAGAGAGAGAGAGAGAGAGAGAGAGAGAGAGAGAGAGAGAGAGAGAGAGAGAGAGAGAGAGAGAAAGCACAGCGATCCACACGTGTTCTGGTGAATGACAGCAAGAATTATTAACTGATATGAGTGATGGCGCAGAAGCAACAAGAGGATATGGCGCAGCGGAAAAGAGGGATGGAGGGTGAGGCTAGGGGCGATGGGGGGGCGGAGTGGAGAGTGACGAGGGCGAGGGCAGCGAGGTCGAAGATAACACAGGAGCACACAAGTTAATAAAGAGCACATCACGAGAAGGAAATTTTATGTGAAGTTGTCTACTAATCCTAAAGCATGCACAAGATAGTGTGTGTGTGTGTGTGTGTGTGTGTGTGTAAAGAGAGAGAAACGTCAGGAAACCTCTCTAAGATAATTCATACTTTTATCTAATACTTCTTTAACGCTTCATATTGACTCCGCACTGATAACCTGATTACTGAGGCTATTACACTCTAATTCGTGAGCCAATTTCCTCTACCCCATCTATAAACTAAATAAAAAAGATTAAACCCTTCACTAATAGCCCTTTCCCTGATCACTAACCCTGAAGATCTTGTGTATACCTTATCATATCCTTCTTAACACTCAAATAACCTCCATCAGTCTAACTACTGCAACTACAAGACTGACTCGTATGTGTTGCCGTGAGGAATAATAATAATAATAAAAAAATTCTGCTCTGATGGGTTTTGACAGCACTTCCGTGAGCAGTGAGGCGGAGCAGACGTTCAGGCATCCACCCTTGGTCACGCCTTCCTGCACCTATTATATATAAACCGCATTACGGTGAGCTCCCTCCGGCCGTGCATCTCAAACACAAAGACAAAGTTAGGTTCAAGTATTGTAACTAACACGAATCAAGGATGGTTATTTATGTATGTATATAGTCGACTTCATTGACCCCTTTCATTACCAAGACGCGTTTCCATATTCATTCTGCTTACTATTTGATTCTATTCAGCTCCAGAAACACATGCGGGGATTAAACTGGTGAAGACTCCAGCCCATTAATCTTTTGACCTCCACAGACCCTTCCTAATGTATACAAAATCGTCTAATTGTACCCATAAATCAAAGAAAAATACGTCTATGTTCCCAAGGAGTTAAAAAGACCATGTTTTTTTTTTTTTAATAGATTTTTGGCCTAAGTCGGTTGTTCCTGATTGGTGCACTTATGATACATTTGCCTTCATCAGTTAGTGGGTATGAGTGGTTTAAATAATGTCTAAGTCCTTACCTAAACCTCAAGATGACTCAAGCACTATTACCAGCATGATTTAGGAAATTTGAGCTTGTGTTACATTTCCTGAAGTTTCTCACCCATTTTCTTGTACTAAAAAGAATAACGTTTTCTACAATAAATCATTTGTAAACACAGACTACTCGTGAATAAATAACCATCTCAACGTGAAAGAACAGGAGTCATCACAGCCATGAGGGATAATGTGCAGGGTTACTATACTATATAATATACGAAAATGATGTGAGAGAGAGAGAGAGAGAGAGAGAGAGAGAGAGAGAGAGAGAGAGAGAGAGAGAGAGAGAGAGAGAGAGAGAGAGAAAGAGAAAGAAAGAAAGAAAGAAAATGAATGAATGAATGAATGAATGAATGAAAGAAAGAAAGAAAGAAAGAAAGAAAGAATGAATGAATGGATGAATGAATGAAAGAAAGAAAAAGAGAGAGAGAGAGAGAGAGAAATCACACCATACCTTTCTCTCTCTCTCTCTCTCTCTCTCTCTCTCTCTCTCCTTCCCTTTCCCTGCCCCCCTAACTTCTCATCCCCTTCTCCTCCTCGCCTTAACAAGTACAAACACGCCATTGATTGAGCGTCTGCCTGACCAGCGCCACAGCCATGAGGTCAGCTGGCACCGTGACACTGCCCCGCTAATCACAATGCACCGGATCTGTTTCTGCACTGCCCTTGGAGGAGTCTGCTTCGGATTGCCTATTGGGGTCACCATTGTTTGGATCCTCAGTGTCGGGGAAATCATTATGTAGTGGTGTGGTGTGGTGTGGTGAGAGAGAGAGAGAGAGAGAGAGAGAGAGAGAGAGAGAGAGAGAGAGAGAGAGAGAGAGAGAGAGAGAGAGAGAGAGAGAGAGAGTGGTAACAAGAACTATAGCTACAAAGGTGATAAAAAACATAAAGGCAGGTCTATCAGTAAAAGAGAGACAGATAACTAAATGAGTAGATAAAACGATCAATAACAATGCACAGAACTACCGAACAATCATTGGATGCTAAGGGAGATTGTTGAGGCTAAGTAATTTCACCCATTAAAAAAAACATTGAAAAAAAAAAAATGTATATATACGCATTTTTCTTTCCTATATTCCCCTCTTTCCTTCCTTGCTATAGTCTGTCTACTCTAAAGTGGCTCCAGGGGTTTGAATGGTGTCCCAGGAGGAAAACCGTGAGCTGTCCTTGTAATAAGTGCGTTGATCAACAGAAAACAAGTATTATTCAAATCAAATCAATGACGTTATCAATAAATTACATCATGTTTTAAATCCAGGACCATTTTAGAAGACAGACTATAGGCCACAACAATCTAAGAGGCGGTGCTGTTGAAGTGTCTAACTGGCTTTAATGGCTTATAGGAAAGAAACAAGGAGTGTTACAAAGGATTACGATAAGACGCTTCCCTGTACGACTCCTCCGTCTTATCAGCTGTCAATCACTATATGACAAACTCACGATAACATGTAGCCAATAGGTTGACACATAACTAAGACAGGTTTCAGTAGAACAACGATATTTATAATTGTACTCACTTTTCCACTAATCACGGTCAGATGTTCTTCATTAGTAGTAGTAGTAGTAGTAGTAGTAGTAGTAGTAGTAGTAGTAGTAGTAGTAGTGTTAAGAGTTGCAGTTACTGTATAAATCATAGTCAGATGCTTAGCTTTTAGTAGTAGTAGTAGTAGTAGTAGTAGTAGTAGTAATGGTAGTAGTAGTAGTAGTAGTAGTAGTAGTAGTAGTAGTAGTAGTAGTAGTAGTAGTAGTAGTAGTAGTAGTAGTGGTGGTAAAAGTAGCAGTAGTGGCGATGGTGGTGGTAATAATAATAGTAGAAGTAGTAGTAGTAGTAGTAGTAGTAGTAGTAAAAATAGTAGTTAGTAGCAGTAGTAGCAATGTTAAAAGCTGCGGTTACTGTACATGACAGTGGTGAATAGAAGTGGTGGTTGTACTCGCAAGTGGCAGTGAGCGTCGTGGTTAGGTGGCGGTGTAAAAGTACTCTGTGGCTACTGCGAGAGTGGCTATATCAAGTGGTAGAGTGGCGAGTGTGGTAGATACATAATTTTTACAGCGATATTCACACCACTTAAATACATAGAACCTTTACAAGCACAAATAAAATAACATGATAAAAAAAAAAAAGATTGTAATTTAGAAGTGACTAGAACGAGAAAAAGGTCACAGTGGTTAGTAATTAAAGAAAAAGGTGATAAATACTGATGAAAGGGTTAAACTACACTGAGAAAGACTGACTATTTCTACACCCACAGTCAGAACCACACACATCCTAACACCACATGATACAAGGAACACGACATAATGTATCATACAAAGCAATGACACCCTGTAAATCGATCACCTTTTAATAACACCCTGTAAATCGATCTCCTTTTTATGTAAGAGGGGAAAACTGGCGACAAAGAGAAAATAAATAATAAAAATAAATAAATAAGTAAAATAGAATAAAATTAAAAGACTCAGTTGCTAGTCCCCGTGCAGATTCGAGAGAGTTGGCCTAAAGAAAGGGGGATACATATTTTAAAAACCTATCTTTTAAATGAGTTCAGGTCATGGGAAGATGGAAATGCAGTGGGTGCAAGAAATACCAAACCTGTGTGGAAGGGGGCTGGCAACTAAGTGGGTCTATTATTTATCTTTATTTTGTTGCCCTTGGACGACTTTCCCGTCTTACATTAAAACAAAAATAATAATAATCTACAAACCCGCACCTGCATTTCCCACCACCACCACCACCACCCAACTCAACACAACACATGACTGACCTAGACCTGGCAGAGTGAACTGGATGCTGGGCTCGCTGGACCGGACCGTCTTCACGCTGGTATAGTTGCCCTTCATGAAATAGACACGGTAGCCTCGTATCTCTCCATTGGGCTGCGTGGGCTGGTTCCATTGCAGGTCCACCGAGCGGTCATGAACCCGAATCAGCGTCAGGTTCTCAGGCGGACCCGGCACTGAAACACAAGGAACAATGGCCGTTAATAAGAGCTCCGGTGTGTGTGAGAGAGAGAGAGAGAGAGAGAGAGAGAGAGAGAGAGAGAGAGAGAGAGAGAGAGAGAGAGAGAGAGAGAGAGAGAGAGATTAGTAAAAAGAACTAAAACTATCGATAAAAGTATAAAAACAGGTAAAATGAGAGAGAGAGAGAGAGAGAGAGAGAGAGAGAGAGAGAGAGAGAGAGAGAGAGAGAGAGAGAGTACAAGTCACAGGATTGTACTCTAAGCCTCTTATCTGAACAACTTTCAACCGATTAGTGATAAAAAGTGGTTTATAAAGACGCTTTCATGATTCCACTGACAATTTAATAACTCCACATTATTAATCAAAAAAAGAAAGATAACACACACACACACACACTAAAGAACTCCATGCCCTTTGAAGAGTAGTGCTTATGAAACCTGTGTTAAAATACCTGACAAATTTGAAGGAGGGATGAGACCTGCTTCTATTGGTCTATCTAAGCTAAACTTCATAGCAGCGAGTTTTGATACAAGTGACCAATGCTGCTGTTGTTGGGTTAGGTTAGGTTAGGTTAGGTTAGGTGTGTGGCTGTGTCAGTGAATATTGAAAGGGGTAGTGTCCAGAGGCAAATGTGAGGAGAGGAGAGGAGAGGAGAGAGAGAGAGAGAGAGAGAGAGAGAGAGAGAGAGAGAGAGAGAGAGAGAGAGAGAGAGAGAGAGAGAGAGGGAAGGAAAAATAATGCCTTTTTTCTATTTTTTTTTTCAGCATCATTGTGTATGTGTGTAGGAGGGGGGGCGTTGCAGTGATGGCCAGGTGGGGTCCGTAATATAGGTGCCTAGTTCTCGATTTAATTATTTACATACACACACACACACACACACACACACACACTTTTATTTATACGTTTTTCTTTTTTCTATTCAATCCATTAATGCTTTTTGACTGTATGAACACACACACACACACACACACACACACACACACACACACACACACACAAACACAACACCTCCCACCTCTCGAGACAGTTTCAAAATAGTCTACAATCTAACACCACTAATACAAAAAAAAAAAAAAAAAACGCATCACTCCTAAACATACTCAAAGTTCCCTCCTAATAAAGCACAGTAGAATAAATGAGACTAAAAAAAAAAGCCTTCCCTGAGATGAATATGCTGTCTAGCGGTACCTTAACTATTCCTGTGTGCATGCCGTGACATCAGCGAGTGACGGAGATGAAGGAGGGAGAGGAAGGTGAGGCTGAGGGTGCGGGAGGTGAAGGGAAAAAGCAGGTAGGGGAAGTGGAAGAGGGTGAGGGGGAATAAAGAGGGGAGAAGGGTGAGGTGATGAAGGTGAGGAAGTTAAGGAAAGGAGGAATACGTGGAGATACAAAGGAAATGAGGAAAATGGAGTTAAGGAAATGAAATAATAGAAGAGAAGGGAGGTAAATGAAAGAGAAGAAACATGAGAAGGGAAATACGGCAAAGAATGGAAGAAGAGAGGTAAGGAAGGGAAGGAAGATGAAATTACCATGAGAGAGAGAGAGAGAGAGAGAGAGAGAGAGAGAGAGAGAGAGAGAGAGAGAGAGAGAGAGAGAGAGAGAGAGAGCAAAGAGAAAACACTGTATACTGTCAAGGGTCACGGCGCTCCACAGAACCTCTCGACACCCCCTCGACCCTCAGCCCCTCCCCCCCCTCGCCAATGTCTGACCCCCACAAGACTCACTCAGCATCGAGGTCGTGTGATCTGTTACTGCCCACCCCACCCCTTCGCCCCACGCCCCCAAATACCCACCTACCTATACCCCCCGTTGGTTCACTATTAATACTCAGTAGTCTCCCCGTGTGTGTGTGTGTGTGTGTGTGTGTGTGTGTGTGTGCCCCGATGGAGGATTTCCCCACCATACCTTCCTTTCTTTCTTTTCCCTCCCATACCTCCTCTCTCTCTCTCTCTCTCTCTCTCTCTCTCTCTCTCTCTCTCTCTTTCTCTCCCAGGCTGGCGCAGAAAGTGGCTTTGTTCCCGTCCCAGCGCTCTCTCTCTCTCTCTCTCTCTCTCTCCACATAACAGACACGCAGACTCCGAGAGGGAATGTTTATCCAATGTTCTATATATACCTAACGTGCCAAACAGTACCTGTACGCCTATTAATACCTGTCGAGTGGCCTGAGAAACGAATGAGCGATGTTTCAATACAGCTACTGAGAACAATTATATGCTAGGGTAGTGAAAATAATGCTATCTGTCAGTAGTCCACCAACACCATCTGCCGGTCCAAGGTTATGTTTGCTGGGAATGTATCGTTGCCTCTTTCATCCAACACCTGCCTGACGGAGACGTATAGCCAGCAAGGACACTGCGAAGATACTGGTGATGATACTGGTGTCCCGAGAGGTAGAATATAATTGGTAAGTAAGGAATGGGAGGTTGTAGGGAATAGATTGGTGAAGAAAGGGACGTATATCGTGGAGAAATTGAATGCAAAGTGTAAAAACGAGGAAAAGAAAAAGCTATAGGAAAAAACACTGATCAGAATTAGAAAAGAAAACAGAAAGAACAGAGACAGGAAAAAAAATATAGAACAAATTAAAAGAACGGAATATCATTAGAACATGTTATAAATTGTGGATTGAAATAAAAGAAAGAGTTCAGATATCTACAAATACCTTGGAGAACACACCTTATTACCAACAATACCCTTAAAACACTCCCCCTTTTTCCTGGCTGACAAGTCCAAACACGATTAAAGTACAGCCCCCGCACACTGATCTACGGTAAGCACTGGTTGGTCGCATTTAGTTACTGCACAAGAGTATCCCTTTGGCGTTAATTGCTACTGTGTCTGCCCGGGGTGAGGTTTAGGGCCACTGTTTAAGGCCACTGTACTGTTCATTATAAACCTCTGACTGTGACTTGTTTGGCGTTTAAAATGATGTTAAGATGTGTGTGTGTGTGTGTGTGTGTGTGTGTGTGTGTGTGTGCAATGGTATTCTCGCTACGGTAGTATTCACGGGGAGTTTCACTGAGTATTTATTGCAGGAAACGCGTCCTCTAAACGAAAACCAAGCTAGTCAGTGATAATTGCCCGATGAACTACACTCGTCAAGGTTAGCTACCGTCTGATGGCCTAACAGCTCTCGTGCAGTTGTTACCGGATGCCGCCTAACCTCCCGCAATCACTCCTACTGTATTTCATGCTTTTCCTTATTCCAAAGTCCAACATACTGACAGTCTTCTTAGGAAAGCCTGTCACTTGAAATACTCCAGCCCAGAGTGTTTAGACTGGAGGAAAAATAAAGGGATGGAAGTGGCAGTGTCGTATTAAATGAATAACAATTACTAGATTTAATGGTGTGCGTTTCATTGGCCGCTTTCCGCGTTGTTCCGTTATTATTTTCAACTAATCTAAAGTCCTTGAAGCGGCGGTGTTGACGGTATTTCATTTCCACTTTACCTTGCGACACTACTCTAATGTTGACACACACACACACACACACACTGGAAACAACATCCGAGCATCAGCCTTGTTGTCAGGATGAACACAAACAGTAAAGGTAACATATACGTACTCTCTTCCACAGGATGAAATGTATTCTTTTTGTAGCCATAACTTTTATAGGTGGTCAAGGCCGCCCGGCTTCATAACCCGCCCTTGTACTACATACTCCTATAGATCAAAAGGTGCCTTCTATGACGCAGAGTAACGTATTTGACACCTGGGCAACCTCCCCGTCCTCCCATCCCCCAAAAACAGTGCATGGTTTCCAATATGTGAGTCCCCGCCTTAGTGTCATTAGTTCTCAGCTATGATGAACTTCCAAATGTCAGCCAAGAAACACGTGTAGCAGTGATAATTCATCTAAGCCCAGGCGAGTTAAATGGCTTAGGAACTTCGAAGGTTGGAACAAATTCCCCACATACAACGGTATTTATTGTGTATTAAAAATGAAGCAGATAAACAGACTATAATTACTTCCCGGAAATCATATATAATACAAGATTGTAAGTGCATTATTTAGTAAAGAAAGAGAGAGAGAAAAAACATCAGGTAAGGTGGTGCTCTGAAAGTGACCTTGGCCCATATCAAGACATCGGGCAGAATTTAGTTACTAAGCACTGAGGCATCGCGCTGACTTCCCGCCGCTGAGCACCTTCCCTCTCCGCCCCCAGCCTGGCCGTGATGCTGCACTGCTGAAGCAGACAACACCAAGCAGGTGAAGCTGGAGGGGGCGGGGCGGGGAGGGGGCTGATCGGGGTCCGCATCCCTGGAGCCACAGATCACAAACGACCCTAACACGCTTGCTCCACACAAGAATATATTACTTTCACCTAATATATATATATATATATATATATATATATATATATATATATATATATATATATATATATATATATATATATATATATATATATATATATATATATATATATATATATATATATATATATATATATATATATATATATATATATATATATATATATATATATATATATATATATATATATATATACACACACACACACACACACACACACACACACACACACAGGTTAAGATAAATATATATGGTTAGATAAACTGATAAACGCGCGCGCGCGCGTGTTTAAGAACTTGGTTGCTTCAACCTTTGACCTAAGTTATAACATTGCACTGGAAAACCCTGTCTACGATGTTTGGTATATATCTATGAAACACACACACACACACACACACACACACACACACACACACACAGCATCTCGGGGCAGCAGTGCCGCAGCAGACACCGCCGCGATATTAGCATACAACAGTGTGCGACCAGGCATTGCAGTCACATTCCTGCTGGAGACACGGCCGCGGCGCCCACCACTACCCGCCTCACGGGGCCCAAACCTGCAGCAGTGTGTGTGTGTGTGTGTGTGTACCTGAGGGTCACTACTCCCACACATCGTCTATTGATTTTTAACACGGGCACACCACAGCACAAGGTCATCGTTGGCTCAAAACTGGCGCGGGTTCAAACTCAGGACAGCAAGACCTCTACTGAAGGAGGAGCAACACAGGGCAAGGTGACGCGACACAACACAACTGAAGTGTAGTCTCCAGCGAGCAGCGTGCGGTGCTCGGGGCCACATCACACCGCCTTGCTACTCCACGCACACACACACCACCGCTCTCACTCACTTACCCTTCTCGTCATCGTCCATGTCGCACTTCACTAACACAGCACATAATAACAGAAGACCAAAAGTTCCAAGGTAAGTCATATTAAAAAAAAAAAAAAAATTTGTTCTATACAATTAGCACGGAACAGCCCACGCACATCCTCCCTCTCCCATGGTTGCCGATACACTGTTGTGTTGGCCCGCCGCCATCTCACGTGATGCTCGCATCAGTGTTCGAAAAGACCTTCCAGTAAATGTAAACATTGGGTGTTTTACAGTGTTATGACTTTCCTTGCTCATTAATAAAATAATACTTAATTTATATATCATGACTGTAATAATTGTTAACCTTGTACGAGCACGATAGAGACAGAACAATACAAAACATGTCAAGTAGGGAGCAACGTACTGGAACATCACATATGCCATCCTTGCTCGAAGGTCACGGAAAAGCAGTGATTGATTTTTGCTTTAAGATGATTTCTTTAATGTTGTAGAATCAAATGGAGCTCAAGTAGGTTAAACATATACCTGAAAAAATATTAATAAACTCTTGCTTTACATGATCATTTATAAATGAAGAGGAGGGAGTAATGGTAAACTGAGTGTTTTTTTTTTTACATTTCTGAAATTAACCATGTGTGTGTGTGTGTGTGTGTGTGTGTGTGTGTGTGTGTGTGTGTGTGTGTGTGTGTGTGTGTGTGTGTGTCAGTAAGTGAATCACACTGGTTCTCCACGGGCTGCTCATTCATACAGAACACCACATTTTAATTTGGCTGACGAGTGTTGAGGGACACACGAGACCTGTCAACCAGTCAGGTGAGCAGCTGTGGCAGTGCAGGGAGCACTAACATCTACAGCAAATTTACAAAAGTATATGATACACATGAAACGAAACACTTTCTGTTCTTGCTGTAGAGGGCAAGGGATGAATAAGTGTACTAAAGCTGTGTGCTACAGAAAATTACAGTTACTCATAGCGACAAATTGTCCAAACCACTGATATGAAACGATAGGAATTTAATTAACCTATGTCTAACTGATGTGTGTGTGTGTGTGTGTGTGTGTGTGTGTGTGTGTGTGTGTGTGTGTGTGTGTGTTATCTGTCAGACTCGCGTCTGTATTCCACGTAGCTCTGGCCCGAGTAAGGGTGAATGGGCCCACCATCATGTCATCTGAACACTTTTGTGTGTGGCCACAAGGCCAACAATTGAATGGTTGAGGCCACTTTGAGAATAACCACGATGGAGATAGGCTTCCTACTTGCCACTTGCTGAACCCTGGCATACGATATTGACCTGAGGACGGGGTGGGCGCCCCTGTATTCCTGGCCAGGACCAGCAGGTGAGGGGAAGGGGGGGTGGGTGCACGGCGACGGGATAATTGACGGCCGGAACTGGGACAAAGCTCCACCTGTCACCTAATTCAGAATAATTTCAGATATTTCAATGAGCTCCTTGCTGCAGGGCCTTGTCTGGAGCGTTGGCGGGCCGGCTTATAATGGTAGGGTGCATATGATGCGGCAGAGGTGCCCCCGTGGGCCGAGAGGGAGGTCAATGTCGAGGGTAGTGAGGGAGTGGCGGCCGCCGGCGACACCTGGCACTTGCATCAGCTGGTCTTGCCACTTCTCTTGTTTTCAGCATATTTTCTCAGTCCAGCTGTCTCCTTCCACGTTAGTACGCCCCCTGGCTAAGTACTGCAGTTGAGTTAGCGGCGATATATGATTTGGTGACTCCACAGGTGCTATTCTGGCATTTTATGAGACAGGTAAGACCTGAATATACACTGTTAGGCAACGCCAGCTTCCTTTCCCTCCTTCCCTCCCCCTCCAAGCCTCCCGGCGTGGACGGTGTCGGTCTGTCTGTTTCCACACTGTTCCTCTTTCCTTCCTCCTTCAGCGGGCACTCCAGCGTATGCTTCCAAGACACACTTCATTTGATATGCATTAAAGCTTCCATGAGTGGTGCATAAAATAAATACTAATACGAATGCATCTGCATCCTATGAAATCAGACATTATTTTAAAAGACTTGCTTATGTACTGTACATACATACTACACATTTTTTACTCTAAATGGATACTTATGAGATCTATAAAAACAAACGTCAGAGAGAGAGAGAGAGAGAGAGAGAGAGAGAGAGAGAGAGAGAGAGAGAGAGAGAGAGGGGGGGGAAAGCAAATTCATTACAACTCTACTGTGCAGATGGAAAACTAGGTTTCATGTGTGCGTCAGTCTTCGTCCCGGGATGACCTGCTCGTCCCACATGAAGGGCAAGCTGGTGACTGATGAACACAAGGCAAGAGAGAGAGAGAGAGAGAGAGAGAGAGAGAGAGAGAGAGAGAGAGAGAGAGAGAGAAAATTCACGCAGGCTGCACTGACACGTCTCGTAATTCTTGTGTTGGCGGTATCTTGAAACTTTTGTGTCAATACTCGCTGAACGTTTGTGTAAACGTGTGTGTGTGTGTGTGTGTGTGTGTGTGTGTGTGTGTGTGAAAATGACAACCCAGTGGAGGCGTAACAAAGATGAGTATCAGTGTGCAGACATTTCTACCTTTTGTTTGAGTTGGGCGTCGCTTTTCACATAAAGTAATTGTAAAGGAACTACAGAAAACCTTTAAGGGTAACTCATAATATTTCGAGGGAGGTGCCTAGAATCGACGCTTTCCCCAAAAGACCGACGCTTTGAGAGAATCCTGCCGGGAGGTGACCACTAGCTTCACTGCACTAACTTTCATCTGCTAATCTTTCTTAACGCTGCTGACTGGAAACATGCAAAGTCTAATCACACTAAAAAATCAGGTTAAAATACGTGTCAGTATCGAAGAGGTAAAGAAAACGTGCACTTATACACTTCCAATGTTACCGTCAGAAGTTATACATAAGGTATCCCCTACACCAGGAAACTCTTAAGGGAAACCTGGAGAGACTGCAAAAAAAAAAAAAAAAAAAAAAAGTAAATAAATAAATAAATAGATAAAAAAAATAGCTAAAATAAACGAATAAATAAAACTAAAATAAAAATAACATAGAATGAAATAAAGAAAGAAGATACGTAAATGCATAAATAAATAGAATAAAAGTGGAAAAAAGGGTGTGGGAGCTGAAAAAGTGAACGGCAACTCAGAAAATAAGAAAGAAAAAGACTTGAATTTTTTTTATGAATATAGAAATCTAGCCAATGAAAAAAAAAAAAAAGAGAGAGAGAGAGAGAGAGAGAGAGAGAGAGAGAGAGTGAGGAATTAGGTCAGTACAGTTTAAGAGAGCTTGCATAACCTCCCAATCCCTTACAAACACATCTTCTCTACCCTACATCCAGACCCTTAAAAACCCCAAACAGACCCTGAAACCACCCACGTCCTCTTCCCTTTCCCTGCAAAACTTCCCTTGGCAAAGCACGGGCAAGTCTCAATGTGTTCATACATACACAGGTAAAAAACTGTTCTCAGGTTATAATAATCAATATCTCTTACGCATGCGGTTAATTGTCAACGCCTCCCACGTGTGAAAATGTAATAAACTGCCTGACCTCATGCTATTTATTCCTCTCCCGTGTATTTATAACTAATGGACACCTCCCACGCACCTTTAGTCAGTGAACCACTCCCGTACGTTCTTGTAATCTTTCCCTCCCACGTACGTAACTCATATAATCAATGCAGTTCTTAACTCCTTCTACTGGAACGCATCTTTATTATAAATTTTGGGTGTGATTAGACGATTTTATTAACATTAGGAAGGGTTTACGGAGTTCAGAAGATTAATGGCCAGAGTCTTCACTATTTTAATCCCCCATATAAATTTCTGAAGCTGTATAAAATCATCAAATAAAAAAACATAATATGAAGACGCGTCATGGTAGGGAAGAAGTTAATCAACATCTACACACATCTGCTACACATTCTACTGATCGCTAGCTCCCTCCCACTCATGCAGTCGATGATCAATACCGTCCAAGAATGTAAAGCTTCCGTCTCATTTTGAAAGCACATGATTATCAACACACACGAATGAGTCTAATATCAAAGCCACACACGATCTTTATACATTGAATGGGCTGATTTCCCTTTGTTTAGTCTACACAAATAAACACTACCATTACTCCTGCTAATCCTACAGCTGGACTAGTACATATCCTCACCTCAAAGATACAGACTCAAAGTATTCAAACTAACACCATCATCACTACCATCAACCACCAACACCACCACCAACACGAGCTAACCATAGTGACGTCTTGCAATGAGAGGCTAAAGTGCTTTTAATTTCAAGCACGATCTTAAGAGGAGCTCACTCACTTTATGGTGCTTCAACAAACATTCTGGTAATTTACAACACTATATGCCAAAGGGATAGATAGATAAAGTGAAAAAGAGGAGTATTGTGCTTCATAATACAAACAGCCCTCAATGACCCGTCCCTCTATCAAGTAACACCCACATTACCACCTTCAACACTTCAAGTCTTCCTCCAAGCACAGCCACACAAGCCTACCTCCTTACAACACACATCCCTCGTAGGAACACACACACGCGAGAGAGGAAACCAAGCACACGTGTTTCTCAGATATCGTGACAGGCACAATCTCGCCCTCAATAGTTAGTTCCTCATCTAAAACACTCCCTCACCGCATCTAGTTGAAGTGACAAGAGTTTTCAAGGGTGTTTTCATATAGTTGTAGTGTTAAATGAACAAGATTTCTACATTTTGATAGGAAAAGAGAAACTTAAAAAAAACTGTAGCCTTTGAAAATAGTCGTGGTAAGAAAGCAAAACGTTTCTGAATACATGTCTAAGTGTCATGCAGATATAATTTCCACAAAACTCATCTGTTCAGCATCACACACCACCGCAAACCACCACGTACCTCACATTTCGCTCACACGGACGTCATACAATACGATAACCACAAAGGAAATTCGGCAACACCTGGCCAAAGGAACTATCACGTCAACGGGCCACTGGGTTTGTGAATGCAGCAAATCGACACCCACAGCAGCTTCAGTAATACCACCAGCAACATCAACACACCCAAGATTCCATTCCAGCATAGTTTCAGCTAGCTTTCACAATGCTCAACTTGCGTATGCGTTTGTATTATCCGTTTGACATTCTTTCCTTCCTTCCTTTCTTTCTTTAGGAACTGGTATATAAATGGGTCTTTTCTTTACTCTATTGTCCTTGGCCAGTGTTGCTCTTACATGAAAAAAAGTCTTAATCACTCCACATCGAATATACATCAGAGCCTTTCCTTGAATCTTTCCTGTAAAATAAACCCTCAAGACACTCCTTCAATAAGTCAGGAGATACACGCAGGGCTGGTGTACTCGAGGAAAGGAACAAAAATGAGGCGTCGATGAAGAGACATATTCTGAAACACTTCTGCCCACACCTCCATAACTTTCAAAAGTGCTCTAATTGAAGTCAAACAGGTTTTTAAGTGTTTTTTATAGCTTTTCTAGATTATTAACAGATCAAACACTCTAGAACCTGCCCAGTTAATTATATAGCCAATATAGTTGAAGTGAGAAAGTAAAGCGTTTCTGAGTATTGGCCACGCACAACTTGACAAAAAAGATGCAGCCATATTTCTAGCAAAAATTAACGAGGTTTCCAAATAATTAACAGATCAAACACTAGAGAACCAGCCTGATCAGTTATGTAGCCTTGGAAAATTTCTGCAGTGGGAGAGCAAAGTGTTTCTGAATACAGGCCATGAACAACTTGACACGAAATTCTAGGGACAAATCAATAATATTTTTAAATGATTAACATGACAAACACTAGTGGGAATCTGTCTAATCATTTATATATCCTTGGAAAATAGTTGCAGTGGGAGAGCAAAGCGTTTCTCAATACAGTCCATGAACAACTTGACAAGAAAGATGCAACAATATTTCTAGTGACAAATGAACAAGTTTTATGAATTATTAACAGGACAAACACTCTTGGGAACACGCCTACTCATCTCTGTGGCCTTGGAAAATAGTTACAGTGAGAGAGCAAAGCGTTTCTGAATACATGCCACAACTTGACAACAAAGAAGCAGCCAGACTACGCCCATCAACGTGACGGAATGCAAACCACCTCCTCCACACCTCGCTAGCTCTGTTGGGCTGTAGAGAATGGTGAACGAGCCGAATAGGAGTGGGGAGGAACGGAGCGAGGTGACGGTAACCAGGGACTTGAGTGATACGTACCAATTAAAGCCTGTGATGTGATACATGGCTAAGTCCTGGAACACTGTATTGAATTGTGCCTAGTAGTGGAGTATTTGTGTATAATGTGAGATTTTTCCTCGGTTCCCTGGCACTGTCATGATGGAGCAGAGTGAGATGATTCTGTTATATTATAGTGGTGTTTATGTAAGAGAGGAAACTGGCCAAGAGCAACATGAAATAAAAAAAAAAGGCCCACTTAATTGCCAGTCCCCTTGCAGGTCAAAGGATCAGCCGAAAGAAAGGGAAAAATGTCTTCAAGTCTCGTAGGAAGATTGATGTCTAGTTGGCAGGTTAGCTTATCTATCTTATCTCTTTGTCTCTCCGTCAGGTTTACTTGAATACATAATTGATACATCTAATTTCTCTACCGGGTTCACTTCGGTAGGTCATTCATACACGTGTCTTATTTCTATGTGTAGTTGGCTGGAAGTTTGCTTATCTATCTTATCTCTTCTTTATTTATCTTTATCGTCAGGTGTACTCGAATGCATGATTGGTCTATATTTGTTTCTCTACCGGCTTCAGTTCAGGTCTTCCACATACGAATCTTACATCTCCGTTTTGTCTGAATATAACAAGGGAACCCAACTGCATACATTCTCATTTAACACTCACCAATTCAGACACGCAAGTACGCTGGAGTATTATATCTTGGTGTCTCAAATGTACTGGTGGTGTAGGAATGCTGTCAACGCACACTCAAACCCCCTCTTAACCCTTTCAGTACTGGAACGCATTTTTACCATGATTTTTGGGTGTGATTAGACGATTTTATTGACATTAGGAGAAGTCTATGGAGGGCAGAAGATTAATGGATACAGTCTTCACTATTTTCATCCCCACAGAAGTTTCTGAAGCTGTATAGAATCACCAAGTAGTAACCAGAATGAATATGAAAGCACGTCATGGTACTGAAGGGGTTAAACTGTAGAAATTCTCAGTCTAAAATGTCTAGATTTGTACGATTTCAAGATGGAGTAGATTGATTTAATATGTTTCAAGAGACCACATGGATTTTAAAGGTTAAGGGTGTTTTATTTATTTTTTTTATGGCTGTAGACTTATACTTATGGATTAATAAAATTTCAACACGATCAACAGAAGGAAACACTCTTTGAGAACCGGGCTAGTCATCTCTGTGGCCTTTGAAAATAGTCGTGGTTAGAGAACAAAGCGTTTATGAATAGGGAACAAACAGTTAGACATAAAGAAAGGCTTTTTCGAAGAGGAGGTGGAGGAGGAGGTGGAAGTGAAGGTGGAAGTGGAGGTGGAGATGAAGGAAAAGGAGAAGGAGAAGGAGAAGGAAAAGGAGAAGGAGTCAAGAAGGAAGGAAAAAATGTTTGTTTAATGATATTCAAGTATAATAAATATTTCCTAATCATCCAATAGCAACATAAAACTTTAATTTCAGTCTGAGTTCACACCAGGACAATAAATCTCGTAATTCCAGAGAGAGAGAGAGAGAGAGAGAGAGAGAGAGAGAGAGAGAGAGAGAGAGAGAGAGAGAGAGAGAGAGAGAGAGAGAGAGAGAGAGTATACAGCCGTGACATAATTTCCTAATCATCATACAATCTCCACTCCGCTGCTTCAGGAGAGTCGAGAGGCTGACGGAGGCATCTCAAGGTGTGGGATGCGAAGATGACGAA
Organism: Portunus trituberculatus; assembly: GCF_017591435.1. Taxonomy (NCBI): domain Eukaryota; kingdom Metazoa; phylum Arthropoda; class Malacostraca; order Decapoda; family Portunidae; genus Portunus; species Portunus trituberculatus. The sequence goes on along the minus strand of NC_059268.1, from coordinate 14,000,004 downwards.
ATGAGAAACAAAAGGAAGACTCTGAGAAGCCGGTGGACGTGATTACAGTGCTGATGTGATGATAACTGTGACGTCAAGGATGCACATGAGTGTTTTATAAATTTCGGGGATATCTGAACGGGGAGCTTTGTATATTTAACTCCTTCAGTACTGGGACACATTTCTACTTTGAGATTTGTGTACGATTAGACCGTTATTTGACATTAGGAAGGGTCTCCAGAGGTCAGAATATTAATAGCCACAGTATTCACAATTTTAATCCCCCATATACGTTTCTGAGAGCATAAAGTCACTAAATAGTACTGGAACGCGTCACGGTACTGAAGGGGTTAACTCGCTTCAAAAACTCGTCACGTCATCTCAAGGTTTCGTCATGACAGCGGCAACTGAACACTTGACTATGTGGTTAATGAAAAAATAAAAATAAAATAAATAAATAAATAAAAAAAAACTGTTACATCTCTTTCACCAAAACTAACTCATTGCAACTTGATCACTTTCGTCCATCAAGCTACGATGTTGCATAAACTTCACTTGAATTACTGAACCAAAAAATGACAACACAGGAACACACGCGAAGCCACAAGAAGCCCAAAGACATTCACTTAGCTTTCTCCCTCGCCAAACCTTACTTCACCTATCATTACTGTCCATGAAACGGTCTATTCTTCTCTTCAAGTTCCCTACTGACAGCATCAACAGCCTGACACTGGGACTGCCTCGTATAGGCCTAGCGTCCTCTTGCAGCTTCCCTCTTTTCTTATGTTCTTATAATCTTATAATTGAGCTTATTCCAGTAATGTACCAGTTTTTTTTTGTAGTTTTTTTTTATTTATACCATGTGGGCTTTTTTTCACGGGAATTTATGGGATAAAGGGGATACTTTTTGTGGTACTTCCTATCTCAAAGCCCATCCGCTAGGAAACCGTTGCCCCGGGTGAGGAAGCCCAACCTACACTCGAACCCGTGCGCTTGGAGACCCCTCGGACCCCAAAGCGCGCATGGTTCCACTGTATCACGGCGGCCCTTCGTTGTGTCCGTTGCCCTTTTTGATCACGTAATGTAATTCAGATACACTTCATATATATCTTAATAATTCCTTGCTAATACGATACATATTTTTTTTTTTTTTTTTTGTGTGTGTGTGTGTGTGTGTGTGTGTGTGTGTGTGTGTGTGTGTGTGTGTGCGACGCTGAAGCTTTTGTTCCACCACTCGCGTTTCATAACATCTCTCGGGGCGGCGATGGGCGGAGTGTTAGATAAACGATCTCGGATAAACCTATTGATGAGCTACACGAAGAGCGCCTCGGGGACACGGCAAGCCAGTGTACAGAACTCACGAGATAGCGAAGAGAAGGCGGCAGGAGTGGGAGGCTCGTGTCTGGGTATGTGGGTGTGTGGAAAGCAGGTCAGATGTTGGATACAGTCGTACATTTATTATTGGTGAGGAACTACGCTATTTCTCATTAACCCTTTCAGTACTGGGACACATTTTAACCTTGATTTTTGGGTACGATTAGACCATTTTATTTATATCAGAAAGGCTCTATAGAGTTCAGAAGATTAATGACCAGAGTTTTCACTATTTTAATCCCCCACGTGAGTTTCTGAAGCTGTATAGAATCACCAAGTATTAAGCAGATTGAATTAGAGAACGTGCCATGATACTGAAGGGGTTAAGATTCTTTCTCACTGCTGGGTTCCTATGAATATACGTTCAAGGGTTTATGTATTTGTGGAACTCAATTGGTATAGTTAAAAGGGTTCGACTTTTTTTTTTTTTTATATACAAGTATGTTTGATTTAGATGTGGTGAAGGACAGTAAGGTGTGGTCAGTGCAATATCTATCTGACTGTCTGGCTATTTATCTGTTTATCTATCTATTCTATTAATACTTTTGTTATACAGCTCCCTTCCCTAAAGCACACAATGAAGACTGAAAGATAATGAAGAGCAAGACATCGCAAGCTTCATTCACTTCTGTAAAAGATGTAATTTGGTTAGAACACACACACACACACACACACACACACACACACACACACACACACACACACACACACACACACACACACACACACACACTTACCGCCCTCGTCGGTCATGACAGCCACAGTGGAGGTTGGTCCCAGGCCTTCAGGGTTGATCACTTGTAGAGACACCAGGTACTGAGTGTATGTCCTCAGGTTGGTGACCTTGTGACTCTGAAAAACCAGGAGGAGGGTGAGTGTGGGTAAGGGCGTGCCGGGCTGGGTGTACTCCCCTCCCTCAGGGGCCACCTTGGTGCGACGCCCATGCTCCAGGTAGCTCGTGCTCCGTGGCATTTTGAAGTTTATGGTGGCACAGGAAATCTTTGAACGCTTGGCTTGAATATATTAACAGATAGGTAAATACTTGACAGGTAGGATTCATTTAGCATGGTGAGTGTACGTGGAGCCACTTGTAGTACCTGGAGCAGTGCGTGGCCTGTAAAACAAACATGCTTGGAACGGGCAAAGGGAGGCATACCCTTCCGCACAAGCTTGATTTACTAGGGAAGCCACAGAGCGTCCGTCACACCACGCGAACCGTCTGAGTTGTGGTTCTGTGCCCCGCGCCCAGCTTTCCTGACTACTTGCTTGTCCTAAGCGTGGTGGTCACACAGCTACACTACACAAAATCCATGCACTATGTATATAGGTAAGCATGAAAATAATCAAGTTCGGGTGAGTGCATTACCACGTAAGCTTCATGCTTCAGCACTGCATGCATTATACTCGATATCTGTTAGAATTAAAGGTAAGTGTTAGCTAAACAATATCAAAGAAAGATTTGCAGTATCTTTAGATGGAAAGCACGTAGAGCAAGACCAAAGAGGAGGGAAGGATTGACTGAGTTGGCCTTCCAGAGGCTCAAAGAAAACGTACTCAAAAATACGTTTGAGAAAACGGACAATATTATGGAGAGACTATTGTAGAATCTTAGACCCAGGCAACTATGATACGTATATTTCTGAATCATAGTAAGCATTATATATATATATATATATATATATATATATATATATATATATATATATATATATATATATATATATATATATATATATATATATATATATATATATATACCAACGTATAAATAAGAGTTCGTGTGATAAATGAAACACGTTACTCTTGTGGAAGATGAATACAATACATAATTATTTCATTGTAGAATTTTTTCCCCTTACAGCTGAGAGACGTGGCAAAAAATAATAAATAAATATGTCCTTTTCAACAGCATTAACTGAGTTGGAGTTCCATAACTTAGGTCTGTGTGTTTCAATACTCTCTTATTTG
>NC_059268.1:13941683-13994183 GCF_017591435.1 Portunus trituberculatus | reverse complement strand
GACCACGAACATCTACATTTGCAACCCCTAGAATTAAACATGTCCTCACACACTTTACCACCACCACCACCACCAGTCCTACCACCACCACCATAACACCCCCAAGTAACATAATACACACATATACCTTACGTGACATGAAAAACTCCTATACACGCAAACAGATCTCCATTATCATCTTTCCAAAACAAACTACTCTTTTTATTCCCTCACCACACACACACACACACACGCGCACACACAAAGACACGTGTCACCCACTACCACCACCACCGTCGCCATCCTCCTCGGGGCAAAACACAACCCTCGGCACCAAAATCTAATTACAGCGGGTGTCAATCTCCGACCGGACTTTGGGGGAGGGGGCTGACACATATTGCACGTCACCTGCTGCCACTCACGCTCAGCCACAATAACTGCTGTCTAATCTCTGCTTTATACGGGGTTAAAACGAGGAGGAATAAGAGCAGGAGGATAAACAAGAGGGTAGCCACATCAAGTTCTGTTAAGTTTTGTATAATAGTGTATGGATAAGGTCAGTATGTAGTATAGACGGGTTTTTTTGTATGTGTTTGATGTACTACAGTAAGTTATTAGTGATTAGGGAAGGAAAGGAAAGACAGGTGTTAATAAGGCTGTAGTTTATGAGTGTGTGTGAGTGTGTGTGTGTGTTTTTTTTTTTAAATGCTATGGCCTATAGTGCCTGTAGGTCTACTTGAAGAATATGGGAAGCCCTGCCCTCTTTCCACTCATCAGCGGCGCAGGTAATTTTATTTATAGTGGTACCCATATTAGGGCCCATATCAACATCCAAACGCACTCGACAAATGAAAAAATTTTAAGGCGGCACGTGGTGGGATTCGAACCTATGCATGGACGTCTGGCCGATCCCACGCTCACCACCTTACAATACTTTACCTTTCCAATACTTTACACACTTGTTTCAAAATTCAATCATTAACCTTCTGTCACCTAATGTTGCTTCATTGTCACAATTTGCTTAGTTTGACCACATATTTGAGTTTCAGTATCCTACAAAATGTGTATGGCATAAATAATCATCTTTTAATCTTGCAAGTGAACACACATAAACACCTCGAATCTGGTACGCCCTTTTTCTATTTTTATTTTATTTTTTTATTTACACCATGTGGGCTTTTCACGGAAATTTTATGGGCTAAAGGGGATACTTTTTGTGGTACCTCCTACCTCAAAGCCCACCCGCTAGGAAACCATTGTCCCGAGTGAGGAAGCCCAACCTACACTCGGACCGTGGACAGGATTCGAACCCCTGCGCTTGGAGACCCCTCGGACCCCAAAACACGCATGGTTCCACTGTACCACGGCAGTCCCCAATTTCATACCGTTCGTACACATAACTACAAATATCGAACATTCAGTGACTACAGTATCAGCTCAGAGTAAAGAGAGTGCCGGATCACCTGCATGTGTTCCTGACAGACGGGAGGCTACTGAAGATCTTACACAAACAACACCTCTCTACAGACCGCATCTCAAACATTTCAACGTCTCACCTCAAGTCTTCACCACTTTTATATCGCTCCTTTGAATGTTACTGGTGGTTTTAAATGTTTTCATACATGACTTAAACCACTGAATACCATGACGCGTTTCCATATCTATTCTGCTTCAGGAACTTACGAAGGGAATTAAAATAGTGTAGACTGTGGCCATTAATCTCCTGACTTCCATAGACCTTTCGTAATGTCAATAAAACGGTCTAATCGTACACAAATCGCAAGGTAAAAATGTGTCCCAGTACTGAACGGGTTAAAAAAGGGAAGTACAAGTAATGAGAAAAAAAAAGCAACGGTGAGAGTTCGATGAATCTCAAGTGGCCTTAAAAAAAAAAAAAAAAAAAAAAAAAACTGTAACGAGAAACAAGGGTTAGAAAATACACGACTATACGAAAGACAACGACAAAAACGACTCCACAGCGCTGTCCTGCACCAGCCTAATAACCCACCTCGCCACTCGTCACTCGCCACCCACTCGCCACACTCACTGGCGCTGCGTAATGGGTAAATGAACTATGAATATCATGTATACGCAATGCATCGAATCAAATATTAACATACATGTGGGAGAGGACGGCGTGGACTTGAAGATAGAGAGAGATAGAGACCATGAGCTAAAGAGAGAGAGAGAGAGAGAGAGAGAGAGAGAGAGAGAGAGAGAGAGAGAGAGAGAGAGAGAGAGAGAGAGAGAGAGAGAGAGAGAGAGAGGAGGAGGAGGAGGAGGAGAAGGACGATAGAGGAGTTGGAGAGGAATGAAAGGATTGGGGGTAGGGGGGGGGTTTGGTTGGTCTGCTGGGAGCGACACGAGAACGCCATTACGTGGGAGGGAAGATCAAACGCAAGTCCTTTGTCCCAGATCCTGACTATTAAGAATATATATGAGCGATGAAAGCCCGGGTGAAGCAGCGCCCGTCCTTGGATCAGCCGCGGCTCCCTGAGAGATCAAAAATGCAGGATTGGTTGCTGATTTCCTTGTTGGTGTATTTGTGATCCAATCAGTGATGCATGTTGGGTTTTATTGGTGGTCATATTGGCTGGGTGGATCAGAGGAGTGGAGTGGAGTGGAGTAGAGTGGAGTGGACGGGTGGATCTACAGTCACTCGTTTGGTCTTGTCATGTCATTAGTGCTTTTAGTGTTCATAGGCAGTGTCATTCATGATGCTAGTAGTGGTGGTGGTGATGGTGGTGTGCTTGGTTAATGTAGTGCTGTGTGTGTGTGTGTGTGTGTGTGTGTGTGTGTGTGTGTGTGTGTGTGTGTGTGTGTGTGTGTGTGTGTGTGTGTGTGTGTGTTTGTTCTCTAATGCACTCAGGCACGCTTGCATACACACGCTGACAGCCATCATGCACCTCTCACGCAGTCAGCTTGTCAGTAATTTTGTCATGGAGAGAGAGAGAGAGAGAGAGAGAGAGAGAGAGAGAGAGAGAGAGAGAGAGAGAGAGAGGCATACACAAACAAACCTATCTCTCTCTTCTCTCTCTCTCTCTCTCTCTCTCTCTCACACACACACACACACACACACACACACACACACACACACACACACACACACACACACACACACACACACATCTTATCCAAAATGAAATCGCAGATCCACTTCCATGGAATAACAGACTCAGTCAAGGCGTGAACACACACACACACACACACACACACACACACACACACACACACACACACACACACACACACACACACACACTATACCACCACCACCACTAACACGTTTAAATCTCCCCAAACCTTCATCCTTTCTCTTTTCTCTCTCTGCTATAACACTTTCCCTAGATTCCATGTGTCCTTCCCTTCCTCGTCTCCCTCCACTGCTACCGTCACGGCCACACTAAACTCCCGCCAAAGTACTCGGAACAACACTCGATTTACACTATGCTTTCTACTGTTCCTGGTTTTCTGTGATGCTAATTAGTGCGGGATGGAGGACTGAAAAAGGAAAGAGAAATATAAAAGCTCAGCAAACAGGTAAAGGCATGGCATTGTTTTGAGATCCCTTATAAAAGAAAGAATAAACAGAACCTCGTGTGTTTTATCTCTGTGTCCTTTGCCTTTCCCTCCTCTTCTTCCTCCTTTTCCTCCACTACCTTACCCATAGATCTAGTATCCCTCGTGTCTCTTACTGTATGTATGTATGTATGTATGTATGTATGTATGTATGTATGTATGTATGTATGTATGTATGTATGTATGTATGTATGGATGGATGGATGTGCTGTATACCGCTCCACTCTCGTTACTGCAGCTCTACCTCTCGATCCTGCTTTCCATACCTCTCTCTCTTTATTTCCTTACTTCTCTTCCTCCTCCTTCTCCTCCTCCTCCTCCTACTGCAACAACTGTATCCATATCCTTGCCAGATTCTACAGTTCCTCCTTAACCTTCATTGCCTCCTTCCCTTTACTCCTGCAGTCCTCCCACTCTCCCAGACCTCCGTGTTTTCCTCCTTCTGTGCCTCATACAACAGTCAACTTTCAGTCCTATTGAAAACCTAATCTTTCCCTAACCTACATTATTCCTCTAAGTCTTTTCTTAACCTCTTTTGCCTTCTCTAATAGCCTTTTCGTAACCTCTCTTACCTCATTGAAGTCTTTTCCTAACTTCCCTTACCTCTAGTAGTCTTTTCTCTGTCTTCCCTTATTCCTCTAACATTTTTTTTCCTTACCTCTTTTACCTTCTCTACCTTCTTAACCTCCTTTTCTCCCACTAACAGTCCTAATAACACTGACCCACCCTCAAATATCCCCCTAACTTCCTCCTGCAGCAGACTCCCCTCCCCCTTCCACAGCCTGGCCCTTCCTCCCCACACCCCTCATCTTCTACCCCCGAATCACGCAGCCCTGCCTCAAGCCAGCAACCTTCCAGACACGGACAGTCATGATCATCCTCGGAAAACTATAACCTTTTAAGTCCTTCATTTGACCCCGACGTGCTGGACTCCTCCTCCTCCTCCTCCTCCTCCTCCTCCTCCTACTCCTCCAGGTCTCGAGGTGCAGGTTGCCAACACACAAAGAAGAGAGGCACCTTTTGAACCTTTCTCTCCCTCCAGCTCACCACCACCACCACCACTACTACTACTACTACTATTACTACTACTATTATTGTTTCTGCCTGTTGTTTGGTTCGTCGTGGTTCCTCAGCTCAAGTATTTTTTGGGTGAAGGAAATGATTTGTTTCCGCCCACGCCGACATTTTGTGGTTAGTTATGTTTGTTGTATTTTGTTTTATTCATGCACATAAATTTTTCTTCAAGGTTCGTGTGCTGTTTTGTATGTATGTTTGATGATGCTCTCGTGTACGTGCGTGTGTGTGTGTGTGTGTGTGTGTGTGTGTGTGTGTGTGTGTGTGTGTGTGTGTAGTGAGGACTGGCTGGCTGGCAATCTGTGGTGGTGGTGATAGTAGTAGTAGTGGTGGTGGTGGTGGTGGCAACATTGCGTGGTTGGGTGGTTGAGTGGGCGGCGGCGGCGGCGGCGGCGGCGGTGGTGATGGTGGTGGTGGTGATGGTGGTGGTGGAGGGTGTAGGATGGGGGGAAAGGAACGCTCCTGTGGACTAAACCTGTTCCGTGCTCCTCCTGCGACCCCTCCACTGACCCTTGACCTAACCAGCCCCATCCTCTTCCCTCCCTCCCTCCATCCCTGCCTCCTTTCTTGCCTCCCTCTCTCTATCCTTCACCAACCAACGCGCGACCCTCTGCCCTCTCCATCCCTATCTTCGTCCCCTTCTTCTTCTTCTTCTTCTTCTTCTTCTCTCTATTGTGTCACTTTTCCATTCCTTCATTCTATTTTTCCCCACTTAATTTCTACTTTGTCTCTTCTTTCATGTTTTCTCTTTTTATTTTTCTACCTTTCTTATTATTCATTATCATGTTTATTCTATTCTTTACATTCTTTCCCCTTTGCATTTCTTCATTCATCTATTTTTTCTACCTTTCTCATCATATTTCTTCCTAACATCCTTTCCTCATTCCTGTTCTCTTCCTCAATCTTTTTTTTTTTTCATTTCACCATTTCTTCATCAACACTTTCTCTCTCTTTATATTTGTCAATCTTTCATCTTTTTTTCTTTCTCTATTAGTGATTCGAGACTTCTGACGTTTCATTTCCATTGCTTCACTGGCGATATTTTTCCCCGTGACGTGACAAGGAGTCGTGACGGAGGGCGAGGCTAAGACAGTGCAGTGATGATGTTTTAAAGGCTTGGCTTGTGGGAGTGGGCGAGTGTGGGCGTAGTAAGCGAGACTAGTAGAGGTATGAATTGAGAGTTTGAATAATCCAAAACTAACCATTTCTTCTCCGTTTTTCTTGCTTATTTATTTGTTTTGTTAATAAAAGTATAAAGATTTATGTTGTTTTGCCTGGTTGTCTGTCTGTATATCTGGTCTCTCTCTCTCTCTCTCTCTCTCTCTCTCTCTCTCTCTCTCTCTCTCTCTCTCTCTCTCTCTCTCTCTCTCTCTCTCTTATCTATTTCTTTTGTTAATAAAAGTATAGAGATTTACGTTGTTTTGCCTGTCTGTATATCTAGTCTCTCTCTCTCTCTCTCTCTCTCTCTCTCTCTCTCTCTCTCTCTCTCTCTCTCTCTCTCTCTCTCTCTCTCTCTCTCTCTCTTCTTTATCCAATTGCATCCTTCTAAGATTACCTCTCATATTCCTGTCCTCCCGCTAGCCACTTGTCTGTCTATCTGTCCGTCTGCCTGTCTTGCAATCATGTTCTTTACACAATCGCCACATCCCAAGGCTCTCTCTAAGGTTCTTGTCCTCCCGTCCCACCTCTAGTCTGTCTCTGCCTGCCTCCTCCTCGTCCTCCTCCTCCTTCTCTCGCATTCCTCCCGCCGGCAGCGTCTCATACCAGGATACCAAGACTGCTCTGTTCCTGTCCAGTCCGTGCGTCCCTTTGCTCTCATCTCTCACTCAACACTCTCACTTTACACTGCTTCTCTGTGCAATTCATCAATGTCTTCGTTTACTCTTTATTCATTATTGATTCTTGTTTATTCTGTATTTTTTTATCTATGGTTTTCACGTCTTTTTTTTTTTTTTTTTTTATATTGTGTATTCATCAAAAAGCAGGAAAATCAGGGTTGGGTATTCGAGTACCCATGTCCAGTCTAGGTTAATTGGTTCCTTGTAGTCTCATTTACTTTGTTCTTACCCTCACTCATGCATGTACAGTACTCTCTCTCTCTCTCTCTCTCTCTCTCTCTCTCTCTCCAGTCCACACCTTACTCATTCATCTCACACTTAGCCCCGTCCCTCCCTCTCTCCCTCCTTTCCTCCTCTCTCTTTCCATCCTTCCCTCCCTCTCCCCCCTCTTTCCCTCTCCTTCCCAGCCTCATCCCCTCACGCACTCAACACCGCCAGACTTCACTTCACTCACTCACTCGCGCTAACTTTACCCACTTCACTATTTCACTTTTTCTTTTCCTTTAAAACATTTTTCTTTTCCGCCTCATAACTTTTCCCCACCCGAACATTCATTTATTTGCTTGTCTCTTGTCTCTTTCCACACCAGGCGAGGAATACTGTGGATAAGGAAGGGAAGGCGAGGCGTGTTGGGTGTTAGTGATGGCAGCAAAGACGATGGTGACGGTGATGACGAAGCACCATCAACGTTTAACCGAAAGGGACGAGGCGATGACACGAGGACGATTGCAAGTCATTATATAAGCGATCAGAAAAAGAGATAGAGAGGAAAAAAGTGTTGATACTATATATGCAAGTTTTACTCTTAACGTTTTGACTTCCCTAACCTAACCTAACCTAACCCAACCCAATCTAACCTAACCCAACCCAACCTAACCTAACGCAACCCATCCAACCTAACCTAACCTAACCTAACCTACGTAATTCCTTGAGTATTTTAATGTATGAAGAAAACGTTGCCTCTTATTAAACTTTCTCATAAGGCTGATTCTTTTTACAGGTTTAATGTGAAGTCCGTCCTTAAGATTCCTACAAGCAGCGCCCTCAGTCCTCCTTCCCTTGCAGAGGACGAGGAATGCGGGTCATTATATAAGGAATTGGAACCTGTAGAAAAAAAGACACCACCGATGCTTAACCTTGTATTCCCCTTCCTCAGCTTGGCATTGGGTTGGCTGGGTTAACATGGTTCACTTTCCTAGCTTTAGTTTCTCCCGTCTCCTCTCCTCCATCCCTCGACGAACGGTTCCTCAGCCTTCCAGTCCTCGATGCAGCAAAAGTAGTAAAAGTTGTTGGAGGGGATTCCACATCGATACGAGAAAACCAAAGACTTGATCCTGTACGGGTTGCGAGGCGCCCGTGGAGATGAGGCGGGGAGTACGGATGGTGGGATAGGAGGAGGAGGAGGGCAGGGAGGCAAAGGTCGCCACGCGGGGAGCGGCGAGGAGTGGGCAGCCGGGAAGGAAGGAAGGAAGGATGGGGGCAGGATGGAACTTGTACTACGCGAGGGAAGGGGGAAAGAAATGATGGTAAATATTATGCTGTACTATTTTTTTTGGTTGTGTCTGTGAGGTAACACTTTCCAGCAACTTTCGCTGAGCACATGATGGTTTTGCGGGGTGAGATAACGTGTTGCTTCTTTTATTGTTCCCTCCCCAGTACTCCTCGAGGCAGAGACGGCTCGGGGTCACCGCTGGCAGGGGGTCAGCACGGTCACGCCGAGCGTTGCCAGGGGCCGCCACGCGCACACCACTCCAGGCTCGCGGTGCAACATAATGACCGATCTGCATCTCTCAGCCGGTCACGCCGCCAATTAGCATTCGTGCCTTTGCTGTTTGTGTAATAGTTGATGTACACTTATTCACTCCATTACCGGACTTAAATATCGCTCCTGAATATAAATACCTCCTCCTCCTCCTGCTGCTGGTTCAGAGCCTTGACATGCACAGGGCAATGTGCTGGCGAGACACAGCAGCGACGCGGACGTGCTTGTCGCAGAAACGGTGACAGGGCCTCACATCCTCTGGCAGGGGAATTCAAATAGGAACAGCTCATGGCGCCTCTGTGAAACTTGTGACAAAGGAGGCTGGTGACTGTCTAAGAGCATGCTTGTCTACATGTGTGTGTGTGTGTGTGTGTTGAGTCTCTCTCTCTCTCTCTCTCTCTCTCTCTCTCTCTCTCTCTCTCTCTCTCTCTCTCTCTCTCTCTCTCTCTCTCTCGTCCTCCTATTTCTTATATTCTTTTCATCACAATTTCTTTTCAGTTGTTACTACTACTACTACTACTACTACTACTACTACTACTACTACTACAATCATACCCAGTCATACATGCACCATCTCACATACGTAGCTACACTAGCCTGCCACCAGAGCACAGCCAGTGAGCGGGGTGGGCTGGACGGAGTACCCACAGTCCGGACTGGCACACATTTGCACGGTAGCCACGGTGTTTGGAACTAGTGCGACCTACCACGCAATAAATCACACTGGACCTACAAAACACTTCAGTAATTTAGTAAACGAATTTTGAAGCATCGGAATCTATTGTACCAGTCTCAATTAAGTGTCTGAGTGCCACTGATGTCATAAGAGTGGAAAAAGTAATGCAATTAGACTATGTAATCTAGTTTTAGTGTTTACAAATCAACACCTTTAATTAATTCAATGGATAAATTCACGAAAAATATAATAAATAACGAACTGTTCCTTTTATGCTTTAATGTAATAACAATTATTTCCCGGCGCTTTTCAGGCAATATTCATCAGGTCATTAGTACTTCACTGATATGCTGCTCCTCCAATCATCACAGCAGGTTCACGCACGCTCCCAGACGTGCCCTCCCCACTCCCTGTCAATATTTTTACCGTAACTATATTAAATTGCACATGTTATTGACTGGCTTGTTTTGATGCGAGTCTTCTCCGCTGGACTAATGCTAGCTAAGTCTCTCTCTCTCTCTCTCTCTCTCTCTCTCTCTCTCTCTCTCTCTCTCTCTCTCTCTCTCTCTCTCTGTGTGTGTGTGTGTGTGTGTGTGTGTGTACATGGTGACCTGTTTCCACCGTTGAACAGAAGCGGCAAAATTGCTGTTTGAAATGTTTGTCGGACTTTTTGCCCAAAGGATTAGGGAACACACCGTTAAAAATACAATAATAAAAACCTTTCACCAAATGGCAGCACGAAAGTTGGGGACTGGAATATGTATCCTCCTCCTCCTCCTCCTCCTCCTCCTTTTCCTCCTCCGGGCGGCACCGCAGCTTGCCGGAACTTTTTAAAATGTTTTAGGTTGGTACCGGAACATCGCTGGCCGGTGTAGTATAAAAGTAAATAGATAAACAAAACCAAAAAAAAGAAAAGAAAAAAAAAGAATCACGATGCCTCAAGAGAGAGAGAAAAAATAGTTTCATGATACGCCGATAGCTGAAATGTTTGGTCTGTTATTGTCATCTCTTGTTTCGGTTTCAAGCTCGTACATTCTTCCTGTGGCCATGATGAACAAATGTTTATTCTTACTGGCACTCCTATGCTTTTCCTCGTATCATATTGGTAGTTGACATGCATCTCCACTCTTTTATTCCTCTGTGGTTCGTACATTCGGGAAATCTCTGACTGTTTCATTTTCACATACATAATAACCACAAATCCCATAACGTGCATAGAATTACACTACTGATTCATAAGCACTGAGTCTTCCCTGTACTTAATAATGAACTTGTACTAGGGTTAGGAGGGAAGAATAACAACAACAACAAGCTACAGTTCTATCTGAAACTAAATTCAATGTATCTCTGGCGTTTTCAATGGTGTTTACTCGCACAGACTCCTGGGACAAGACGTGTCTCACTTAAGTCACATCCAATGAACATTCTCGTCATAACACTCCAGACAAACACATCACGATCATTGCACTGCTGATCAACCTCCTTCACTGGGATATCTTACAGGAATCCATTAGGGAGATTTAAAAGAAGAATAAACACATGTACGGATGGGGAAGATAGTGGAAATAGTTTAGCGTGTTTCATACAAGGAGTGCCACGTGCAGATCTTACGGCTTTTTGCAGCTTCCCCTATTTTCTTTTGTTCTGAAAGTAAACATTTCCGCGGGTTCCTTCCAGCGCGGCAGCAGAGGGAGCCCCGCATACCACGTCAATACTCGCCTCATTCTCAGCCAGCCTTGGGAATATTCATACACTGCCTGAACGCTGCCAGTATAATTTCCTTTCTTTTTTCCTATTCCTTTCAAGATGCAGTGAGTGGCCTCGATGCCTCGCCCGTTGGGGTTCGCTTGCTGGGCTGCTAGTCATGGTCAGTAGTCGAGTAACTTGCTTCATTCACTGCCACTTTGTTCAGCGTTTTCCCTCAATATTTCCCTTGATCTGTTGAGAGACTCGCAGTTATCAGATTTTGTAAGGAGACTGACTGCAGATTAGAGGATTTAAGACTGAGGGAAGTGAGCTTTTTTCAAACGCTCCTCAACAAACAGTACATTCCTCCAGCAACAGCAACAAACAATTAAACAAGCAGTACCTCACACCAATAACTACCTAACACTTTCTACACCTTAACAAAACCACTGCTACATCTATACTCACTTGCAGAGTCCCAATAACCTCCATCCTTTTCCTGCCTTCTATCAAGCGGTCCCACGCACCACCACCTCCTCTTCAGCTGCCTCACACACACACACACACACACACACACACACACACACACACACACACACACACACACACACTCTCACTCTTCTCCGTGGACGCCAAAACTTTCCCTCCACTTCTCACCTCCTCCCAGCGTCTCTCCAGCCAAGCTCCAGCGGGAAAGGCCAGCGCGGTAAGCGGGATTATCAGGATGAATGACAGGATTTGAAAGTTTGTAACCGAGAAGGATTTTTTTTCTTTTCCTGTAGAGTGAATTTAGTCATTATAATTAAGGGCTTCTTCTGAGAGGTCAGGGAAGCTTGCCACGGAAGGGTTTCAGTCAAGGGAGGTTTCAAGATACTTATATTTCAGGTGTCTTGTTTCTTCGTTGTGTTTTTGGGTGAATGTGTTGTGTGCTGGGGTGTGTTGTGAGTATTTGTGTTAGTGCTGTCTAATTTACTACTGTTGCTGCTGTTGTTGTTATTTGATTGTTAAGTAGAGTAGTAAATTATTGTATGAGATGAAATGAATAATATACATCTGATAGGGGAATGTCACTACTACTATTACTGCCTCTACTACTACTACTACTACTACTACTACTACTACAATCTGTCAAAATAACTATCCATTCCCGAAAGACAGATGGATAAAGAAGTTAAGAGTTGGCAGGACGAAGTTTACAGCCGCTCTGGGACATGATACGGTGGTAAAACTCAGCCGGTTCTCTTTCAGTGACCGAGGAACAGAAGAGATGGTGGTGCAATACATTTAGGTTAAGTTAGGTTAGGTTAGGTTAGGTTAGACTACGATTTATTAGGAGAGGTTAGGTCAGGTTCGGTCAGGTTAGGTCAGGTTAAGTTAGGTTACGTTAGGGAGTTTAGGATAGGTTAGGTTAGACTAGGATTTATTAGGAGAGGTTAGGTCAGGTTAGGTCAGGTTAGGTTACGTTAGGGAACTGCATAATTAAATGAGGCCACAGTTTCATCAAATTCTAAGTGGCATTGGAAGGCATCAAGTTAAAAATGGTGCGTTTTGTTATATAAAAAGCACTTTATCATCTCTTGGTTAGTTATTCACACAGCTTTACTAAACAACACGATTCCAGGTGTGTATGTGTGTGTGTGTGTGTGTGTGTGTGTGTGTGTGTGTGTGTGTGTGTGTGTGTGTGTGTGTGTGTGTGTGTGTGTGTGTAGGGGAATTGTTGATAGGACTGCCGGGAAACAAGTCCATCGGCAGTCAATTAATAGGTAACTTAAGGTCGTCTATTCTCTGTATTGCCTATTGTATTATCTTCTAAGAGTGTCTATAACTGTTCTTCCCTCACACAACAGACTTGCCGCACCACACACACACACACACACACACACACACACACACACACACACACACACACACACACACACACACACACACACACAGACCTCGCCTTTACAACAACTCCAGACAAACAATAGGAGTGCGTTCGTTCCTCTCTGTCATGCCTCCACCCAAGTGCTCACGGCGACACAAGATTTACAAAAAGTGCAAGAGGTATGTACGTTTCTCTCTCTCTCTCTCTCTCTCTCTCTCTCTCTCTAAGGACGGTTTGCAGAGTTGTCGGTGAAACAGGATCGCATTTCTCGTTCCTTTCATGAGGTTGTGTGGGTGAGAAATAGATGGCAGCCAGACAGGGATATGAACAACTTGCCGAGACACTTTGTGGGGGAAAAACTCGGTGAAGGAACGTAACAATGGACACTACATTCTTTCACCGGCTGAATTCTTATCCTTTGGTGATAAGAATTCAGCCTCCCTAACTGCGTCTACATATGTAAGTTATTCTGATGTAAGTTGCCTCTCATGATTTTCTCCCAGCATAAGTTTTTCTCCTGTTGTGTGATGCGATGTGACGTTACGCTGTTCTATGATGTTGGAAGAGGTTAGGTTAGTTTTTTTAATGTTGTATGGTAGTTATAATCCTCGTTAAAGGGAATAAAAGTCTATCCATTTTACTTTACAATTAAGGGATCTTTAAAAATTGTGTTTGTGACTCTAATAATAAGAAAAACACCATTTCTCTCTCTCTCTCTCTCTCTCTCTCTCTCTCTCTCTCTCTCTCTCTCTCTCTCTCTCTCTCTCACACACACACACACACAAACACAGAAAGGAACAGACCAGGTATAAAAAATTAACCAAGTTTTTCGAATACTTCCCACAAATACCATGACTAACTCCCTGAATGCATTGAACACAGCCCTTCCTAATACCTCCTCCCCTCTCTCTCTCTCTCTCGTAAAGCCACCCACACTCATCTCTTCCTCCTCCTCCATGAGACTGCATAACTTAATCGGTGGTCCCTTCGCTTCGCCACCACTGCCCGCCCTCTCCCGCCCGCCCTCCCCCGCGCTTGGCTTCCATGTCTATGTAAATGAGGCCGTGTTTTGTAGCGGCTCGACGGGGAACAGAGGCTGATGGCTTATCTCTTATCAGACGGGAGGTAGAGAGGCGTAAGCTGTGACTGGAACTTTCAAGGATGCAAAGGGAGAGGGGGCAAAAAAAAAAGGGAGAAAAAAATATAATGCGAAACTTAAAGGGAGTAAGCGAATAGTGGTGGTGGTGGTGGTGGTGGTGGTGGATGAGGAGGTGGTAAAGGGGGAAGAAAAATGATAATGCTGATGAGGAGAGAGAGAGAGAGAGAGAGAGAGAGAGAGAGAGAGAGAGAGAGAGAGAGAGAGAGAGAGAGAGAGAGAGAGAGAGAGAGAGAGAGAGAGAGAGATGGCTGAGTTTTGTTGCTACTCACTTTTTCACATTCTAGCGGAGTTTTGAAGTGGAGGAGTGGAGAGGACAAGCTGAAGTGGAAGTGAGTGAGAGTAATAGTGTCTGTGGTGGCGAAGGAAGTGGACTCTCCTGGTAGCAGTGGAGTCCCTTCCCGTGCCCGCGGCGATGAGGCAAAGGGCACAGTAGGTCAAGGCTGTGCGGGGGGCGGGCGGGGCGGGCGGGGCGGGTGACGGGGAGCGGGATCAACAGGGCGGTCAACAAGGAGCGGGGAGGCAAGGATTTGAGGTGGAGGTGGTGGTGGTGGTGGTGGTGGTGGTGGTGGTGGTGGTGGTGGACTTTTTATTAAGCCTGTTCCTCGAAGCTCAGTGTAGTGGTGGTGGTGGTGGTGAGCGTTGTTGCTGGTAGTGGTGATGATGGTGGAGGTGGTGGTAAGTAATGGTGAAGGAGGAAAATGAAGATGATGATGAAGAGGAGGCAGCTGAGTAGGAGGAGGAGGAGGAGGAGGAGGAAGAGGAGAAGAGAGGAAGAGGAGTAAGAGGGAGATAAACACGGAGAAGAGGAATAAATCGGAGGAGGAGATGGAGGAAAAGGAAAAAAAAAAAAGAAGTGGAGAGAATAGAGGCGGCGGCAGCAGCGGTGATGGTGGTGGTGGTGGTGGTGGCTAGGTGAGGAGGGGTCGTGGAGGTTGAGGGTGGCTGGGTGGGAGCGTGGGTGAAGGAGGCGGAGGAAGCATGGGGAAGGCGGGGCAGGGGCGGGAGTGAAGGATGGGAGGGGCAGTACCCAGGCTCGGTGGCGGGTCGGCGGGGCGGCGGACGGGTCGGGCGGGAGCAGCTATGAGCACCAGTGGCCGTGACCCCTTCCCTCTGAGGCGGCGTGACGGAATTTTCGTCCCAATGCTGCAAAAACTGGCCCAGGACGCACCAGCTAGCCCGTGCTCAGAGGAAGCCTGCTAGTCCTCGAGGTGAGGGCTCCTGGGCGGGCTGGCGAGAGCGTCTGGAACAGGTCTGGTGCCGAGCGAAACCTTAAGAGACGCGGCGGGAAGCAACATAATGATGAAGCTGCATTCATGAGCGTCGGGGAAAATTAAATATTCATCTTGTGCTGTGCGTGCGAGGAAGTGCTCATACATAAAGTAGAAGGAATGAAGGCTAAACTTAAAAAAATCTTGAGGATTATTTCAGCCTAATATCAAGGAGGGGGGGGGATAAAAGGCCCTGTATGCGAGATCAAAGGTGCGTGAGGGTCGCGGGGGAGGCGGGTCCCGGGCGGCAGGGACAGGGGAGTTTAGCGCCTCGGGGCCTCGCGCCTTGCACAGGGACAGGGGACGTGAAGGTTCTTGACCCGTAACAAGGTCCCGGCTGCTCACCAAAACCTACTCTGTAAAATGTTAATGAATACCACCTTGGCACCTTTGAAAAAACAAAACAATATTCTCTCCAGCAGCATAAATCCTTCGTTGCTGAGGTAACACACTTGAGCCGCGTAATTCGTTGCAAATTTAGTAACTCTCACTTTTGTTCGCATATGAATTTGTTATGAACATACTTTGTGCTGAGAATGTGCTTAGCAGAGATCACGGAGGATGACTGAAGCTTGCTGGAGGGCGGGTACAACGAAGAGGGGTGGTGTGGTGATGGGCTGGTGGGGTGGTGGGATAGTGAGGTGGGTGGGTGGTGCGTACATGCTGAGAGTTGAGGCGATGGGTGTTGTGGACGGTGGAGTGCAGTGGATGGTGGAGTGGTGGACAATGGAGTGGCGGGGTAGAGGTTTGCAGTGTGGGGGATGCAGAGAGCGCTGGGGTGGGCGTGGTGAGTACCGTGGTGCTGCGTGCTCTGGCTATTACATAGGTACTGGAGCTGTGGAGTGGCAGAATGGTGTAGTGGAGGCTTATAGCTAGATAGTGGAGTGCAACCCGAGCCTCCACCCTCCACTACCACCTCCTTCCCTAGTCCCCTTCACCACCACCACTTCCCCGACCCCCTTCTGGCCGTCACAACCTGCATGCCGTGTTGGTTGTGTCTTCCATGACCGGCGCCGTGCCTGCCCCCGCCCTGCCCTTTGTTCCTCCAGTGGTTCAATCTGGCTAATACCTTCATCCCAGTCCCCTCCCCTCCATTCCCTCCCTGCTGCCCCCCCTCCACCTCACGCGCCGGGTGTGGCAGATGCTCCCAGATCAATCCGAGGCTTTATAGAAGGAGGAAAAATAGTTAGCTTAATGTATATTCATTTACTGGAAAGTGTGTGTGTGTGTGTGTGTGTGTGTGTGTGTGTGTGTGTGTGTGTGTGTGTGTGTGTGTGTGTGTGTGTGTGTGTCGGAACGGGGATAGGGGTGAATATCTCATTATCACACGCACACACACATACATAGGCACACGTACAAGCACACACATGCACCAAACATACGACAATGAACGAAATAATTCAGAAATGATCGCCATGCAAGCGCTAGTTTCCACACGCCCACCACGAATAACTTCCATTTTACTGAGCCCTCTCACAAAATAACCCTAAATAATATCAGTACTGTTACACACTTTACGGAATATACAATTTTTTCCCTGTGTGTGTTTTTATCAATGAGGGGGACGCTATACAAATGGCTTGCTCTACTGTTTTATTCATTTTTTTTGCTTTATTCAGTGTGTTGCTTTTTTTTCTTCTATATTCTATTATTTTTACCCCAAACAGAGCATCATGTGTTCCCTCAATGCTTTATTTCATTAGGCTAAAATGCGCATACAGGTTCGCTATCTCGGGGCATGATGTGGGTACGGCTGTAATGCGACGTGTCCCACCACCACCACCACCACCCCCATCACCCATACTCTCTCGTGATAGGAATATATGAAAGGTATTATGGATATATGGGAAATTGGGTTCTCACACGATCCGTGGCAGCTCCCCTCTCCCTCCACCTTCTCTCTCTCCCTCTCTCTCTTTCTCTTTCTCTCACACTGCTCTTTTTGGGTGAGGGGACACAGTACACACTACGCACGCAAACATGGAACGTGGCTCAGTCCTGGCCCACCAACCCCTTCACCCGTACTATGCCACCACCACCACACACCACGACGCCCCACAGCACGCCCCACTCCAAGCCCGTCACTGTCACTAATGGTGCTCCCTGCCTCTCCTGCTGCTGCTACGTCTATACTACAAACAACAACTACTACTACTACTACTACTACTACTACTACTACTACTACTACTACTACTACTACTACTACTACTACTACTACTACTACTACTACTACTACTACTACTACTACTACTACTACTACTACTACTACTACTACTACTACTGCTACTGCTACTACTGCTAATGATGGTTATGTTTTACTACTATTCTTATTGTTGTTGCTGTTACTACTTCTACTGCTACTACTGCTGGTATCATTGGTAGAAATGTTATTGTTTCTACTTTTCTTTACTGCTGTTGCTACTGCTGATAGTGTTGCTGCTTCTGCTCCTACTGTCATCACTGCTGCTGCTGCTACTATTACTCCTGTTATTAGCAGTTCTTTATTATTATTATTATTATTATTATTATTATTGTTATCATTACTATTGTTATCATCATCATCATCATCATCATCGTCATAAATTATCAATACTAACACCATCGTCGTCACTATCAACACAGTTACCAAACCAGTCAAAGCAATACTTCTAGCACAATTGTTTCACCCCAGGCGCAACACGAGCACAACACTACTCCTGCTTCACCAAGTTTATGTAAGCGATAGCGAAGTTCATACAGCCCATTAAACTCTGTGCCCACGCTGGCGAGACTGTCCCGAGATGACGCACGCCCTTCCTCCGTTACCAAGGCGGGCGGCGGACGCGAGAGGTGAGGCTCATTCGCTCATTCGCTCCCTGATGGAGAGGCGCCGCGGAAGGGAGAGTTAGGAGTCACACACGCAAGGAAACCGTTCTTGGGTCGCGCTGACATTCACGAGGCAGGAGGTGAGCTGATGTTGATGTGTAGTGTTGTGTACGTACACAGAAACGGACGACGCTGGCCAAACAGTGTGTGTATGGAGTGCAGGCGTCCCTACCCCGTCACACCAGGCCAGGGTGCGGGAGGCTCCTCGATGTAGCGTGCAGCGTCCACCGTCGAGGTTCATCACTCGGAAATATACAACTTTAATCTGAGACTTTTTCCTGGGGCGTCATATCAGTCGAAAATAATTCCCCGGCATCATCTGCTGATTTATGCTTTAATTCCACGTCGCGAGATGGGTTGTTGGTCTGCGAGGACACACACACACACACACACACACACACACACACACACACACACACACACACACACACACACACACACACACACACACCACGATAGAATTAATGTAAACATGACTTGTATGGCTTCCCTACAGAGTGTTGTTCCAGACTAATGGATGCGTACATCAGGCAGACCGTGTGTGCACAGTCAACATTCAGGAGCATCACGGAGGTGGCGCACGACGGCCAGGACGGGAAGGCACACACACCCGGCTGGGGTCTCAGGATCTCAGGGACGTGGGAGACTATACGCACTATTATATATGTATATATATACCAGGAAGATGTTTTGTTTCTTTCTCAGTCAACGTGATTATCTATCAGAGAAAGTTGTATCCTTCATCTTGACAGGGGAAAAGTTTTTATTTTCGCGAGTTTTGCTAACTGGAGGCAGAACAAGCAAGCAAGCGAGAGAGAGAGAGAGAGAGAGAGAGAGAGAGAGAGAGAGAGAGAGAGAGAGAGAGAGAGAGAGAGAGAGAGATTTATCAGGCTTTCAGATGACAGTACGTACAAATGTGTTACTTAGAATACTAAAGGGTAAACAATAAACAATCTGTTACTCATTCTGTTACTATTACATTCTTTTACTAAACACTGCATTAGAGTCGCTTGCCTTTCATGCAAAACTGAAACAAAAGATCTAGAGTCATTAATGTGATACTTAACAAAGACGCAATGCAGTACTGTCATTCAAGCGACGTTATTCATATTCGTTGTAATGGAGAATATACAAAGTATGGTAGTAGTTTTATAATGGGCTGAGGAACACAAGTCCCTCGCAGTCGTTATCTCTCTTGCTGGAGGCGGTTCCTGAGCCCGTAGAGGAGAGAGTCTGAAAGCTCTGTCCTGTCTCACTGAAATGCGTTCAAGTTAGAAAGAATGTTTTTAAAAAAATACGTAAAGTGGCCGCGATGTGAGTGGTGCCTCGCTGGGAGTCCACAGTATAGTTCAGGTGGGTGTGTGCTGATGCCATTACCTCGGAGACCTCGCCTTGTGCAGACCAGAGGAGACCGAAACAAGACAAGCAGCACGCAGCAGCTGTCCGTTGTGTGCACAGTGTGAACACATTCTGTAGCACGCTTGCTAAGTAAATCAGGGAAACACTCTGCAACCAATCAAATGAAAATTTAGTTAGGAAAGTGGACAGTGACAAAAGTTAGAGGTTTTTGTTCCATTGGTTTAGTATAAAGAATAAAAGTAACTGAAAGAAAAGGAAAGGTTTTTATGGGAAACACGAGAGCAAAGAAAGCGTACCTGTAACCATATGTTTAATGGTGCCACATTAAAACAAGTGTTGTCTACAAAAGAGTATTATTATAGTATTCATTTATATTTCTACCTATCTACTCATACAATTTTTACGCGTAAAACCACTAGCTAAAAAAAAAAAAAAAAAAAAGAGATTTGTTTCTTTACAAATCCAAATTTCATTATGTAACAAACTAAAAGGTTTCTTCCTCCACAATGAAGCAACGTGCAGTGAGCGGAAGTATTGGTGTCAGAAGCATTAGTGTGACACACACAAGTATAATTGGTACCAGCTTGAAACACATTCTCCAGACATTTCTGGGTTGATATGATGCGCTTCCTGGTACATTTCAGGTAACTTTAACAATGCCACGAGGAATGAGACAGACTTGTGGAGGCATTACACCTTGGTGTGCCACATTGCACGAACGCTGAATAGAAACATGAATTGAACATATAAATATAAAAAAATGATGACTAGAATACTTAATATAGTACTAGTAGCGATGGCGGCAGCAGCAGCAGCAGCAGCAGCAGCAGCAGTAGTAGTAGTAGTAGTAGTAGTAGTAGTAGTAGTAGTAGTAGTAGTAGTAGCAGCAGCAGCAGCAACAGCAGTAGTAGTTATAGTGGGAGCGGCAGCGGATACAACCTTATCTCAACAAAATTGGATTTCCTTTGTCTCGTTCAGTGTTTTGTCTTTAACGAAAGGAAGAGATCAGGCAATATTCGATATGTAGTGATTTTTGATAAACTAAAACAAACAACCAGAATGCACATTTTATATATATATATATATATATATATATATATATATATATATATATATATATATATATATATATATATATATATATATATAAAGTAAAGTGAAGTGGTGTCTAGTGACCGGCATCCCGGAGTGGTCAGGCTTTCAAGCCTTAAAGCTGAAACAGGAGCCAGGCCGAGGTGCGGAGGGAGGCAGCACGGGGGCAGGGTGTTTGGGGATGTGGCAAGGGAGAAGGAAGGTGGTCGGGTAGGGTGGCGGGGAGGCGGCCTAAGTGGTGTGAGGCGAGGCACAGCAGGTGAAATATTTGTGGACCAATTATTGAGTATATGAAGAAAGAAATTTTGTGGTGGGAAAGTTACACTCTGCCTTGAAGGTGGTGCAGGAGCGCAGTGGTTGGGTTTCGGGAAGGTGGTGCAGAATAACCCTGGGATATGGGACACACGGTGACATCCGGGTCACCAGCGTTTACCTTCCCCCAGCTTTCCCTGACCACCCATCCATCATCCTGACCACAGAGGACAGTGAAAAGCTGTGTGGGTGGAGGACCTCAGTGTGTGCTGTGCTCCGACACGCCCGGGGATACTGCTGCAGGGGAGAACCACCAAGGTAATGTCCTCAAGATAAACAACTTTCCTCGCCTCTCAGTTACAATTTCTTGTGACTCCTCTAACTCTTAGCAAGTACCTGTGCTTACCTTTATGAGTAGCTTGTATAGAATTTTCCCATTCATGTTTTCTTGTGGTACTTTCCTTTGACCGTGCATGCTATTTTCTCTCTAACAAATCATATGGCGTAAGTGAATATGGAGTTTATTGAAATGATGTATGAAGTAAGATAAGAAAAGTACTTAAAATGAGAAAACGATGAATAAATAGTATCCTTCAGACAGTTCTTCCTGCTTCTGTGTGCGGCTCAACACTTAATCCCGAGAACTGCAGCAGGAAATACATGAAAGAAGGATGGAGGGCAGCCAGACACGTGCGGCAGGCAATATACCATTCCTTTTTGTACATAGTGATTGGCCAATGCTAGAGAGCCTCACACCACACAAACACACACACACACACACACACACACACACACACACACACACACACACACACACACACACACACACACCAATATTTATGAGTAAGCCATACAACGGTTCAAGGTGGTAATGATTTAGGGACAACAATGCCATTTTTTCCTTTTTCTTTTCCATTTCACGTGGACTAAATCTGCAAACCCTTTACTCTTCTCGTCTCGCTTAAGTTTCTTCCTCCTTCGTGCTCATCATCAACTGGCAAAACCTAATCATGAGGTCTCGCTGCCAATTCAAATTTCATTGTAATTTCTACTGTTGGAACTTATTGATAAAATGTGAAAAAAAACAGAAACTTTTTATATATCTTTTTTATCAGGTCTCATTCTGGCGCCACAAAGACACTTTTTGTTAATGAGGTCTGAATCGACACAGGGCAGGAGGGTCAATTTTGCCGTGTGTGTGTAAGGCTAACGGAATGAAAGAGAAAAATAAAAATGTGTATCGTCTTCCTGTCTCGTGAATTCATCGGCTTTTGTTCAGGCGAGTGTGAGAAAAAGGTATCATATTGTCAGTATATAAATTTGCACGTCATTATCATGTGTGTCAATTGTTATGCAGTGATGGCGATCTCATTAGTTGTCACCTCGTTATTTGCATCTTTTATAGCAGGACACACCTGCTTTCCATCCCTTTCAAACGTTTCCCTTCTCGCCTTGACAGTTTCACCTCGGCTAGAACATTCGCCTTTATCTTGGCTTGTTAGCAGGAGCACTTCTTATACCACCTTCACAAATGGATAGCTTTTTATATAATGATCTATCTTTTATTGCCATCTTTTAAATAAATCTGTTGTCTAGTATAGTCAATTTTTTTTTCTTTCTTTATACAACAAATGATTTTTCTACAGTGGTCTGGGTGTTTATAAAGAACGAATGTAAGACTAAGAGTTAATAGCTGCTCTCACAACCATTTCGTACCTGCTGGGTTATTTTTGTGTACACGAATCCATTACAGTTACCAAAGACATAATCTACATCAAACCAGCCTAGTTAAAAAAGTACTGCTGCTTCAAATATCTCAAAACAAGGATCGTGTTCATCTCACTTTCCACCAACTGAACAGCTAAAACACACAAAAAAAGCGTCTATTTGTTCCTTAACTCCCCAAAAGTTTCCAGGTGCATCTTTTCCCTTGAAGTTCTTGCTGTCACTCCTCATCGTGGTTTGGGGAAGGTTACCGCAGTACGACGACCGGGAAAGTTATAGAAAGTTACACTCATTAAGGAAGCAGAAGAGTCTATAATCAAGTAAACATCTTCTCCACTTACGAGCTTGAAGGAACAATCAGCCACAGTGACTCTTCGATGTGCTATAACTCTCAACACGATAAGGTTCTTAGGGAGTTAAGAAAAACGGAAAAAAAACAGAAAAAGAAAAACAGAAAATTTTACCTAACCAAACCATAGAAAAAGGAACTAAAAAAAAAGAAAAAGAAAAAAATAGATCTCGTCACACACAAGCAAACATCCTACAAAGCAATGAAATTTAGATGCTGTGCTGTTTGTGAGGTCGAGACTAACTAGGAGACAATGGCCCTTCTACACTAACTAGGAAACAATGGCCCTTCTACACTAACTAGGAGACAATGGCCCTTCTACACTAACTAGGAAACAATGGCCCTTCTACACTAACTAAGAGACAATGGCCCTTCTACACTAACTAGGAAACAATGGCCCTTCTACACTAACTAGGAAACAATGGCCCTTCTACACTAACTAGGAAACAATGGCCCTTCTACAGAAACACCTCGATCTCTCACAATGGCAGTTTTCAAAGGCCACTGTGATGATTAAACGCGTTCTCGAGAGTGTTTTCTGCGTTTATTATACAGAAATCTTGTTAATCTGTTACTAGAATGATAAAGACGCCCTTAACCCCTTCAGTACCATGACGCGTTTCCATATTCATTGTGCTTACTATTTGGTGATTTTATACAGCTTCAGAAACTTATGTGGAGGTTAAAATAGTGAAGACTCAGGCCATTAATCTTCCAACCTCCACAGACCCTTTCTAATGTAAATAAAATGGTCTAATCGTACATAATTGTCAATGTGAAAATGTGTCCTAGTACTAAGGGGGTTAAAATCCACTGGCGCTTAACTATACTGAACCTTTTGAAAGAAGTCAAGGTGCGGCGCTGAAATGTTATAGAATATTGATATGAAACAGTTGGCATTATTTAACACATTTCATGACCTTTTCTTCTTCTCTACTCTAACTTGATATATTTTTCACTTGTCACTAGTACAATGCACCTCAATAATTGATCACCACTCCTCTTCTTCTCTAACAATACATAATTTCATAGCCATTTACTTATGCACGCAGCCGCTCAAATATCTGTCCCTTCTCGTATTTGTTGATCTATTTCTTCACGTATCACTTCAACAAAACCTTCCCTTCGGACACCTTAACAATTCCCATCTTCTAATTCCACAACCTTTCCTAACACTTTCGACAGTAATGAGCTTCGAGGGGGAGGAAACTTCATACTTCGCGTCTCACTAATATGGCGGGAGATGAGACGTAGAATTCTTCATTAAGAGTGACATTCCGAACATTCTTAACTATGGGTTCTTCACTGCAGCCTTTAGATGACAGTGTGGCGCTGTGTGAAGTGAAGGAAGGGGTGGCATGGAATGAGTATTGAGTACGTTCCGAGGGTGTAAAGGCATATGAAAATAAAAATAAATAAGTTAATTAATAAAATGAATATATAAATAGAAAACTACCGCCAAACTCCAGATACTTCATGCAGTAAAGAACGTGATTTAGTGATTCCAGCGCCTTCAGCCATTAAAGAACCACTCAAGTCACTTATTTGTTTCTTAGCCCATTGAATAACACAAAGGAATACCGAAAAGAAGAAAGGTCAAAGCTGTTATCAATCGTGAGGGTGTTTGTGATATAATCTGATTTTCTCTCTCTCTCTCTCTCTCTCTCTCTCTCTCTCTCTCTCTCTCTCTCTCTCTCTCTCGTTATCTTTTACTGATATGAATGGTTACGTTTTTTTTTTTTTTCTCACCTCAATGCCAAATCTCTCAGTCTCTCTTTCTGTCCTGTTATTCTTTTCACCAGTATTTCTATGCATGTTGGTTTTCTGAGTTCGTTTCGCCTCCACCGCCTGCCTCCCAGCCACAGCACCGGTCCATCTCCCAGCTGTTCTTTGACCTCACCTTGCTAGCTCAAAGTGTAAAGAACATCCTCCCTCCTCCTTTATTCCCCTTCACCAGTAAACCACAGAACTCACTTCCCCGCGTTGTTTTCGCTTCTGTGGCCTCGCCTCGTTATTTTTCGTCCATCTAATGGTTCAAGTTCTTTTCGGAAAGAGAAAGAGCAAAAGGGAGACAGAGTATCAAGTTACCTCGCGGGCTAAACTGACTTCCTTTTTTTTATTTTTCAATCCTTTTGTTTTTTTTCTTTTATAGTGTGACACACGGCATGGATTTTTCCTCTTCCTTTACATTCACCCCTGTCTTCACTGCTCCACAAAAAAGTCAGAGAGAAAAAAAAGCAAGGCACTTAAAGGGGTGGCAATACACCTGGAACAGATTGCACAAAGCTAGTGGAGGGTCCCACACAACACTGCGAGTGGCGGCGAGGTGCATGGTCAACAACTCTGCTGGCTGTCCGCAAACAAAAATCGTCAGCGTTAGTAGTCAGTTAGTGAGGCAAACAAAATCATCAGCGTTAGTAGTCAGGATAGGAGTAACGAGCTTCATCTTGCTAAGAAGAGATTAATAAAAAAGATACGAAAAATTTGATATAGACTTGGTAATTACGTTGTTTGTGTGGTACGTGTAGGAAAAAAATTGGTACAAACTTGTTAGTTAAGTTGTTTGTGTGGTACGTGTAGGAAAAAATTGGTACAAACTTGATAATTACGTTGTTTGTGTGTTACGTATAGAGGGTTACACGCTTCTTTTAGTTTTTCTTATTTTGTTGTGTTCTTATATTAAACTATGAATCTGACGCTCGCATTTCCAGAGAGCAGATTCGCGAAATTCCAACATCAGCGAGACACTAAATTACTAGCAATGCCAGAATTCCACCACGTTATACTAAGAGGACTTATGACCAAGCTTCCTGGTGTCTGTAAATAAATAAATCAAGAAGTACAGGGACGAATATCTCGCGCGTCGGCAGGAAGCACGGCGAATGACAAAGAGCTGAGTGTGCCGAGCGACAAAACACGGGGTTAAACAAAGGAAAGTGGCAGTTACTCACGCTCTCTCAGGGTTATCATGTAGTAGGACTTGATGGAGGGCTGGCTCATCCCGAGGGCGTTGACAGCCACCACCCTGAAGGAGTACACGCTGAAGGGCTGCAAGTTTGTGACCGTGAACTGTGTGGCGTTGGTCTCCGTGGCCTGGCCGTTGTCCACATCCCACACACCATCCTCGTCTTTCCTGCGGGGGGAGAGAAAGGAATATTAGTAACAAGGAAAGATGTTACATGGACTAATATGAAAGATAAGCGTCATAATTAAGATTGGAAGTCCAGTTCTGTTATTCTTTATTAATTTATGATTGGATGGGTGAAAAGATGAATGTATGAATGGATGGGATAGAAGGAACGATGGTTAGATGGAAGGAACGAAGAAGAGAAGGAAAGACGGATGAATGAAAAGATGCACGAATGAATGGAAATAAATAAAGAAGGAAGAAGAGAAGGAAGGAAGTAAGAACTGAAGCATGAATGAATAAATAGTTAAATGGATTAGTTAATAGAAAAAAAAATTAAAGAACAAAAAAAGAATAAAGAAATGAAAGATAAACGGATGAACGGATGGATGGAAGGTAGGAAGGAAGGAAGGAAGTTGAGCGCAATAACTTGATCTCACTTCTCACTGGGCGTTTGACAAGCAGGGGTGAGGCACAAGAACCCTCGCTTTCTGCAATGGGATTACCTAATGTGTTACTGGTGACAAACTTTTGGGGCAGAATTACCATTACATTAATATGATCATGAGGGATTATGCAGCGCAGGTGAGACACTGATGAAGGGAAGGAAGGTGAGGAAAGGGAAGAGGAAAAGGGGAGAAGGAAGAGCTGTGAGAAGAGGAAAAGGGGGAAAATAATCCTATAGTTTCTTGTATTTAGGAGTTAATCTAATTTGAAACAGACAAGTATAGTTTGGGAAGAAGAAAGTTATGTAGATAATTGCTTGTAAAAAAAAAAAAAACGGAAAAGAAAAAAAAACGGAAAAGAAAAAAACGGAAAAGAAAAAAAAACTGAAAAAAACGGAAAAGAAAAAAAAAACGGAAAAAAAAAACGGAAAAGAAAAAAAAAACGGAAAAGAAAAAACGGAAAAAACGGAAAAAACGGAAAAAAACGGAAAAGAAAAAACGGAAAAGAAAAAAACGGAAAAACGGAAAAAAACGGAAAAGAAAAAAAAACGGAAAAGAAAAAAAAAAAAACAAAAAAACGGAAAAGAAAAAAAAAAAACGGAAAAGAAAAAGGGAGACAAAAGAGATGTGAGAAGAGGAAAAAAGAGGGGAAAATAATGCTATAATAGTTTCTTAGGAATTAATCTAATAGGAAACAGACAAGCACAGTTTAGGAAGAAGAATGTTATATCGCAAATTGTACGTAAAATACCTGAAAAAATACGGTAAAAAAAAAAAACAGGTGTATGATTTGAACTTTGTATTAGGAAAATGATCTCAAAAGTTCCCCATACAGTAAGATGAATTACACCAAGATAGCCTGAAATGGTACACATATTTCAGGAGATAATGAGAACCACCTTTACATTATCTATACTGAACACACTCCACCAAACACCTGAAGCAGCCTCACCAGTGCCGCAAAAAAAAAAAAAAAAAAAAAAATCAATACTGTCGTGAACGGAACAATGTCTGAAATGACGCAACAGATGAAAGGAAAGGCAGAGAGAGAGAGAGAGAGAGAGAGAGAGAGAGAGAGAGAGAGAGAGAGAGAGAGAGAGAGAGAGAGAGAGAGAGAGAGAGAGAGAGAGAGAGAGGAAACAATATGAAAAAAAGGAAAAAAAAAAGTTGTCGAGAGGTTGAAGAGTCCACCACCACCGCCACCACCACCACCACCGCCGCTACCACCACCACCACCACCACCACCACCACCACCACCACCACCGCCACCACATTGTTCGCGAGGTCGATAAAGGCAGAGAAAAAGTTCCAAGAGGAGGCTGGACATCACGGTGGCTGCAGGAGGTCCGTCTCATTGCGAGGGCCCCAGAATACATACTGCTATATTACTGCTGGTTGCATGACCCTCCAACTCTTTGCCCTTCTCGTCCGCGCTCTCACATTCCTGCCCCATGTCCTCTTTCTTTTCCAATTTCCCGTTTTCTTCCTTGTCCTCATTCTTGTGAATTACCTAACCAAATTTAACCTATCCTAACCTAACCTAACCTAACCAAATTTAACCTAACCTAACCTAACCAAATTTAACCTAACCTAACCTAACCTAACCTAACCAAATTTAACCTAACCTAACCTAACCTAACCTAACCTAACCTAACCTAACCTGACCTAACCTAACCTAACCTAACCAAATTTAACCTAACCAAACCTAATGTAACCTAACCTAACTTAACCCAACCTACCCTCTTCTGTGTGTGTGTGTGTGTGTGTGTGTGTGTGTGTGTGTGTGTGTGTGTGTGTGCGCGCGCTTGTTTCTGTCTTTAGTCTATCACTCTAACCTACCCTAACTTACCCTACCCTACTCTAACCTAACCTAACCTAACCTAACGTACATAAGATCAGGAGATAAGGAGAACTGTAGGAAGTCATTAGGCCTCCATGTGGAAGTTCCTGTACAAAATAAACTGATCTATTTTCATCAGTCATCCATAAATTCATCTAATCCTCTTTTAAATCTCCTTAATGACTCAACACTATACCATTCATCTAACTAATTCAATCTTTTCTCCTTTTTACATCTTTTTTCTACAAGTTTTAACATTATTTTTGTACAGCTGCCCTAAGACGTGCTGTCCCAAAATCTCGCCAATGTCATGTTAAAAACTGGTTAGAAATAAACGAACTAATGAAGTGCTCTATTGGAAGTCTAAAATTCGTAAACACCAAAAGAAATGAGGGTATGATAAGTCAGCTAATTGGCAGATACTGTGTTATTTTTGCCCTGAAACATTTTACACATCACTATTTTGAGCAGCTGTGCGTATAGTGGCTGGTAAAATACGTATACATAAGGTAATATATTTGGCCTTTACAAATGACTTAGTTTTGTCACGGATAAGTGTGCAGTAACCATGCATCACTGTTGTTCGGTAGCAAGGTTGAATTTTTACTCTATTTTGTATTTTGTATCAGATTTTGTCAATGAAGTGTGTGTGTTTGTGTGTGTGTAAAAATAATAATAATAATAATACGGTTTATTAATGATTGCAGTACATACATACTGAAAATGTACATATGGGGATTGAGGGAGACTTAAGATTAGAACCTTAACTGTGTGTGTGTATGTGTGTGTGTGTGTGTGTGTGTGTGTGTGTGTGTGTGTGTGTGTGTGTATCGACCCCACTTCTCATTCACATTGATCTCTCCCCTTACCGTGACAACTGAGTCAATAGCTTCGTTTGCCTACCACCACCACCACCACCACCACCACCACCATTTGACTCTGCTTCTCCTCCACTGGTATCCGGCAATGAGAGGCGGGGAGACGTGACATGGCCTTGAGTGGTAACGAGGCGGAGGGTGAAAGGGTGAGTGAAAGGATAGAGGAAGAACTGGCCAGTGAAATCACACGTAGGGTCAATGTCCTTTGTTGGTACATGACGGGAATGTAAAGGAACACAATGGAAGAACAAATAAGAAAGGAATGACTGGACTGGACGTGTGTGTGTGTGTGTGTGTGTGTGTGTGTGTGTGTGTGTGTGTGTGCTTGTTTGTCTTTAGTCTATCATTCCTCTCTCTCTCTCTCTCTCTCTCTCTCTCTCTCTCTCTCTCTCTCTCTCTCTCTCAGTACTGTTCCGCATACACTCCAGCAGCAGGTCGCCCGAGGTGGTGGTGTGCAGTTTTAACAAAGAGTAAGATAGCGGAGTTCATCTTTAATACCGGGTAACTAACCTGAGCCCGTGACTCCCTCCCCTGTGTACGCATAGCCCATCATCAGCCATCACAATGCTTCCCTTGTCCACCTGTGACACTGCGATACATTCACTACTTCCCCTAAACGCACATGTGACCTACATTATTAACCACCTCTGTACCATGACGCGTTCCAATATTCATTCTGTTTAATATTTGACGGTTTTATACAGCTTCAGAAACTCATGTGTGAATTAAAATAGTGGAGACTGTGGCTATTTAATCTTTTGACCTTCATAGACTTTTATTAATGTCTATAAAACCGTCTAATCGTATCCAAAACTCATGCTAAAAATGCGTCCCAGTACTGAAGGGGTTAAAGAGCCTTGCCAAGTAGAAAATCATAACACTTTCTCAGAAATTCGGAGTGATTGTTCCCCGTGGACTGGATGGAAGAAGAAAGATGTAACTGATAATCTGACATTCCCCCTTCCCTTCGCTCACCAACCAAGCACACCTTTGAATCTCTCCGTGCGATTAGACGTGTGATAACAAAGCTGGATCTGATTCTTTCTTTAAACTCACAGCGCCGTACTCTCAAAGTTTTCGTGTCTCACCCTGACTATTTTGAACATGCCTCGAGGGACGTTACTGAGGTTTTCAGTATGCTTTCATGATTATGGTAATACTTTAACGAGAATTCTTCAACATCAAAGTGAAAAGAAAACGAAAACATGCATGAAAACTGGACCACTTATCCCTGTGGCTTTTAAAATGAATCCTTGTGAGAGATGAGAGTACGAAGTGATTTAGAATACGGACCAAAGAGAAGAGAAAGTACTGAGAATAGAAAGGTGCATGAGAGGGAAAGAAAGGGAGCTGTGGGTGCCGTGGGGTGACAAAGAATAAAGTGAAACATCCACACACTTACTGCACCCATTAAAACCTTTCACCCCATTAACCCTGTGCCTCGTTACAGCATCACACACCTGTCGCTCTTTCCACTCTTTCTGATTCAATTCTTTTCTCTCTCTACACGTCGAATTGGCGTACTTGAAATATTTACATTCTTTTTACTTGTTGTTTTTGTATTTGCTTAGCTTAATATATCCTATCTCTTTTTTTTTTCTCTCTTTTCTCTTTTTATTCTCGTGTCCTTATTCTAGTAAAGGTAAAAGGATTATTATTTTTTTTTTTTGCATATTTTTCTCCTTATACAACTGGTGGGTTTAAATATTTACATTCCTTTACTTGTCTTTATTTTTCCTTTGTGTCTGGTGTGAGTATACGTACTTCATCTTTAATCAAAATAAAGAATACAAATGTTTTTTTTTCTTCATATATTATAAATCAATTAATAACGAGACTTTTTTCATATCAACACAGAAAATAAGGGATGTTTATAAAATTTCTCCATTTAATATTTATTTTTTATACGTTTAGGAGTGGTAGTTGTTTTGTTTTCTTTTATTATGCATTCTTGACCAGTTTCATTCACAGCCAAAAAAACAGAAAGAAAAACGTGAAAAAAAGTAAAATAAAAATAGCACAGTCTTCGATGCACCGACACACAAGGAAACGCTTCTTTGCAATTAGCGTATTTCTTTTTTCCTCCGAGAAGTCAAAACATAAACTGTCCATTAGGATTTCTTCTTCCCCTCTGAACAATCACATTGAATTTGTTGTTGACTGAAAACATGTCATAACCTAAGCGTCTATGTGTTTAATAAAGCTAAATCATAAATAAAAACTATAACACACACACACACACACACACACACACACACACACACACACACACACACACACACACACACACACACACACAGCACAGAGGGACACACGCCTCGCCTACCTAAAAACTTTGCCATGAGGCCGTAAACTCAGATTCGGTGTGGGAGAGAGAGAGAGAGAGAGAGAGAGAGAGAGAGAGAGAGAGAGAGAGAGAGAGAGAGAGAGAGAGAGAGAGAGAGAGACTCTACGACACGTCAGCTTTAGCGGAGGAAGCACAATGGAGTGATTCTTCTTTTCCGTGGCCTCCGGATACCTCGAGGGAGGCCCCGGCGGGAGGCTCGGGCCGCGGGGAGCCAAACAAAAGAGGCTCAGAGTCCGTCGCTGAAGGAGGAGAGGGAGACCAAACTTGTGCCGGAATGGAGGCAAAAGGGCGAAGGAAAAATAGGCGAAAAAAGAGTGACTGGGAGGGAGAGGAAGAGAGAGAAAGAGAGCAGGACGGTATTTTTGCTTTATACTCATAGGAAAGGCGGATGCACGCCCATTGACCGCTCCATCTTGTGGGGTGCTGGAGTGAGCTGTGCTGCTGGGGTGACTGTGGTGTGCTGGTGTTGCTATGGCGTGATGGAAATTTGAGGTAGTGGGTTGTGATTTGGAGTGTGGTGTTGTTGTGCTTTGAAGTTTGTGTTCCGGTAGAGGCGCCACAGTTGGTAATTTGTGGTGTTTTGTGGATGCGGCGGCGATGTTTTGTGGTGCTGTGGAGATACTCGTGCTATGTGGTGGCATGTTGCAGTGGAGGTGGTGACTGTGGTGGTGGTGTGGGTAATAATGTTATCTACTGGCGAAGAAACTGTAGTGTGTGCTGAAAAAATGCTAAAAAAAAACACGAAACAGCAATCTCTGTAATGAACACCAGTCCTGCTTTCAAAAATAATCTGAGAGTCGTCTAATATATTCCTACACTCGTTTAGATTAAGCATCGATACTGGAGATTTGCAGGAAAGATAGAAGATAAGAACGATAAGAAGAGACGCAGCAAGGCACACGGGGAAAAACGTTGGGGTGAAGAGGAGAGGGAACATGGGGAGGACTAGCGGGTAAGGTCAAGGGGATCACGGCGCAGGAAGGGGAAATACTGTCTCATGTGTGCAGTTGATCTCTCAGTGACGTGAACCAACTTGCCCTCTCAACGCATCCACTCACGAACTGGCTGACTTGCGTGTGTGTGTGTGTGTGTGTGTGTGTGTGTGTGTGTGTGTGTGTGTGTGTGTGTGTGTGTGTGTGTGTGTGTGTGTGTGTGTGTAGTGAGAGTATTTTCACGCTCTCCTGGAAAGTTTAGAAAGTTGGTTGGAAAAAAAAAAGTAGATAGTGAAAAAATGCAGGTGATTTTAGTTGTTATTGTCACTACTACTACTACTACTACTACTACTACTGCCACCACCACAGTCTATACAAACAATACAGAACTACACAAGCCTTTCCACTGCGTCCATGCGTCCAGTCTTGTCCCTCTGTTTTTCTTTCTACTTAACGCTATGTCTTTCTGTCTCTGTCTGTTTGCATATTTGCCTACCCTCCTGCATGCCTGCCTATTTATGTACCTACCTTTCTTTTATTTTCTTCTATCTATCTGTCAATCTGTCTGTCTGTCTGTCTATTTTTCTGCTTGCTTAGCTTCCTGTACGTACACTTATCTCTTTGTCCGTCTAAGCATCTGTCAGTTACCTTTCCTTCCATAATTCTCTCACTGCCTTCCTCATCTTCAAGTGCATTCAGTTCTCCTTAACACTGAGACTCAAAGGATGTAGGAGCTCTTCCAATGCTGAGACGCCTCCATGCTGCACTTTCCTTGCCTGTCAACCTGTTTGGCTTCATTTTACACCATCAGGACGTTCACCATTTGCTCTGCTTCACGGTGTTCCTCGTTTAGTTCCGCTAGGTTCGGCGACTCAGTGCTGGGTCGATCAGTGCTGAGGAGAACCTGGCTAACTCCTCCTTCATGCTCCCAGGAATTCAGACAAGGTAGTCACGGACGCTCGCTGATGGCCATTAAATTATTCAGGAACGGAGATTCATCAAGAAGTCGACTAATTCTCCATCGGCTCCAGCGGAACATGCACAAGGGAACATTAATTTGGTCTTAGGATTTAACTTCAGAAAGATCTTGATGTATGTGTGATTGTGTGTGTGTTGGGGGAGGAGGGAATCGTGAGGCAGTTTTGTGTGCTGGTAGTTCCTCTGTGCATTAGTCACGCGTCTGCCTCAAGGAAGGATGACAGATCACCCAGGCAAACAGGTCCCGTTTGTTCGTGTGTACCACTACCACTACCACCACCACCACCACCATCACAGCCACCCCCAAGAGGAGGCAACACCGCTGTGCCATCAAGAGTACCGTTACTGGTGTTTCTTTAAATATTAATGTTGATTCCTACTTTTTACTTC
Organism: Portunus trituberculatus; assembly: GCF_017591435.1. Lineage (NCBI taxonomy): Eukaryota > Metazoa > Arthropoda > Malacostraca > Decapoda > Portunidae > Portunus > Portunus trituberculatus. The sequence goes on along the minus strand of NC_059268.1, from coordinate 13,960,715 downwards.
GCTTGTATAAAAAATTCACTCAGGTAAATCCCATTCATGATAATTCCATGTACCTCTTCTACTTTGAAAAGGAATGCAGTTGAAGTGATACAGGTTTTTAATGGTGTTTTCATACTTTCAGGATCATATTAAAAGGAATTCTGTATCAATAACATGAAAAAATCTCTTGTAAACCCGGCTAATGATCTCTGTGGCCTTTGAAAAGAGTTGCGATGAAGGAACAATGTGCATGAGTCTGGCTATCTGATGCACTCCGCCACTCGGGCCAGGCAGCGCAGTAGCGGCCCCCTGCTCTGTTTTGACGGACGACCATTGATTCTGGGCCTTGGCTGCTGTGAGAAACTATCCCTTTGTGCTAGAGCCACGCTTAATCACCACTGTGTTCAGGTCCACAGGCCTTCTTTAATGTACCAATTAGTAAAGGCAGGTAAACGGGAGGTGGTGAGAATATGCGATATGTACACTGTGACAATGGTGAGGTCATATTGTATAAACTGATTCATTTGAGTAATTAGTATGAAATAAATACCTTCATGCATCACGTTACCGCTTCTTCTCGGTCTCTGTTTTTAATGATGATGATAAAAGAAGTTAATTCCTATGCATATTAATTTGTTTAATTTATAAACATAAGACAAGGAAATTGAAGAGATTACTTTCTGAAACAATTATGCAATTTTTAAACTTAATGAAAAAAAAAGAACGCTTACATGTGAAGTTCAACAGTAATTTCCTCATTGTGTTCATCAATTCAATTATTTACTTTTAATGTGAAAATGTTACTGAATCAAGGAAACTTCCGAGCAATGTACGTATAATTCACATCGTTGTTAGTGGTTTATATTTATTCTTTTGCAAGTCCTCTATGTTGTTACGCATCTCTCATGACAAAAAAAAAAAAAAAAAAAAAGGACAGGAAATAAAGTGTAATAAAAAAATTCACTTGTGACCTTTCATGATAGTTCCACGTAAGACAAGACAAGACAAGACACACAATATTCAAAACATCAATACGAGGAAAACAGACTATTCAATTAACAAAGTGTGTGTGCGTGTGTGTGTGTGTGTGTGTGAGAGAGAGAGAGAGAGAGAGAGAGAGAGAGAGAGAGAGAGAGAGAGAGAGAGAGAGAGAGAGTGTGTATGTGTGTTGTGTGCGCGTGTAATGCCTCCTGTTTCTCTTTCAGTGTAGTGTAACGAGTTCATACGTGTTTTCCCTTTGTGTAATTCATCTACGTACATTCAGTTGATTAATACATTTAGCGACCTTTGCACTTCCTTTGTTGGCTGGGCTTTGAAGTGCACCACGTCTGTTACTTTTCTCTATTTACCGGATTTCACAGCAAAGCACCATCGTGTAAACCTTTCGCTAGTACGTAATCTGAAGTCAATATTACGTACACCAGCATCACAAACTCATACTGCAAGACTTCTGGCCGTAAATGCTCCTTATAAACACAAAAGCTCTTCTCTCTTCTCTTTCTCGAGCGGTTGGGTGAAAGTATAGAAAAAAAAAAAACCAGCCATTGCAATTTAATCCCTCAATCCAGAAGTTTTATATATTACTCTGAAACTAAATCGCCCTTTGAATTTTCTTGGTTTTATTAAACGATGGAGACTCTGGTTTGTTTAGAATTTTTTTGGGTCTCTCTCTCTCTCTCTCTCTCTTTTGATTCGTTGCTCAGTGTTTATAAAAGGATTTCTGCAAAAGTCTTTTATGACGTAATTGGCAAATTTAATATTTCTGCCAATAACAACAGTACTGGTGCGAGAGAAAATTTTGGAATAAAGGTAAGTTCACTTTCGTCATTGTTTGAAGTTTATGTGCAATGGGCGATTGACAAAAACGTTTTCTAGTCAGAGAGAGAGAGAGAGAGAGAGAGAGAGAGAGAGTGTGTGTGTGTGTGTGTGTGTGTGTGTGTGTGTGTGTGTGTGTGTGTGTGTGTGTGTGTGTGTGTGTGTGTGTGTGTGTGTGTAGTGGTCGTAAATGTTACTCTCAACAACTATTTCTCTTTTAAAAGACTACCAGAACGAGCCAGATTAGAACACCCAACACAGAAGAGCACGGCAGAACAACACAATACAGTCCTAGGTATCCCACACAACACAACACACCGCAACACAACACACGACAAACAAGCCAGGCAGGGCAGCCCACAAGTTCATCCCGGGGAAAGGTGGTGTGTATATTTGCAGGCTTGTGGTTGGTGTATTTTCATTCGTTGCTCACTGGAATTACTGCAAATCCCCAACTAGCTCCATGCAGGTGCTATAAACATATTCAGTGGAGCTGCGGCCGTCTCCCCAACCAGCTCCCGCGTATCCCAACCTATGCTGAGACCTGTTAAAGTATTATTCATAGATATTTTTCCACATATCTGCCTGAAGATTTAACTCCTCTAAGTACTGGGACGCGTTTTTACCATGAGTTTTGGGTGCGATTAGACGATTTTATTTACATTATGAGCTGTTTATGGAAGTCAGAAGATTATGGGTGAGAATTTCCACTATTCTAATCCCCACATAAGTTTCTGAAGGCGTGTAAAATCACTAAATATTAACCAAAATGAATATGAAAGGGCGTCCTGGTACTGAATGGGTTAATATGATCTTGTGTGTGTGGGTTCTGTGAGTGCGAAATAATGTGAGTCTTTCTTATGAGATGAAATTATGCATGGTAGACAAAATATTACATACAGATCAAAACATGAGATGAAATTCGGTAGGTTTGTGTGTGGCAGCGAGTGTACCATGCAAAGCGCGCTAGCTACCGTCAGTAACTCGAAAAAGAGACTAGTTAAAGGTACATAAAAAACATTCACGCACCAAAAAATGCCGTTTAATTGCCTGCCCTTCAAAATACTGAATAAAAAAGCAAAAATACAATCGGTTAGCTCAATTTAGTTCAGGTGTCATGATATTCCTCACCTAACCTCTTCAATACTGGGACACGTTTTTCACCTTGAGATTTGTGTACGATTAGGCCATTTTATTGACATTAGGAAGGGTCTTTGGAGGTCAGAAGATTAATACCAACAGTCTTCACTATCTTAATCCCACACAAAAGTTTCTGAAGCTGTATAAAACCACCAAATAGTAAGCAGAATGAATATGGAAACGCGTCATGGTACTGAAGGGGTTACAACACATACGCAAAAAAAAAACGTAGTAGTGAAAAAAAGTAAGGCGGAGTGTTGGAATATTCACCAGACGAGGAAGACGAAGGTACTTGTTAACCATGAATATTCCCCCCCACTCAGTTCATCAAGCAAGACTTTCAACGAAGGAACTAAAACGAAGGGAGTAATAACCGAACATGGCGTTTCGTTAGTTTATCTCGTGGCGATGCTTAAAATCCATTAACAAACATTGCGCTCACTTTTCCTCTACTTCTTCATGGATGCGCAAATTTCTATTGGTGCAATGCTTCTCGTGTACTCGTGTATTCTCTGTTTGTTGCATCGTAGTAGTGGTAGCGCGGTGTCTCTTCTTTACTTCTATCGATGCTGTGCTGTAGCAACTGTCCGTCTACGCGAGAAGTTGTCTGCTCTACTGTGTGTCGTTAGAGTGTATCGTTTGCTTGTGTCGCTGCTGATCCGGGCTGGGATGGAGTTCCTGGTGTCTGTTCATATTGTTAAGGTTGTTGTTGTAGTACTGTGCTTGTATGGTAGTAGTAGTAGTAGTAGTAGTAGTAGTAGTAGTAGTAGTAGTAGTAGTAGTAGTAGTAATAGTAGTAGTAGCAGTAACAATAATAACAACAACAACAATGATAATAATAGTAACAATAATAATAATAATAATAATAATAATAATAATAATAATAATAATAATAATAATAATAATAATAATAATAATAATAATAATAATAAGGGAGGCTCTACACTAATTACTGCCCATGACATTTTTCCACCCCTTGTAACATTTGAAAGGATATAAAAAGCTGGAATCGTGCTAAAAAGTTTTCATTTTTATTATTATTATTTCCATTGTTATTATCATTATTGTTATTGTTGTTATTATTATTATTATTATTATTATTATTATTATTATTATTATTATTATTATTATTATCATTATTATTATTATTATCATTATTGCTATTATTACTATTATTATTATTATCGTTATTGTTGTTGTTGTTGGTATTGCTGCTACTAACGCAGCTGCTAGTGGCAACAACAGCAGCAGTACCTCCACCACCACCACCACCACCAGTAGTAATTGTATCAACAGTCGTAGTAATAGGGATGGTGCGGTACCATCACAAACAATAACAATGATGATGATTATAATGATGATGATGATTATAATGATGATGATGATGATGATGATGATGATGATAATAATAATAATAATAATAATAATAATAATAATAATAATAGTGACAATAATAAGAACGATAATAACAATAGTAATAATCATAATAATAATGATAACAATAATTTAAATTCAATATTATTACGAGTATTGATAATAACAATGGAACACCAATTATAAATTCAATAGCCACATTTTACAATACAGGAAACCTGCAAAGGATTAAAATGAGATAGCGAATAATGCATTAAATATTTACGGAAAATAAATGTACGAATGAATAAATAAACAAATAAATTATATGAATTAATAACCATATATCATTTGTTCTGACATCATGCATAATTTTTCTTCTCTTTTCTTCCTAACCTACTTATTCTATATCTTATCATTCATTTTCACATGAGCAAAGGAAAAGAGAAATAAAAATAATCCAATAAGGTCAGGTAAGGTCAGGTAAGGTCAGGTAAGGTATGGTAAGGTAAGGTAAGGTATGGTAAGGTTAGGTAAGGTCAGGTATGGTAAGGTAAGGTTAGGTAAGGTTAGGTAAGGTTAAGTAAGGTAAGGTTAGGTAAGATACGGTACGATGCAACAAGACAAGTTAAGACAAGAAAAGATAATATAGTAAGATGCTTAAGAGACAGTAAAACAAATCAAGGAGCAAGTTAGATTAGAAAAAGAAAAATAAGGTAAAATAAAGCAAGGTTAAGGTAAGACAACAAACAAAGATCGGAGCACCAGAAGTTCTTACAGTGGAGAGAGAAAATGATTCAAAGATTCCGGTACATTCTGGCGCGGAGAAAAATCGGCAGAGAAGTGCAAAAACGTGTCTCAAGTCTTAAGCAGCGCGCTTGTATATATCTGGCAGGGGTAAAGAATATAATCTGTGGAAAGAGCAAGATGCGAGGGTTTGCAGCTGAGAGAGAGAGAGAGAGAGAGAGAGAGAGAGAGAGAGAGAGAGAGAGAGAGAGAGAGAGAGAGAGGATTACTTTTCCTTTCTAAACCCGTACTTTATCTTTTCCTCCTTGATTACAAAACCTGAACAGGGAAAACTTACAAATTCCATGAGGGCGAGGGAGAGAAAACGTGTATTTACCTTTACGTTTTCTTTCAGACACATGGCACCCTGCGGCACTCCAGCACTCCACCAACACATCACTATTACACCTTGGCAAAATGCAGCTGGAGAGAGTCGACACACAAAATTCAAATACATAGCTTAACTGGACTAACTGAAGATCGCTGCAGCACCTCTCACTAGTCAGATGAGAAGTAGTTGTATCAGGAGCAAAGAGCAACAAACAGCTCCAAGGGAAAGTTGTTGGCAGTGCAGCTACAGGCATGAGACTTAAGCTTGGGAGTTGTGACCTTATAACTAGTGCAGGAAGCGAAAGACCGGGAGTAGACTATATCCTTTCCTCGTGTGTGTGTGTGTGTGTGTGTGTGTGTGTGTGTGTGTGTGTGTGTGTGTGTGTGTGTGTGTGTGTGTGTGTGTGTGTGTGTGTGTGTGTGTGTGTGTGTGTGTTATAAGAAATATGCTGTCTACATATTCTTAATCTCTTCAATACTGGAACACATTTTCATCCTGAGTTTTGGGTATGATTAGACGATTTTATTAACATTAGGAAGAGTCCATGGAGGTCAGAAGATTAATGGCTACAGTCTTCACTATCTTAATCCCCGACATAAGTTTCTGAAGCTGTATAAAGTTATCAAATAGTAAGCAGAATGAATATGGAAATGCGTCATGGTGCTGAAGGAGTGAAGTACAATAATCAATCATTTGGTGTCAAAAAAAAAAAAAAAAAAAAACCATCATCATTATCATTATTGAAACTCCTGTTAAAGAATTAGAAGAATAACATCGATTCATCATACATACATACATACATACATACATACATACAGCTACACAATGAACTAGAGCTAAACATTAATTTTCGCTGCAATACACATAAAAACACATGAATTTTTGGCAACATATTAAGCAGGAGTTCCTTGATATGATCATTAAGAGATTAAGGATTACCGACCTCTTAACTTAACTCATTAACCTTCTTAGGGTACATTTCTCTCTTCCGCGTCTGTATTAGCGAACCCTGAGTGGCGGATTTGACTACATCAGCGACTTGGCTTTCACTGTAATACACCATGCGAGACTGAGTTTGGTCTATTTCAGGTCAGTATTCGACAATAGTGAAGGGAGTAAGTACATTAGCAATAAATTAAAGATTGAAGAATGAATAGATACAGAAATAGATAAATAGATTAGCACTAAATACCATGCATAGACAGACAGATAGATAGATAGATAAAAGAGATGAGAGAATGAATAGATAGAAAAAATGATAAATAGGTTAACTATAAATACCAAACATAGACAGACAGATAGATAGATAAAAAGAGATTAAAGAATGAATAGATACGAAAATAGATAGATAAGCAGGTAGGTAAATAGATAAATAGATAGACATATAATCAATAGATACAGTGAATAGATGCTCCAGAACTTATTGTCTTAGCCATTTTGTCACTGATTTTGTATTTCTATCTTATTTATTGACAAGAAGCCGCCGTGGTATAGTGGAACCGTGCGTGCTTTGCTGTCTGAGGGGTCTCCAAGCGCACGGGTTCGAATCCTGTCCACGGTCCGAGTGTAGGTTGGGCTTCCTCACTCATGGCAACGGTTTCCTAGCGGGTGGGCTTTGAGATAGAAGGTACCCTAAAAAAGCATCCTCTTTAGCCCATAAATTCCCGTGAAAAGCCCACATGGTGTAAATAAAAATAATCTCTTTCTGCTGATAAATAATTTCTTCCCATAGTCATTGTACAACTTCTGGGTACATTTTGTCGCTTGAATAATAAAAAAAAGACGAGAGAGAGAGAGAGAGAGAGAGAGAGAGAGAGAGAGAGAGAGAGAGAGAGAGTCAGGTTCACAGCACTCCAAACACACACAAGAAGTGACAAACAACCAAGACATTACCAAAGAATCGTTGGTGATGTTTGCGTGTAAGCTCTCTCTCTCTCTCTCTCTCTCTCTCTCTCTCTCTCTCGAAAAAAAAAAAAAAAAAAAAAATAGAGGTATCGATCTTTTCTAACAGTCCCGCAAAGACCAGTAAGCTATTTAGTTTCCTATGAAATATGAATAACTACTGAAATATAATACAGTTGTTGGCAGTGAGTACCATGTGAAAGAAAATGCTCTCAGTCGCTTATATAGGAGGAAAAGAGAAGCAGAGGAATCTTAGTGTTACATTCGTACAGCATATAAAGCTACACATTGGACACAAGGAAGCAACTCACTAATATGTGTACTAAATCTTAAAGTTTGCTAAGCAGACTGTATGTACAAAGATACCTCGATGGAAATTTCATCCAGAATAGTTCTCCAAATGATGATGAATTCTGCAATCTTACGTAACCATATTGAACTTGCTGTAACAGTCTAGTGTAATTCAAAGTAACTTAACCTACGCTGACCGTGATCATAATCAAGTGTATCTCAAACTAATCTAATCCAACATAATGGAGTTTAACCTGATTACACCAAGCATTAACTTAACAAAACCAACATACACTAACTTCAACCCATCATTACCTAACCATCTCACCTAAACTAACCTAATCTTACCTATCGCTACCTAACCTAACCTAACCACCTTACCTAAACTAAACTAATCTTACCTATCGCTATTTTATACAATTTATGATGAAGAAAAATGAAAAAAAAAACAGTAGTGGTGTGAATCTAACTAGCAGGATAGGAAGCTGAAGGTGGCTTGGATAAAGTCCTCACGAACCCTTATCCACACAAGCAGCTTAGTGTCTTAGAGGCGTGATGCCTTTATCCTTATGTGGGAGTGTCACCTTTAAGCAGCTGAACAGTCAGGCGGGGGTTGTGCGTCCAAGGATATCGTGAATTCCTCCAGTCGAGTTCAGAAATGAGACGCAGCGAGCGATCCAGGAGCGTTGAGTCAAGTGGTGCTTCTTTTTGCCACCACGACGGAATCCGATTATTTCTTCAGTCCCAGGAATAAAAGTGAGTTGCTAAAGCGCTTACATATCATGAAAGAGAGTTTGTTTCTTTATCCTTTGATTTTAGGGAATGGCGAGGAATACTAAATTGCTGTTTACGCCACCCATATGAAATAAATGTCTTCTCGTCTTCCTTGTTTTTAATCTCCTCCTCCTTCTTGTTTTGTATCATTTGTATGTCAGTAAAATAAATCACTTGTTTATGTGTGTGCTTTCTGAAGGTGGGGATTGTAGGATTCAATTCCAAACACACACACACACACACACACACACACACACACACACACACACACACACACACACACACACACACACACACATAGAGCTTCCTTCGTGTTGCCTTTAAGAGTGGGGCAGACTACAGTATTTTCATTCAACTGTTCCCTATGTCACCTACAAAATGCTTCCCCACCTGCCTGTCTGTTCCTTTTCACATCTCATATACTCGGGAATCTACAACGAAATAACATCTTCATCTGTGTTTCTAGGAGGAGCTGGAGCATCTATTAATTATTGCCTGTCACCTAACACGTCTTCCAGTCCTCACCTCTCTCTGTTGCTAGCTAGTCTCTGCTAAAGCGCTTAGGTATCAATGAACCAGCAGGTATTATTCCTTTACTCATGCCTCGGGGTAGGTGTACTGGATCTACTATTTTGCAGTTTCGTGTCACCTATAACCTATCCTGTTTTACTTTCCCTGCCTGTCTTACCTCATCAGTACACAGGGGAAACTTGCATTTCTTTAATCATATTTTTGAGAGTGTACAGGACTGGAGTAATGATTAAATTGTTTCCTGTTATCAATGCAAAGTATCGTATAGTCCTTATTTCAATTCTGTTTTGTCTCAGTTTTACCTATACAAACATCTCACTGCATTTTAAAGCCACCTCATGTGAACGACTTTATTTTCACAGGACGAGAAATACTGTAATAAGCATTTAAGTGTTGCCTATTTCAACAGGAAGAAAAAGAGAAAAAAGTCTTTCCGTCCACACCTTTCCAAACCGTTGCACCGCGCCTCGCCCAGCCAGCCTCCGTCGCTTAAAATCCTTCCTCATTTTACAGCCGTCTGGTGGAAACTGTTGTACGTATTACCGCCACGGGTCAACACAATGAAATATTCACGAGGCCAAATGGCGCGACCATGTTGCCTCCACGACCTTCGCTGCTGCTTCCCCCAGACCTTTCTCCTTACAGTCCGCTCACACTAGCATGAACCACCTCCAACCACCATCACCACGACCACCTACACCACTATCAGCCTACGCCCTCCTCTCTCACTGCCACCACTGGAAAGGTAATGATAATAATGACAACACCGACAATATGTTTCAAGAGAATTACTCACAAGGTCGCTTGGCTGTTATTGCAAGGCGTTAAACTGGAGACTAATATTGCCCAGTACGTTGAAAATTTGCTGATGTTAATGTGTTGATTTTCATGAGTAGATTTCAGTTTATGTACAGAAGCGGAACGTTACCATGTGGCCTTCAGCTCTTCTATCCTACTGCATTTATAGTGAATATCAACAAGTTCAGGTATTTTCTTTTCTTTCCTACCTTTGTGTCCGTATTTCCGGATATCGCGCGGTGTTTTCAGATGTTTTATACCTACATTTCCCTTGGAGCAAGTGATACGATGCTTTTCACTGATACGCTGGTGGCTTAACACGGTAATATTTGCATAGGTTCAGACTTCAACACTCAGTATGCCACTTCATGGAGAAAAAATGCCACAAGATGGACTTCCTTGTAACGACTGACTGAAAGGAGCACTCTATGTAGGTCTCCCCTTCATATGTACTCTGGTAGGCCGAGAAACTTTCTATTTTCAGGTTTCGTCGGAGGAATACGAGAACACTAGAGGATTCAACACAGGGAAAACACAGGAAGCAGTTGAGGTGAGTGTAGAAGGTTACTTGAATTTTGAACATGTCTGTACTGGTTCATACTGCGGGGGAAAAAAATGGGGAAATAATTCAGAAACAGGTGCGAGGGTCTCAAGCCATGAAGACAGAACACAGCCACCAGTCGACGCTATAATACTGTTTTTCTCAGTTTTCCAGCCCGGCACAGAAACACAGTTACTTTTCCACACCCACTTTAGTGTTTACTTGTATTTATTATTTCATGCTTGGCCTCCTGATTTTTGCAAAGTCATAAAAAGAAGGTAAAGAAAAATATTAAAAAGACGCAGCTTCTTCCAACATTGATGGGCACGCGGCGCATCTCGTGTGCAGTGCAACGAAAAAGAAAGTTGCACAGTCTTTACATTGCAAATAAGAAGCTTAGAACAAGAGAAAAAACCGCGTAAATATTAACGTTGAATTACTTATGTATTTGCTGCTCGTGATCCGAGGCTGAACACACACACGAATACATCACATGCTTCACTTCAGGCTCTTTTCCTACGACCATTACGACAGAACACGACACGGCACAGGTTTTACTCAGTATTGACTGGAGAGAATCACGACACAACACAACACAACACGACACGACACGACAGGACACGACTCTTCACCTGCCACGCCAAACACCTGCATGGCTACCTGTGATGGACGAATAAACAGACAGATAAGGAAGATAATGATAATATAAAAAAGTTGAAGAAATACAGAACATAATATCACAGGATAGCAAAATGATACGATTCAACCAATAGATATAAGAAAAAAAAAAAACACACGAAAAATACGCAAATATGATCAACACAATAAGTATCTTGTAACTATTTTCCCTTATGTGAAAATAGTAGAGTTAGATACACAATAAACTAGAAAGGAAAAAAAAAAAAAACCTTCTGCAGTAATAATTAACCACCAGGAAGGAGAGAGTAACACGTAAACTTGCAAATGTCAAAAAGAAGTTCCAAGGAAGGGGTATGAATCGCTTATGTGGCGTAGAGAGGCTCGTGCAAGAAGAAGAAAAAGAAAAAGAAGAAAAGGAGAAGAAGAAGAAGAAGAAGAAGAAGAAGAAGAAGAAAAGAAGAAAAAAAAGAAGAACAAGAACAAGAAGTAAAAAGAAAAGTATGAGAAAAAGGGGAGAAAGAGAAGGAGGAGGAAGAGAAAAGAAGAAGAAAAAGGAAAAGCAAGAGAAGGAGAAGGAAAAGGAGAAGGAGGAGAATAAGAATAAGAATAATAATAATAACAATAAGAAGAAGAAGAACAAGAAGAACAAGAACAAGAAAATAAGAAGAAGAAGAAGAAGAAAAAGAAGAAAGGTAGGAGAAAAAGGAGGAGGAGGAGGAGGAGGAGGAGGAGGAGGAGGAGGAGGAGGAGGAGGAGGAGGAGGAGGAGAAGAAGGAGGAGGAGGAGGAGGAGGAGGAGGGGAAGAAGAAGAAGAAGAAGAAGAAGAAGAAGAAAAAGAAGAAGAAGAAGAAGAGGAGTCTCACTGAGGTGCCAGAAACGACCGTCAAAAAATAGAGGATAAGTGTCTGTCTGTCTATTTGCTCTCTCTCTCTCTCTCTCTCTCTCTCTCTCTCTCTCTCTCTCTCTCTCTGGTGTAAGAAGATCTACAACATTTTAAAAGATATTTTTGACAAGACTTATTTTTGCCTGCCGGTGAGGAACTGCTTTCAACATTTTATTACTTTTACGCTGTGTTTTAAACTGCCACGTAAAACTTCGGGTCAGGATTTTTAAACAACCATGAAAAAAAAAAAAAAAAAAAATGCTGAACAAAACGCTTGCCCTTCTCCTCTTTTTCTTTTTTTCTCAATCCAATTTTTTCTTCAAATTTTTTCCTTGAGAGGATTATTTCGGATTTGTGGAAGGAAATCACAACTTTTAGTCTTCGCATCCACTTCGGTTTTGCAGAGAGAGAGAGAGAGAGAGAGAGAGAGAGAGAGAGAGAGAGAGAGAGAGAGAGAGAGAGAGAGAGATGAAGGGAGGGTGAGGTGTAGGGAAGGAAGGTAGCTTGGTAAAGTAAGGGTTAGTACAGGACGCGAGGTTACTAAGGAAAGTAGTACAATTGTGGCCACTATTCTTTCACCTCCATTGTGTTAAGCGTCTTCCCTCAATTGAGAGAGAGAGAGAGAGAGAGAGAGAGAGAGAGAGAGAGAGAGAGAGAGAGAGAGAGAGAGAGACCTTCAATAAATAACTATACCAAACCAATTATTATCATCACTGAGAGGATGAAAAACAAAGGATAACAACTTGTCTTTTCTAAACCCTTTAAGTGCTCATTAGTAGTTTAAATGAATGTCACAAAAACAAAATTAATCTACGCACGTTAATATAATCGTGTTTCATAATTGCAGCTGAATACACTGAAGACTTCTACAAAACTCTGGTGAAACTTGATGGAATTTTCTGTAATATAGTCAGATACTCATTATACTTAAAGAAAAACATAATACTTAAAAAACAACAATTGGTATCTGAGTTTTATTTAACCCCTTCAATACTGGGATACATTTTTACCTTCAGATTTGAGTATGATTAGAGTTAGACCATTTTATTGACATTAGGAAGGGTCTGTGGAGATCAGAAGATTAATAGCTACAGTCTTCATTATTTCAATCCCCACATAAGTTTCTGAAGCTGCTGAAGTTGTATAAAATCACTAATTAGTAAGCAGAATGAATATTGAAACGCGTCATGGTACTCAAGGGGTTAATCGTTTATGTTGCCCTTCGCCAGATTTCCCTTCTTACATAAAAAAAAAAAAAAAACTACAAGTGTAAACAAACCGAGAATTCAAACCAGCAAAGTAGTAACACGAACACAAAACCCCAACGCGACCTTTCTTATAAGCAGTTCAGTAATAGAGACACATAATCAACGTATATGCTTCACCCCTTCAGTACCATGACACGTTTTCATATTCATTCTGCTTACTATTTGGCGATTTTATACAGCTACAGAAACTTATATGGGGATTAGAATAGTGAAGACTCTGGCCATTAACCTTCTGAGAACCATAGACCCTTTCTAAAGTATAAAATCATCTAATCACACCCAAAACTCATGGTAAAAAATGCGTCCCAGTACTGAAGTGGTCAATAAACACACAAGAAAAGGAATAATAACAAAAAGAAAACAGTATTACCATAACTATATCATTACAAGAAACCAAGAATCCAAAACAAGTAAGGAGGAAACACGAGGACAAAATTCGAAACGTGAACTTATATCCTTTGAAAGCGAGAGAGAAGGAAGGAATAAAGGAAAGCAAGGAGGGAAGGAAGGAAGGAAATGGTAGTGGTCTTACAGCAGGGAACATACGTACATACACACATACATACTACGTGTCGGTTCTGCTATACGGCCGCGTTTCTTTTTACTGGAGTGCTTGAATAGCCAGGTTTTGTGGAGGGAGCCTGAAGGAGGATATACATTCTACACCGATGAAAGCAAGAAGAATGCTGGGAACTTGTATTTTTCGTGTGTATTCGCCACGCGCACGTGTTTATGAATATATGAATGAAATTTATGTGAGTGTGTGTGTGTGTGTCTGTGTGTGTCTGTGTGTGTGTGTGTGTGTGTGTGTGTGTGTGTGTGTGTGTGTGTGTGTGTGTGTGTGTGTGTGTGTGTGTGTGTGTGTGTGTGTGTGTGTGTGTGTGTGTGTGTGTGTGTGTGTGTGTGTGTGTGTGTGTGTGTGTGTGTGTGTGTGTGTGTGTGTGTGTCTAGTTTCCTCCTTCTCTCTCTCTCTCTCTCTCTCACACACACACACACACACACACACACACACACACACACACACACACACACACACACAGAGAGAGAGAGAGAGAGAGAGAGAGAGAGAGAGAGAGAGAGAGAGAGAGAGAGAGAGAGAGAGAGAGAGAGAGAGAGAGAGAGAGAGAGAGAAGAGGAAAAGAAAGAGAGAGAAAAAACATGACACGGCCAGAAAGTCCAGTGGAGGCGGGAGGGAACATTTTTGTTAAAACAACGGCGAGAATGATGGCAGGGAGCTCTTACTCGTCCTGCCTCCCTCCCCCCTCTCTCTCTCTCCTCCTCCTCCTCCTCCTCCTCCTTCCTCCTCCTCTTCCTCCTCCTGCTCCTTCTCCTCTCCCTCTTCCTCCTCCTGCTCCTTCTCCTCTCCCTCTTCCGCTACTCTTATGCAACTATTATGAGTGCACCGTGTGTTATAAATACTGCATTATATTGTATACTACTACTACTACTACTACTACTACTACTACTATTTCTGCTGGTGGTGGTTGTGCTGCTACATTAATCCCGGCAACAATGAAAATAACAACAATAACAATAACAATCCTACCACCACCATCACCAACAACTACTAATTATTATCATGACATCACTGTTGCTACTACTACTACTACTACTACTACTACTACTACTACTACTACTACTACTACTACTAATGGTGACAAAAATAATGAAGACAACTACATCACTACTACTACTACTACTACTACTACTACTACTACTACTACTACTACTACTACTACTACTACTATTCCCATTACCTTTGAAATTTACTACCACCACCACCACCACCACCACCACCACCACCATTACTACTGCTATTCATACTCTTCCTATTCAGACCCGATACCGATACTCTTAAAGTGCAAGAGGACCGATACAAGGGCTGCTTTTGACTGCGGTGATGTGTTTATGGCGCGGATTTGGCCGGAGGTGGGAGGGAGGGAGGAACAAACCAAGTGTGCAAGGATTTCCAGCACCCAACAAAGCCTGCAAGGTTTACGCGCGCCATTGAGTGGTTTAAGATTAGCCCTTGTTCCCTGTGAAGCTAACTGCGACTCTTCCCAGTGCAGTGAAGTACAGGCATGGCTAGTAAAGTAACAGATATCGCTCGTTTCTCTTGTGCTTAGCGTTTTTCCCTCATTAAGTGCCGTGATATGTTTCATTCTGAGATTCTTAGGGTACAGCACTCGAGAGAAGGGAATGAGTGCAGAAAAGTTAGTCTACTATTGACCGATGTCTTACCAGTGAAACTAACAATATATAAACAAAAAATGGCATGAGAGATTACAAAAATAAGACTTACACATGGCAGTTCCCGTAACATACATGATATATTTGTGTACATATATCAACTATGGACATATTATTTGTCTAATAACTCCCTAGTGACTAAGCTTTTTACGAGAGAGAGAGAGAGAGAGAGAGAGAGAGAGAGAGAGAGAGAGAGAGAGAGAGAGAGAGAGAGAGAGAGAGAGAGAGAGAGACTAAAACCAGTTAATATTTCATCTATTTTGACCACTTTCTGTTCCTCGGTGTGGTAATATAAATGAATACATCAACCTTGGCTTACTTATGCATTAAACAATAATTCTTTCATGCTAAAACGGCACTTCATCTGGCAACACATTTACATTATTAGTCCTGTGTCTACTGTCAAGTTTCTTAAATACTTTTTTTTCTTTCCTTTTTACCGCTTTGTAAGTCTCAAGGATTTTTTCTTTGACTTTAATTTATGTACAAGGTAAATGTTGAGGCAGTTTTTGTAGCTTGAATTATGCATGTAAAGAATGTGTAATGAAATGGTGGTGGTGGTGGTGGTGGTGGAGTGAAAAGTGGGAAAAAAGATCTTTTCTCAAATCATCATCTCTTTTAAGTCTGTTTAATTATGTTTTTCTCCTCCCCACCTGTTCTGGCTTGATATTCCTCCTCATGTCATTTCACATATCTTTCCTGTCACATTTTCCTACATTCGCACAAAGGAGATCAAGACAAAAGATGACTGCAAAAAGTTTTAACTTTTTTGCAAAACATCTGAATCTAATTGGCATTTTCTTTTTTCTCACTTGCTGTCACATCCCCCGGCGACTGTTGTGGCAGTAGAACGCTACACTGAGGACTGAGGCAGCAGACTAACAGGACAAGCTGCTCAGTGTGTGTATTGAAGGCCCTTGACACCAAATGACGCTGGAGGTGATTAAAATTAGAGCATGAGTGAGAGTGAGAGGAAGAATGAACAAGTAAGTAGGTAAGTAAATAATTAAAAGCATGAATAGGTAAAAAAAAAAAAAAACAAGTAGGTGGGTGAATCAGAAAGTACCAAGCGTTGCCAGGGAGGAAAATATTGTTCGTCCATTAAGGTTATTAAAACATTCATTTTCTACATACCTTCTGAACCTCAATGTGAGAGCATGTGAAGGCTTAATGTGCCTGTTAATTCATTTACTAGTTTATCTGTGCAATGTCTCGCCAAGTCTTTGTCTCCGTTTTAGCTTCTACGGCCATATTAAAAACGCCTTGCCTTTTCACCACGGCAATTTTTCAAGTCCCATTTAGACAACTAGGTGGTTTTCAAGACAGTTTCTCCTTATGATCAATTAGAAATCTTGCTAATCCATCATCGAAACCATAAAAATACCCTTAAAAACATGAGTATCTTCAATTAGAACCTTTGGCAATACTCGTCGTGAGAGTGCAAAGCGTTTCTGAATAGGGGTATTAGTCTCACCGCCACCACAACCATCCCACCACTGCCACCACACCGCCTCAGACCAGACTCTCTTTACCCATCTATGAAAACACCGCTTAATTTTTGTCTAATTATGCAGCCAAAGCTTCCGAACTTCACGAAATAAACCTGATTAAGGCAACATAACCGCGGGTGCTAATGTTTTCCATTTTCCCATACTTTTAATTTCTCTTTTCCAGTGAAGGAACGTGCGTGTTATTAGGCTATTGCTTTGTGTGTGTGTGTGTGTGTGGGTGGTGGTGGTGGTGGTGGTGGTGGTGGTGGTGGTGGTTATGTAGGTGGTGTTCGTGGTGGTGGTGGTGGTGGTGGTTATGGAGGTGGTGTTCGTGGTGGTGGTGGTGGTGGTGGTGGTGGTGGTGGTAGTGCTAGTGATGGTGGGTGGCAGCGGCAATGGTGGTGGTGGTGGTTCAGTGCGAGGAATAGTAAAGATCTGATTCTTTAAGCCGCTTGATACGAGATAAAAATGGTTCACAGATGGCGCCACTATCCCACTGACGTCTTATAATGCCAGCATTTTAACTATTATATAGTGTCTCAGTCTCTATAAACAAAATGTGAATAAAAAGGAAGAAAAATAACTCAGTCTCTCAGTAACATTTAAAGTATTGGAGACAGTTAAGCTCGCACATAAAACAACAATAACAACAAAAGTCCATAAGCTTCTATATAAAACAACAACAACAACAACCTATAAGCTAAAAAAATAAAACAACAAGAGTTCATAAGCTCGTACATAAAACAACAAGAATAATAACAACAACAACAACAACAACAACAACAACAACAGTCCATAAACTCATACATAGAACAACACTAACAACTCTATAAGCTCATACACAAAGTAACAACAGCAAAAGAATCCATCAGGCTTACATACAACAGTTCAACATATTTCCACCAATCATCCCTATCCAATGAACCGTACTTAGACACACCTCCCTCCGTTATGTAGAAACCATCAGGGGAGTACCGTGAAAAATTGACGACGATAACATTAACCGCCCGACTTCATTACCACTGATTCAACAAAAGACGAGGCACCTTAATCAGTTACGATTCTTAGCGAGAGGCGCCTAGGGAGATCATTACCGAAGAGAAGGCAGATAGACGAGTACTTTGAAACAAGAGAGGTTATCTGGTGTGTTGCATCTACAGGACAATGGAAGAATGGAGTTTTAGGGAGTTCTTTCCGTCTCTCACTTACGTTTCTCAGTGAAGGACGGCCGAGGAAGTTCATTACGAAGAAGAGAGAGAAAGAGAAAGAGGTGAGAGTTCTGGAAGACTGTCTGGGATATTGCCTGCGTTAATTAGACAAAGAATGAATTGATTTTTAGGGGTATTTTAAACGACTGATTTCCTGGTGTCCCACTGAAACACATCAGAATCAAAAGAAGATGGAAAACAATAATATAGGTAAGTAGCAACTCTAAAAACTGCAATTCCTGTTAAGAAGTCACGCCTGTGTCAAGTGAGATTGAAATATGCAAGACTGTCAGTATCAGAGAGAGAGAGAGAGAGAGAGAGAGAGAGAGAGAGAGAGAGAGAGAGAGAGAGAGAGAGAATTGTAACGCTAGGAGTAAGAACAAGATTAATACAGTATTTGAAATAAAAACACATTTTGTACTAAATGAAGCAACAGTAATAGAAATAATAGTAGCAGTAGAAGTAGTAGTGGTAGCAGTAGCAGTAGCAGTAGCAGTAATAGTAGTAGTAGTAGTAGTAGTAGTAGTAGTAGTAGTAAAGGATGTCACCATTACTATTGAAGTTGATGACAGAGGATAAAAATAAATAAAGATCAAATAAGGAAAAAGTGCAGTCTGGCAGCGTACATCCCGATAATGAGGGAAAAGTTGGTGATTATACACTGGGGAGAGAGAGAGAGAGAGAGAGAGAGAGAGAGAGAGAGAGAGAGAGAGAGAGAGAATAAAAAAATCACAATAGAGAAGAATTAAGAATAACAGATAATTTAAGCATCTCTCTCTCTCTCTCTCTCTCTCTCTCTCTCTCTCTCTCTCTCTCTCTCTCTCTCTCTCTCTCCAGTCATTAGTCATCAACGGGTTCTCAGCGGACCATTAAGTAAGGGAAGGGTTGGAAGGCTGGCGGCGGCTGAGAGCGGAGGCGAAGCATGAACACAGGAAAAGAAGAGGCAATGATCCTGCAGAGAAGAGAGAGAGAGAGAGAGAGAGAGAGAGAGAGAGAGAGAGAGAGAGAGAGAGAGAGAGAGAGAGAGAGAGAGAGTAATGAAAGAAATGATGG
>NC_059268.1:13904183-13936683 GCF_017591435.1 Portunus trituberculatus | reverse complement strand
GAGAGAGAGAGAGAGAGAGAGAGAGAGAGAGAGAGAGAGAGAGAGAGAGAGAGACGCTGACATTTAAGATATTAATTCTATACGAATGGAAAAAAAAAGCGATTACCTGAGAGAACAAACGAAAGAAAGAAAAAAAAAAAACAATCGTAAATCACTTTGGCATTGCAAAACACAATATTTCAATGGCACAATTTTCTTTTTTTCTTGTCAATCCTTCCTTGCATGATTTATTACACGCGAAGGAACCGTTTGCTCTCAGCGGCTTCACATTTCGACGAGATTCGGAAGTTGAGAATGATACAGCAAGTTTCTTAAAGGTAAAAACTCTATAGTAGCTTCATAATATTCCACAACCCATGAAACACTAGGGTCTGGCCTGGTGTTGTATCAGTTTAAGCTGGAAATGATTTTGAGCGAGACTATGGTTAATATTCATGTTCGGTTATTAATCCATATCAAAAGTATTTTTTTTCTTTGGTGTTTTGTGTGATAAAGCCTTCACGTCAGATTTTATTAATACTAGAGAAAGGGTTCAAGGGGTTAACGATAAGATTCTAACGCTAACTTTTAATCCTGCAGGGCTCATCTCTCAGCACAGCAAGGTGATAATCCCGTGGGACATTCACTCGGCGTAACCACCACTCATTCGCTCACTCAACGAACCATCACTCTACAGACTAACATAGCACCAAAGCAATGTCTTAGAGAGGAGCCTTCCTTACATCACTCCTGGTGCTTATGGTGGTGCACAAATTATTATCTCGTGATCAGTGATAGAGTGATCACTTACACTCACTCAGACTGTGTTCCATTTGCCTTGTCTCTCGATCTTAATTAAAAGTCCACTGATCTATTGACAGGTATGATATATTTGATTCATTACTGGCTGATCAGAGGACGCAAGTGAGGTGAGAACGCTGAACACTGGGGAAGTTAGTGTGTTTGTTACTCTACTGCACTGTATCTAATAACACAAGTCCGACGTAATTTAGAAAAGATTGGGTTAGTTTATAAAGACATGCCAAATAACCTAATCTAATGTAACGCTGACAATAACTTTTCACATTTCAGCGTGCATGGTAAAGAAAAGAAAGATGCAAGTTACGTCAGACGATAGTTACTTTATTGACAGTATGAAGAATTTTTCTAGCCACCAAATTAATCAAGTTATAATTAAAAGACAGGTGTGCCGTCTTTCCTCTCCTGAAGATTAAGGCGACGTCAGCCACTCCGCAATCAGTTGGGTACAAGACTGGAGGGGAAGTGCTATTTCATTCTGTTTACTTATCAAAGAGTCTTACAAAGTGACTGTTTGGAGAAAGGATCCCCGCTGATTGGAAGGTTAGAGTCCCAGGTCAATGTTTCTTTCTAAATTTCAAACGATTTTCATCATCCAAGATTTTGTCAAGAAAATTTCACCGGAAACAAGCTTCCCACAATACATTTTCACAAACATTCTAACAAAATTAAACCAAACCTAACCTAACCTAGAGAATATATCGTGTAACTTAATGTATTTTTTGTTTTGTTTTGAGGAGCAGCGGCAACTAAGAATGTCTTTCCTTTTCAGTTGTTATGGTCTTGTCCAGTCTCCATCACACCGAAGTAAAAATGTGTGCTAGTGACAATATACCTTTTCAGTGTTATATGAAGGATTCCATGTCTACCTCGAGACATTTTAATTTATAGTTAGTTATCATCATACATTCACCTCCCAGATGACTCTCGCCATTGTTATATATCTGTCGTGTTTATTCCCACTATTACCAGAACCATCACGACTTTTGCTGCAGGTGATATTCTTATTGTTTCTGCTGAAAGATATTTATACCATTTAATATTTTCAACACAAGAATTATTATATTTCAGTTACAGAGAGTGAGACGGCTCCAACATTCCCACAGGCGGAGGAGAATAATGATGATGAATTACTTTGCACAGTCATTACCAGCACCACCTCTCGTTGCTGCCACGGTGGTGGGTTGCCCGGAGCTCCTAACGGCCCACCTCGGATATGCATATATAAATACTGAACCAACGTGACTGTTAATTATTTCACTTGTATGGCCGTACTTCGTTGACAATTAGAGCACTGTAAGTTTGCATCGCTACACAGAAATCAGATAATTGGATGTTAATTTTGTCTACCTTAAAGGCTATAGGATTATTTAAAACTTGAAGAAATAGGTGTTGGAAATATTGTACGCGATTAAAGGGGAAAGCTATACACCACTGAGGTTTTAAGTCTTTGTTCCTATTCTCCAGTGATATGATTTAGCAAGTATCGTCTGTGTGTGTTTTGTTGCTGGTCGTCCATCAGCAGCATTGACGTCAGTACAAGTATTAGTGACGCGGCTGCATGTTACATTTTTTTTCACACAATATTGTATTTCTTATTACCAGTGTCCGTAATTTTCAGCAGTTAAGACTACATAACACTGCATAACATACATTTTTCTCTTTGAGGAGTTGTATTTTTATCATTTCCTTCATGCGAGATTAAGGAATGTGACATTCATATTTTTGTGGAATATTTTCTGATGATTTCACAAGATACTAATTTGTTTTTCCTTTGGCCAGTAGTTTTCATTCATTTTATTCATGAGAGATCATAAAAAGCTTGACATTTAATCACATTATACTGCAGCCATGAGGAAACACTACCACCTCGTTATCATTAATGTTATTTATGTTGCATTGCACTAACAACAGTGTGGGGGCATGGCCAGTGAGGCGGATCCTTGATGTGGGTGGTAAAACTACCGCAAAATTTGACTCATTGTAGATAAATAAACTCGTAAACAACTTGTATACTGTCCATCTTTATTCAAAACTAGAAATACACTTCGTAGAGCACAACAGCACTATAAGAGAATGGCTCACGGCTTGCACATCACCACCTCTGACATACATAACATAATAATCAAATAGATAACAAAATGGCTTAAATGTTGGCAACCTTTCCATAACGAAATATCCAACGGGGCTCCACATGTTACGAAAGCCTGCATGTGTATGATTTACTTCGTTATAACACCTGCATTTTCTAGCGTCGAGTATCTGAGTCTTGTAAATTAATTCTCTCTCTCTTCCAATCCTGTTGTTGATGTAATGGAAGTGCAAGCATTCTACTCCAGTTCTGATCGTCCGGCACCCATCAGTGAAATGACCAGAGTAGTAGTGGAATGGTTCGTGGTGAGTGGTCTGTGTGGTCTAGTTAGTGATGAACGGTCTTAGTGATACAGTAATTGGTGGTTTAAATGCACTAGTTGGTATTCAGTTAGTAATATTAGTGGAATAGTTAAGAGTTAGTGGTGTTAATAGACTATGCTGTGGTGTTATAGGTGTGGATACAGCTCAGTAGTGTTGCCAGTGGTGTTTACCTATGTTAATCCTAATGTGTGTGGTCTTTTTCTTTTATCCATATCATAGTGTCAGGTGGTCAGCACACACACACACACACACACACACACACACACACACACACACACACACACATCCCGCGGGACCTGTTGCTGGTGCTGCTGTAAGGTAACTCAGTGCAATAAGACTTAATTACCCTTTCAGAGCCAAAAGTGTTGTGTTTCCAAGACCAGTGTTGCTCGCCTCGCCTTCATCCCTCATCCACAGACAAAGAAACGAACGAGAGAGAGAGAGAGAGAGAAAGAGAGAGAGAGAGAGAGAGAGAGAGAGAGAGAGAGAGAGAGAGAGAGAGAGAGAGAGAGAGAGAGAGAGAGAGAGAGAGAGAGAGAGAGAGAGAGAGAGAGAGAGAGAGAGAGAGAGAGAGAGAGAGAGAGAGAGAGAGAGCTTGCAAAAAATACAGGCAGAAATATAAGCAGAAAAAGGAAACTGGAAAAATATTCACATATGTATGGAATAAAAACTGAGAGAGAGAGAGAGAGAGAGAGAGAGAGAGAGAGAGAGAGAGAGAGAGAGAGAGAGAGAGAGAGAGAGAGAGAGAGAGAGAGAGTGTGTGTGTGTGTGTGTGTGTGTGTGTGTGTGTTTGCCTTGGTAATGAATGGCTACTCACAAAGCACCCTCTGTTCATCTCGTATTCCTTTGTTCCTCATATCCAAAGTTTCTTCCACGCCAGGCAGTGAGGAGGGAAGAGGAGGAAGAAGAGGAAAAGGGGGCGGGGAGAGGGGGAGAGGAGGCGTTATGGATGAAGGATGAGAATATATAGAGAGATTAAAGTGGGCCTAGTGTTAACCCTTTCATTTATAGACCATTCTTTCCCATCATCATTTCAACACACTTTTTGTAATTGTCTCAGAAATAAACGAATTAATGGAGCTCTAGTGGCATGTTAAGACGCACCTTGTAACTGAGCCTACAGGTCACAAACTCAATCAGAAAGCATGTCAACTAAGCGGATTAATAACCCCTTGAGTACCATGACGCGTTTCCATATGAATTCTTCTTACTATTTGGTGATTCTATACAGTTTCAAAAAATCATGTGGGGAATTAGAATAGTGAAAACTGTCGCCATTAGTCCTCTGACCTCCATAAACCCTATCTAATGTCAGTAAAATGATCTAATCGTACACAAATCTCAATGGAAAAATGTGTCCCAGTACTGGAGGGATTAAAATAACAAAGCAGCATCCAAATAATAAAAAAAAAGGAATATATCACTATCACGAGTCTCGGTCTGTTCACTGAAAATGAACTCCTGTGGAAAACATTACACGGGGACGGAAAAATGTGCAGCAAAACGGAGAAAAAAGGTCAAACATAAAAGTTGCAGAAAAAAATGTACAAAAAATAAAGAGACAAATTGTACGTTTGTTCTAGAAAATGTTCAAATACCAGAACGAAACTGACAAAAAAAAAAAAATAAATAAAATAAAATAAAAAACTGCCAAAAGCTAAAAGTAAAGAGAACACACACACACAAAAAAAGGAAATATGATAGCTAAATAAATGGATAAATAAACAAACATATCATACTTTTAGCCCAGAAATATTGAGTGCCAAGATAACGACAAACTCTTCATTTTTATTTACCTTTCCTGCATTTATTATCGGGAGACATTTTTGTTGTGAGTGGTAGGCGACGAGCTGGTACAATGGAAACATGCGTGCTTTGGGGTTCGAATCCTGTCCACGGTCCGAATGTAGGTTGGGCTTCCTCACTCGGGGCAACGGTTTCCTAGCGGGTGGGCTTTGAGATAGGAGGTACCCATAAATTCCCGTGAAAAGCCCACATGGTATAAATAAAAAAAAAAAAATCACGGCTCGTATTTTCAAACATGGCATTGGTCTTAGATGCTTGTAACAGCCGACGATGAGAGTTGCTGGGACTACAAAGCTCTTCCACGGTTCTAGTAAAGGTTTAACAGACACGAGTGGAAGTTATGATTTTCTTTTTACGAGTGTTTTCATGAGTAGAGATATTTCAAGAAACATTTAAGTTATGGTGATTTTTAAAGGTGTTTTCAAGATCAGTAATGTTCCTATAGGTAATACTGCATGTTATATTGTATTCAAGATTCTAGTGAGAGTTTATGATTCTCTACTTGTTGTTTTTTACGAAATTCCTGCTCTCAAATCCTGCATACTCCCATCTTCTGTCTCCTGCTCCTCCAACTGGTGCTCCATCTCCCTCTGCACCTGCTATTTCTCCTCCTCCTCCTCCTCCTCCTCCTCCTCTCTCATAAGTGTTTTCATGATTTTAGTGAAAGGTTATTAGTTCCTGTTGACGTGACGTGTTTTTATGATTTGAATTTAAAAAGACAGTCCAAGAGATACCATGTGGAAGTTATTAAGGTAATCAGGAATAATTTCATGATTCTGGCGATAGTTTAAAAATTGGGCACATGAGGATCGTGCTAGTTATCAGAATCTATAATGAGTCTAATCTAATTTCTAACACGAGATATGAATTTCATGGCAAATATGTGTGGACGCGGTGCTCAAAAGGAAATTCGCACACAATTCTATTATTATCATAAAGTCTTGTATACAAAATAAAGCAAATTAATTCCACAGTGACTTAATAATATATAACTCGAACTCAACAATCTTGCTGCAATGTGAGTGTGTGTGTGTGTGTGTGTGTGTGTGTGTGTGTGTGTGTGTGTGTGTGTGTGTGTGTGTGTGTGTGTGTGTGTGTTTCTCTCTTTTCACATACACACACACACACACACACACACACACACACACACACACACACACACACACACACAGACCTGAGAGAGAGAGAGAGAGAGAGAGAGAGAGAGAGAGAGAGAGAGAGAGAGAGAGAGAGAGAGAGAGAGAGAGAGAGAGAGAGAGAGAGAGAGAGAGAGAGAGAGAGAGAGAGAGAGAGAGAGAGAGAGAGAGAGACAAAGGCGCAGACGAACACAAGCAGAAACAAAAGGAAGAAAAAAACAAAAGGTAATACCCACAAGGGATTGCATACATACTCAGGAGCCTCCGTCTGCAACTCCTCTTCCTCCTCTCGCATCCTTTACTCTTTCCGCCCACATCTACACCCTCGCAGCCTTCCACACTCTGCAGCAGTCGCCCAACGTTACCACTGAATAATTACACTGTCCCCCACCTAAACTCAAGCTCAGGTTATCTGCTTCGTAGCTATTGTTTGCAATTATGAGGGTGAAGGAAACATTTGTAGGCCGCGGCACACATTCACTCACTCCTTGTTTTTGTGTGAGGGGATTAAATCATGTTAGTTGTGTTAAGTAGATTATGTTCTGCGTGCGGTTGATTCTCCTTTCAGCGTGTGTTAATTACGGTAAAAATGTGGTTATTCCTTTTTTTTTTTCCTTTTTCCCTGCATTGAGTGGATTTATTATTTTGCTAATTTTGAAGTCTTAAAAAATACATTAATTCAGACCAAAGGTGTTTTGAAATGTCTCATAATGGAGTGTAAGCAAATGGTGGTTCTTTATTCCTGTTTTCACTATTTTTAACGTAGAGGATGTCAATAGATGCATTGAAGACAGACTGGTGGTGGGAGTAACAGAATAAATAAAAAAAAACCAGGAGAGAGAGAGAGAGAGAGAGAGAGAGAGAGAGAGAGAGAGAGAGAGAGAGAGAGAGAGAGAGAGAGAGAGAGAGAGAGAGATAAACAAAAATAATTACCTAAACGCTACACAGATAACAAGCATAACCCCCACAAGAACCTTCACCACTAAGGGTATAAAATAGAATACTACTAAAAACCATCGCAAGAACCACAAAGGCACTGCTGAAGACCTCGATGGCATAAAAACAAAAGGAAATTGCTACATATAATCAAGCTATGACACTGAAAAGGAACAAAACAACGAACCTTGACTCAGATACAGCGACACACTGCACTCAAGTCCCATCAGGCGTGACGAGGGAAAGAGCCTGTAAAACCAACTTGAACCCATAACGCACTAGAGACACAAGGACGCTAGCCACAAAGTTTGGTTATAACGTCACGGCGACCCTCGGTATCCCAAAACCGTCAGAGAGAGCGCCAAACAACATCGATCTTACAACCCTCCAACCTTCCCGCCTTCCCTGACTCCAGTAATTCCTCCTTCTGTTTTTTTTCCTTCCGTCCTTCCTTTCTTTCTTTCCCTTCCAGCCAAATACATCACCTTCCTCCCTCTTTCTTCCTTCTTTCTTTCCTTTCTCGACCCAAATATCTCACTCTCTCATTATTTCTTTCTTCCTTCCTCCTTTTAGCCAATTATCTCAATCCTTCTTTATTCTTCCTTGCTTTCATTTCTCCTTCCTTCAGATCTCTCTCCTCCTTCATCATCATCTTCTTTTCCTTGACCTTTGCGTGATTCTTCTTTCTTTTAACTAAATATCCCATTCCTCTTCTTCTTCCTAAAATCTTTCCTCTTCCCTATTCCCTTTCGTTGTCCAATCAATATTCTCCCTCCTCTTTTTTCCTCCAAATGCAATGATGAAATAAAGAGGCCCAGATATAGAGCAAAATAAAAATCATTCATTTCTTCATATAAAATCAAATTCTCTCTCTCTCTCTCTCTTCCATCATCCAATCTCAAAATATTTCACCTCTCTCCTTGAACAATAAAAAAACACCATGTCGTTCTCCTCCTCCTCCTTCCTCCTCCCTGTCCTCCTCTTCTTCCTCCTACTCCTCCTCTTTCTGAAGCACCACATTCCCCAGTTTTATTCTAGTTTTACACACTGGCAACGTCTCGACAGTAACTGATTCCAACGCTCAAGTAAGAGTAGTTACTGTCAGGGAACTCCGTGATTTGCTAAGAAGGAAAAGCAAAGTATCCTCCCCCCACCCTTACCCTTTGCAGGATTCGTTCAGAGTAAGAAAGAAAACGGGGAATGAAAGGAAAACAATCATACGGTAGGGAGGAAGGATGGAAAACAGGCGTGTGGGATGGAAGGAAGAACTTATAGGAAGAAAGAGAGAGAGAGAGAGAGAGAGAGAGAGAGAGAGAGAGAGAGAGAGAGAGAGAGAGAGAGAGAGAGAGAGAGAGAGAGAGAGAGAGAGAGAGAGAGAGAGAGAGAGAGATAGGAGAAAGTTAGTTTTTGAGGAGAGAGGCGAGAATGAAGGAAGGAGAGGAAAGTTGGGAGGTTGGAAGAGAGAGAGAGAGAGAGAGAGAGAGAGAGAGAGAGAGAGAGAGAGAGAGAGAGAGAGAGAGAGAGAGAGAGAGAGAGAGAGAAGAATGGAAAGAAAGAGAGATGGGAAGGGAATGAAATGTAGGAAGGAAGAAAGAAAGGAAGTGGCAGAGGGAAACGAGGAGGGATGAAACATGGGAAAGAGAGAGAAATGATAATCGAAAGAGAAAAGAAGATAGAAAAGGAAAAGAAGAAGGAGAGAAGAACGAATGGGTGGAAGGAAATGATAGAGGAGAAAAATGATACGAAGAATGAATAAAAGAAGGAGAAAAAGAAGATAGAATGAGGGGAACGAGGAAGACAAGGGACGCAAAAATTAGGAACGAAAAAAGGGAGAGAAAGAAAGAAGAAAAATCGAAAAAGAAGAAAAAAAAATGAAAATGAGGATGGAAGAATGCAAAGATGAATAAATAAAAGAACCAAAGGAAAAAAGAAAGAGGAAAGAGAGAAAGCATAAAAGAAGATGATTTAGGGGAGGGAGAAGGAAAAGAAGGAGAAGGAAGGGAAAGAAAAATCACCGCAATGAAGGAGGGACAGAAGACGGAGAAAAAAGGAAGGAAGGAAGGAAGGAAAGAGGGAGGCGAGGGTAGACAGCGCCACTCCAACGCTTTTCAGACAAATATTCGCAAGGACGCTTTCAATTATCATGGTGGAGGAAAATATGGCGTCTTTCTATCTCAGGTTTCTGGAAATGAAGAGGAAGAGGAAAGAGAAGGACGAGAAAGACATGGAGGAAGGAGAGGAAGATGACGATGAAGAGGAAGAGGAAGAGGAGGAGTGAGCTGGTAAGGGCAATTAACTAGCATTCATATCATTGTGGAAGAAAATGTTTATAAAGAAGGAGAAAAATAACTAGTAGGATGTTAATTTTCTTTTTTATTTAGGATAGAAAGGTAATAAAACATTGGTAAAATTCAAAGTCTCGTTAAAAATGTTTGCAACGACACAATGCAAATGAAATAATAACAGGAACTTTATTTAGAAAGTTATCGCTGTCTTTTTTTTTCGCAGCATACAGAAATTTAACCCCTTCAGTACCAGGACACGTTTTCATATTGATTTTGCTTACTATTTGGCGTTTTTTATACAACTTCAGAAACTCATGTGGTAATTGAAATAGTGGAGACTAACCATTAACCCCTTGAGCACCATGGCGCGTTTCCATATTCATTCTGCTAACTATTTGATGATTTTATACAGCTTTAGAAACTTATATGGAGGATTACAATAGTGAAGACTGTGGTCATTAACCTTTTGACCTCCATAAAGCCTTCCTAATGTTAATAAAATGATCTAATCGTACACGAATCTCAAGATAAAAATATGTCCTAGTACTGAAAGGGTTAATCTTCCGACCTCCACTGATCCTTCCTAATATACATCAAATTTAATCACACCCAAACTGAAAGTAAAAATGCATCCTAGTACTGAAGGGGTTTAAGAGGACTGTAGCATGAAGATTAGTAGCTACAAATTTATAGATGAAAATTTTAAAAAGGCAGGCAGGGAATGAAAATTAAGGACACGCTAATAGATGGAGAGAAACAAAAAGTGGAAACAAAACTGCGAGGGAAAAAAAAAAAGGTAAACTCGCCGACAAAAATCTGAAAAGGAAACGGAGAAAGAGAGAGAGAAAAGAAAGAGAGGGAGGATCAGAATAAATGTAGTGGAATGGAGATAAGGAAAATAAAAGTTTTTTATCTCGGCGTCTGGAAATGAGGAAGCGGAAAAAGGAGGAGGGGGAAAAATGAGAGAGAATCTGATCTGAAAATGAAGGAAAAAAGATAGATAGATAGATATAGATAGATAGAGAGAGAGAGAGAGAGAGAGAGAGAGAGAGAGAGAGAGAGAGAGAGAGAGAGAGAGAGAGAGAGAGAGAGAGAGAGAGAGAGAGAGAGAGAGAGAGAGAGAGAGAGAGAGAGAGAGAGAGAGAGAGAGAGAGAGAGAGAGAGAGAGAGAGAGAGAGAGAGAGAGAGAGAGAGAGAGAGAGAGAGAGAGAGAGAGAGAGAGAGAGAGAGAGAGAGAGAGAGAGAGAGAGAGAGAGAGAGAGAGAGAGAGATGAAAAAGAAACAAGAAAGTATTTGGAAGCTAGACTATTTTTTTCCTTTGCCGAGAGATTAAGCAAAACATTTGACAGCTGGACAGCGGGACAGGTGGCCGCGTCAGCAGTAATGGAGGCGCTGCAGGTGATGTGCATTGAAACGGTCGTGATTATGGGACACTTCACCGCTCCATCACTCACACACCTGACAAACGCAGCGACGGCAGTGAACGCGCCATAGACTGAAAGGCGTGTGGAAATGCAAAATAGAAACTAAAAAGACATATTGGCTTTGATTGATTACTTTGTTGGTTTTACTGTGTTCATTCTAAGCGCATAAAATATTCGTATGTAGACACACACACTTTTTGACTGTGCAGTGGGAGAACGCGAGAGACAAGGATGAGAGGCCAGGAGGGAGAGAATTAAGGAGGAAAGCAGGGAGTGAGAGAAGAGGGAGGTCGATAGACTGAAATGGTAGGGGACATTGTGAGGGAAGGTAAGTGAGGGCGACAAGACAAGGGTTGGGAGGGTTGGCGGAGGGAAGAACAGTAAGGTAAAGGAGGGAGGCAGGTGTGAGCAGGGACGAGGGAAAAGAAGCACACGTGCAGGGGTGGAGTTGGGAAGGTAGGCAGCACAGCGAGGCACAGGAAAGAGGCAGGTGTGGCGAACAGGGACGAGGGAAAAAGACGCACACATGAAAAGGAAGTGCAGTGTTGCGGTCTCGCCACATCGACACAGCCAGGGAGGCCAGACAGACAGGGGCCACACGTGTAACATAAGGCACGCGGGCGACAGCATTATGCGCCGCTAAAAACGTCACCGTCCAGAGAGCAGATTCAATTACCTGCTCTTGACATCGGAACACTGCTTTCCTCTAAGGGCAGTTTCCGCTCCCTTTCTGAGGAAAAGACCGCCGCTTCCTCCAGCACTGGCCTTTCCCTAGCCGGGGGGTGACGCGCCCCTTGGGTGCCTCAGGCCTGTCGAAACGTTTACGGGGCCAGAAGACCTCGGAGAGAAGGCAAGGTTATTGTTCCTTAGGGAAGAGAAATCGAAATTTTCTACAAGGGGAACAAGAGAGGAGAAGTGAGGTGAGGTTAGAGGCAAAGGACAGTTAGACACTTGAGACTGAGAACAATTTTGTGACTCAAGGGTTTAGAAGAGGGAGTATAATAAGAAACAGGGATGGAGGAGGAACAGGAAAAAAAGAGAGAAAAGAAGAGCAGAAAGAAAAGGAGAGGGAAGAAAGAAATAAGAGAAGGAGGAGGAGGAGGAGGAGGAGGAGGAGGAGGAGGAGGAGGAGGAGGAGGAGGAAAGAGAGAAAAGAACGATGGGAGGAAGAAGAACAGAAGTGGTGGAGGGGGAGGAGGAGGAGGAGGAGGAGGAGGAGGAGGAGGAGGAGGAGGAGGAGGAGGAGGAGGAGGAGGAGGAGGAGGAGGAGGAGGAGGAGGAGGAGAAGGAGTAGGAGAAAGAGAAGGAGAAGGAAAAGAAGGAGAAGGAGAAGGAGAAGGAGGAGGAGGAGGCTATAGACTTAAAGACAGGAACAAAGTGCATCTAATTCTCAAGACTCAATGAAAAGAATAGAAAAAAATTGAGAAAACCAGCGCAGATTCTCTATATTAAAAACGATAAATTGGCAAGCATATAGCCCTCTCTTGCAGCCTCGGGGACGAAGGACAGGGCGGGGAAGAGGGAGGGAAGAGAGGGAAGGAAGAGGGTGGAATATATGCTGGAGGAAAGGGCGGAGGATGACACACCAGAAAAGGGGAGGAGGAAGGGTGACAGGCAGAACAGGATGACGTGAAGGCAGGGAGGCGGATAAAAATAGTGGGGAGAGAGATGTCTTGACTACTCGAGAGAGAGAGAGAGAGAGAGAGAGAGAGAGAGAGAGAGAGAGAGAGAGAGAGAGAGAGAGAGAGAGAGAGAGAGAGAGAGAGAGAGAGAGAGAGAGAGAGAGAGAGAGAGAGAGAGAGAGAGAGAGAGAGAGAGAGAGAGAGAGAGAGAGAGAGAGAGAGAGAGAGAGAGAAAGAGAGAGAGAGAGAGAGAGAGAGAGAGAGAGAGAGAGGTTAAAGGATGAAATGATGAAATGATTATGAAAAAACGTGAAAGAAATAGAGAATCTGAGACTTGCAGATCTTTGTGGTGGGAGCACACACACACACACACACACACACACACACACACACACACACACACACACACACACACACACACACACACACACACACACACACACACACACACACACACACACACTTGATTATGAAATATATTAATCACAGTACTTTTACAATACCTTTTATGTGTTAACTCCAGCACCAGGAGACGTTTTCATATTTATTCTACTTACTATTTGGAGATTTTACACAATTTTAGAATCTTATGTGGGGATTAAAATGAAAACTCTGGCCATAAATCTTCTGACCTCTATAGACCCTTTCTAATGTAAATCAATTTGTCTAATCACACCAACAATTCATGATAAAAATGCGTTCCAGTACTGAAGGGGTTAAGAAATCTGACATGGCACATATTCTGAGATATCTTTTGACATATAATGTGGTATCGTAATGAAATTTTGACGTGTTTTGGCATTTGTATGGGTAAAAATAACGGAAAAATCGAAGTTATGGAAGATTTTCATGGATGTTTCTAACGTCGCACATCTGCTTGGGCGTCTCTCAATTCACCAACACCTTTGCTGGTTTATCTATTTTCCCTATTTCCTTTTTCCTTCCTTATTTTCTTCTTATTCTTTTTCTCCATCGTCATATATGCAGATGCACCATACTACACTGAAGACTTACGGATAACTTAGAAAACCCTCTTGCATTATCAACGGAAATAAAATAAAAGGTACCACATTAAGTAAAAAAATAGACTGAGAGCACAAAACGTTGCAAAATACGTACAAAACACCACCAAACTCACCATTACAAAACAAACACTACACGAGCTTCAAAACACTAGCACACCCTAAGGAAAGCACTGGTGTTCCCTTCACGTAAGACCCTCTGCGTCCTGGCGTGGCGTGACCCTTCCATTCTGCCACGCCCACAAGTCAAGTTTCCCTCACCTCGCCCCGAACTCCCCTCCGTCAGCCGCCTTGGGTCACAGCAGGGCGGCGGGAGGTGGTCTTTTAGGGTCGGCTAACCAATTCAAACTTCGACCTCTAGCGATTCTTCATTCCTTTCAATTTAGTGAGTTAGTGACCGAGTTAGCGGGCGGCGTGTTTTCCGTCCCTCAAGAGATGGATGGATTACGGCCCCGCCTCCTAAACGCACCAAGGAAACTCTCTCCTTCTCCCTCTCTCTCCCTCTCTCTCTCCTTCTCTTTCTCTCTGTAAACTCCTAACCCAAACTTTTATTTTTCGCTTTAAACTTTGGACTTATTGCTCACCATCTTCCTTTATTTCCCTCTCTTTCCTGAACTGTATATCTTCCCAGGACGACCCGCGCTTCGACCCCGCCTCCCTCACTGCCACACTCTACCTTCAAGCTTACCTCTATTCCCTTCAATACACCTGAACTGGCACATCTGAGCCTGGCACCTGAGACACACACTGCATACGCTGATCACTCCCCACGGCCTGCTACATATACAATCATTCCACATACCCTCCACTCATCCAATCTCTCTCTATTTCCCTGGCCATTATTGATCGCTGGAGTTAATTTTGGATAGGGAAGTTAGGATAAGGGGTAAATGTGTTCGCGTCTATTGCCACGCTCCCCTCATCTCTATTTCTCCCCATTTCTTTGCTTTTTACTGACAGGAAGAAGGGTTGGAAGGGGAGCAGGAGAGCGTGATGAGGCCACTACTACTTTACCCAACCATTTATAGACAAATCCCCTATTTAAATAACCTTCAACCCATTTCCTTACATTGGTCCTCATTGATCGCTGCGACAGTAGTGGCGGGAGAAAAGGTAAGGTGAAAGGGGCAGAATGAAGCAGAGTGAGGCGTATATTGGAGGATAGAATACAGGATGGTATAAGATGAAGCGTATGAGATGTAGAATGAGAGAAAGAGGATAAGAAGGAGGCTGAGGGTTAGGAAGGGAGAAAAAGGACAGGAAGAAGGAGAATGAGGCATAGGATGAGAGGAGAGGAGGCAGAATAAAGGTAAAGCATAGGATGAGAGGAAAGAGGGTAACATGAATCAATAAAGCATCGTATGAGAGGGAAAGGGTGAGGTGAGGCCAGGAGAGGCGTGAGGTGGACAGCAACAATGGCAGCAGGAGTAGAATAATTCGCTTCATCCTGCACCATCGTTCCCTAAGGAGAGGACACCTTGCGTATAAAAGAACCAGTGCAGAATTTCCGTGAGCATTTACCTGGTGCACGCTCCGCCCTACTACGCCAGGCCCGGGTTGTTGCTATCTATTACTGGCGTATATTACCACTCTTAACGACACGCCCCTGATTTTAAGGCTATTGGGCACGCGACGGTAAGTAGGGAATCTAATCAAAATCTATTTTTGGACATAAATACCTGGATAAAAGAGAAAAGGGAAGGGAAACAGTCACAAGGTGTAGGTGAGGAGAAGGGAAGGGAAGAGTGTGGCTAAGAGGTTCAGGATGGAAAGGAGGAGGTAAGATGGAAAGACTTTTACTTAAACCTTAGTAATTATGGAAGTGTGTTGAAGTATTCGTGCGTTTAAAGGTAAGATTGATTGGTGTCTGTCTGTGTTCTCCCATGTACTCCTCCGCACGCACTCTCAACAGCCATTAATCTTTTATCACTTCGGCATTTTCTCCCAAATATCACAACAATTGGGTGTAGTGATGGTGGTGGTGCTAGCAGTAGTGTAGTAGTAGTAATAGTAGTAGTAGTAGTAGTAGTAAAAAATGTAGAAAGGTGTTTTATTGCGATATTACTTTTTTGGATGTTATATCACATCAAAAAACAGTGTTGAAACTGCTTACAAACCTACTTACTTACCCTGCTCTCAATCCATCTATCTATCTATCTATCCATCCATTTGTCTGTACGTGTCAAGACAGTCAAGGCACACTGTTCTTATATTCATGTGTTTTGAAGAATACATAATGATCTTCCCTGCTTCCTTGTTTCCTCCCACAGCGCGCAGTGCAAAGTATTAATCCTAGTTCCATTTCATTGCCTCTTAAAACGGTATGCTTATCATTATTATTACTATTATTACTATTATCATTATTATTATTGTTATTATTATTATTATTATTATCATTATTATTATTATTGTTATTATTATTGTAGGAAGGATAATCCCTCCAAAGCGCCTCGACAAATGGATACCCAACGTAATCTACGAGTTGCTGCGCTGAGGAAATGATCTTCGTGCTCCTGAGGGACGCGTCGTGATAAGCACTCCTCTGTGTATTTGATATCATTTCTACCTGTATACGTGGCGGATGGTGTCATTAAGTAAAGGTATTCGGTACAACCTTGTTCTCTGTCTATTTCTCACTCCTTCCTTGGAATCGTCGGTCAAATAAACTTCACCAACAACAATTGAATACAGGGATGCATTTTTACTTTGATTTTTGGGTATGATTAGACGATTTTACTGAAATTAGGAAGGGCATATGGAGGTCAGAAGATTAATGGCAAGAGTCTTCACTATTTCAATTCCCACATAAGTTTCTGAAGCTGTATAGAATCATCAAATAGTAAGGAGAATGAATATAAAAACGTGTCACGGTACTGAAGGGTTAATGACAGATAAACCTAACCTAACCTAACCTAACCTAACCTAACCTGAGGAAGAGTGCCAGCGTCCTTACATGTGGCATTTCCAGCATGAAACATGACGACCTACATCCACGCATCGTCTCCATCCATAAATTCATCTAACATTCTTTTAAAGCTCCCTTTTGACTAGACACAACCGATCTGATTACTCTCTCTCTCTCTCTCTGAATACGAACTGTGATTATTGCATGAACAACAACCAGCACCAATAGCAAGATACAACACACATGACTGATTATCACGTCTAACTTCTGGGGACCCTCGTGGCACTCTCCAGATTAGTTTAATTCACTCCAGTCTAGGCAAGAAGGGAGAGGAATGGATACAGTTGCCTCATGTACTGATGCCATATTCTACAAAATATTTCAGACCTAAAAGCTTCACCTGCTAACTACCACCTTCAACGGCATCGCTTGTTCTTAGATCCGTATTCAGAAACGTTTTGCTCTCTTACCGTGACCATTTTCCAAGGCCACAAAGATGATTAGCGGGGATTTCAAGAGTGTTCTCCAGTTAATGATGTAGAAATCTTGTCAATATGTCTCATGAAAGATAAAAACATCTTAAAAAAAACTCATGTAAATTTAAACAAACCCTCTTGAAATAGTGGAGGTGAAGCACAGGAGTGTTTGAGAATACGAGCCTTAGTCTTTGAGGAGCTGTTGGTCTAAAGCAGTTTATTTGTCTATCTATAAACTTTTCACCGGAAGATTTATTCAGTTTGATATCTAAGATTTTTCAGATACTTTTGTACTATAGTTGGAGAATGTTTGAATTGGTTTGGTTACTCAAGATATATAGAAGAATCCATTGTTGAAATAGAGGGAATTTATAAAAACACCACTGACATCAAAAAGGAGTGGTAGAAACGTTGAAATATTCCAGTACCTGTTGCTTTTATCTTTCGCCCAAACACAAAACTAACGCCCTGTTTTCACAGTCACTCAGTGTCTATGTAAAAAAATCCCTTTTATTCTGTAGTACTTTGCTTTTTCTTTTCTTTTAGTAGGACTGCCAGTGTGGGATTGAAAGAATGATATATAAAATGTTAAAAAGACCACACCAGTACAAGTTATATATGATTCATAGACCTGCACCTCACTGGACTTGGCGACATTAGTACTTGGGGTCTGCAGGTACGAGTGGAGTGGTACCCAAGAGACCCTGGTGGTGCCGGAGATAGGAAACGTGATGGGTGTTGACGGAGCGCTAATGACATCATGCCACTGCCTCCTCCAACTCTTCCTAACCCACTCGGACTCACAAGGAGGAATTTCAGTATGAATCAATATCAGTTCCACCTTACTGAAATACTTGTGTTAATGGCCTTGATGGCGCTGAACGGCGTGAGGTATGGGTGTGTAAAGGGAAAAAAATGCGGTATTCAACTTGTACCGGTTATGAGGGTGGATGAAATGAAATGCAGTTAGAATCTCATATTCTTAAACACGTTATTCTCTAAGGACGATTTTTAAAGACCACATAAATGATTAGTTCCGTTTCTGTGGTGTTATCTTCTATTCATTACTGGAATCATGAAACTCCCACCGGAAATCATGAATCATTTGAATCTTTTGAAAATAGTCAAGAAAAGGCTCTGAAATGTTTGGGAGTATTAGACCATAAGAAGGAGGCTTTGAAAACTTGAGGAGACGATAATAAATAAAGCAGAAATAGTTAAAAAGTCTCCGAATTAATATAAAAAGGAAGAGAAGACAATATTGGCCGAGTAGGTGTCACACTAAGAATCGTATCCTGAAACCCTTTTGTTCACACACCACGACAATTTTCAGAGGTCACAGAAACAATTAGCCAGGTTTTCAAGAGCGTTTATTCTATTCGAAACGTAAAATGATTGTTAAGCAGTCACTGGAACCATAAAAAAGCGCACTTAAAAACATTCAACTCCAAGTACAGCGTTTTAAAAGTAGTGGCGGTGGAGACAGAAGTGTTTCAGAATACGGCCAATGTTAAGTGCGAGGATGAATTACCACAGTCAGAGGCCAGCGACAATAGCAAGGACTGAGGGATTCCAATAACAAATGCTCAGTCCTTAGAGTGACAATGATGAATAAAAGGACAAATCAAGCTATACGTCAGGACCGCTGTAAACATGAGCCGGCGATAACATGAATTCTGAAATTGATCCTTATCGTTTGTTTTTGAATTTTCATCTCTACATGCTATTTTCATATGAGAAGATTAACCCATTCAATATTGAGACGCAGTTTTACCTTGATTTTTGGATACGATTAGACGATTTTATTTGCTATAGGAAGGGTCTATGGAGGTCAAAAGATTCATGGCCAGAGTATTTACTATTCTAATCCCAACATATGTTTCTGAAGCTGCATAAAATCACCAAAATACTAAGCAGAATGAATATGGAAACGGGTTCTGGTACTGAAGGGATTAGATAAAATGATGTTCAGTAATACAAAAACTGAATGACATTCCGCTGTCCTCCTCCTTCTCTTCCTTGTCCTCCTTATACTCCTTATACTCTTCCCCCTCCTCTTTTTACCACCAAAAATGTAAAATAACTAAAAATGCTATATATAATTATGCCTCATGATATTGTAAACTTATTCATCGAACTTCCTTCCTTCCTTCGTGTATGTGACTTGCGATCTTCAAGGAATACTGGAATACTAATATAAGGCACATACACAAACGCTAGAAATGAATCGAACATCAGTTGTATCCTGCCATTCATGAATCTTTCGCTATTCTATATTTGCTTCGATAAGTCACACAATGCATCATTATAAATTAGAACAAGTGTTTCTTTGATCATTCATTAATATCGCAACAATGATTTGCGAGAGGCATGCTGCTGTTTGTTCCCTGTGAGTGTGTGTGTGTGTGTGTGTGTGTGTGTGTGTGTGTGTGTGTGTGTGTGTGTGTGTGTGTGTGTGTGTGTGTGTGTGTGTGTGTGTGTGTGTGTGTGTGTGTGTGTGTGTGCGCGTGTGTTTGCTTGCTCTAAACGGGGACCACATACTCGTGAATTTCGTTAATGTTCCTAATGCTCGAGAAAGAAAAAGAAAAGGAATTTGCTTTTGTTCCTTTGCATTCTTTTCTTTCTTTGGCGGGGGTGTGGAATTTCGCAGCCAAGGCCTCTCTGCTCTCTGTGTTGCACGGCGCCGCGTTGTCACTCGTGTTTACTTTAATCAAGGGAAGGCTTACTTTTCCGGAGGGTCGTTCAGGTGACGTGCGTTAATTATTGTTCCATTTATTATTTTTCAATGTGAAGATGTTAGTGTGCACGCGAGTCACGCCAGACGAGAGAGAGAGAGAGAGAGAGAGAGAGAGAGAGAGAGAGAGAGAGAGAGAGAGAGAGAGAGAGAGAGAGAGAGAGAGAGAGAGAGAGAGAGAGAGAGAGAGAGAGAGAGAGAGAGAGAGAGAGAGAGACAGGTAACTAGTACAACAGGGGCGCTAACAAGAGCACAAATCCTAGTTTTGCACGTTCCGAACAGGGAGGGGGAAAAAAAAGTTCTGCTGAGCGTAGCGAAAAATAAAAGTTCAATAAAGTGCAAGCCATAATTAGAGCCCTTCGTCAATTACTGGACCAACACACACACCAACTGTGGACGCGGCGCTCGCCCCGACATGCCGCATTTTGCTAATTACGAATGATTTGCTGGTGTCTTTTTTTTCAACACGCCCCCCTTGCCATCCCCGCTTGGAATTATATGTGGCACCGCTGCTGGAGGTGGAGAAGGGGAGGAGCACTGGAGGAGCATGGGAGAGGAGGCGTGACGGGTGCTGGGAGAGGTGAGGAGGGAGAGGGAGCATAAAGGAAGGTTCACATGTCTAAGTAGTATGACCGTGAAAAATTAATAATGAAAAAGGAAGGCTATTAAGAGTGTACGGCGGGGTGGTGTTGGTGTTGGTGGTGGTGGTGGTGGTGGTGGTGGTGGGGTTGGTAGGGGGTATCTATATAGTTATCTCCCCCATCCACCATTCCTTCCTGCCGCAGCCACTCGGTTCAAGGCTCGGTTTGCCATTTTAGTCTTGCCAGAAGGTTAAACTTTGATTTGCTGCTACGTAAATATTAAGAAGTGTAATTACTATGCACGTTACTGTTCCGCTGCTGCTTCTTGTTCACCGTGACGGCACCATCACCACCGCTACCACCACCATCACCACCACCACCACCACCACGATCTCCATTAATGATACATATTTTCACTATCGCTGCTCCTTTTATTCAAGAAGGCTCAATGATTACTATGTGTTTTTCTATTTTCTATCTTTCTTAACTAAACCCTTTTTCAGATTTTCCAAAGCCTATCGGGTACTGAAAACGAGGGGCACTGGTTTTCCCCCACTCAGCAGGACTGTGTGACTTTGTGTGTGCTCTGCCGATCAATTATTGGAAATTTAGAGGAGCAACGTAGCGGTAAAGCAATCCAGCTCCCTGCCGTCGCTCCTCCAGTTCGTCCTTCTGCCCCGGCTATGAACACACGCTTCGATATCGATTACTCTGGAGGAATTCGCTCCGTGTTATTATTATTTCAAGAGCACCTTCCTAAAAAAAATTTAACCGCCGTGCACTATCCTATTTTTGTTGTTCTGTTGAAATAATTATTCACGCTCGCCGCACACCGATCCGCAGTGAACCGTCTCGCGCAATCTTCCATCGCTTTAATTGCACAAACTGTCCTCCAGAATGTGTGGCTGGTTAGTCGATTCCAGGTGAGTCAAGGTACAAGATGAGACTCTCCTTACGTTCTACATGGCTTTTTTTTTCTGTCTACACAAATATGATCGTGGTGCAAGTAAGTTCTTCATTAGAGCTCAAATTCCTCGTTCATGTTTTATTGTACGATTATAATAAAACTAAGGCAACGGTGTATCAGGCAAAGACTTTACTTACACCTGTCCTACAACGTGTATATCCTCATATCATTAACTCATTTACACTTATCGTCACTTACACGTCTACCGATAATTTTATTTATTTATTTATTTTTTTGGTAATGGCTAAGAGTCTCCTTATCATTGTCTGTGTTTTCTATATATTTATACTGACCACAAACCAATTATGTGTATCTATCCATCAGTTTATCTACTAATATCTCTCTGTACCAGCCATTCTATACCTGTCTTTACATGTTAACCACAGAACAACGAGACTTATCAATCCATTAATCCATCTATCTGCTAATCTATCAGTGTATGGCAATGAATCGATCTCCCTTTCTCTTTGTATCAACTATCTACACTGACGTCCCTCCGTATACGTATTGTATTAGCCACAGATCAACGGCTTCCAATGAAAATTTTTGTCGTGAGGTTCCCGGATTAGGATTCAGCGGAGCATGAAACGATCTGCAGCAAAACTTTTATTAATCCTGCAATAAAGCAATTCCAGCGGCCCACGTCACGGAATTTTTCTCTTGAGGATGAACCATTTAATATATTTTCTGACCGCCGGCAAACCTTCAAACCCAAACCTCCCTCCTTCGGTACGCCTGCTCCTCCGTCAGGCATGTAATGGTCCTAAGAATATTCCCCCTTCAGACTGTGGGCTCCGCAGCGGAAATGTTTGCCAAGAATCAACTTCCTCTGCCCACTAATGCGAAATGAGGAAAAGCGTGAGACTCATGGAAGCTGCTACTGCATTTTTGGAAAAGTGTGTGTGTGTGTGTGTGTGTGTGTGTGTGTGTGTGTGTGTGTGTGTGTGTGTGTGTGTGTGTGTGTGTGTGTGTGTGTGTGTGTGTGTGTGTGTGTGTGTGTGCAAGATCAGTGATGCGAGTGCGAGTAGGCTACACTGCTACACGATAACTACAACTAGAGGAAACGTTCATTAGAGAACGTGTGGGGTTTCTCTCAGAGACGGTGAAGAAGCTGTAAAATGTAATGGTGGCTTGACTTCGACTGTGCAAAATTAGACAAAAATTATGTGATTTATTGAGAGCGAAATTGCATAAAAAAAAAACTTGCCTTTGATAACAAGACAAGATATAATTTCCTTACATAAAGATTAGTATTTACAAATGTATATCCTAACTTTCACTTATTAGATTAAATTTCAAGAGCAACAGAGATAATTAGTTGGGTTTTTTATGGGTATTTTTTCCTTACGATGATGAATACTCCTCGTTAAAGTATTACCAACCAGAATTATGAAAATACTCTTGAAAACACAAATGACCTTCACTACAACAAGTTGAAAGTAATTAAGATCCGTCGCCGGAATGTTGGGGAACTCAGAAACAAGAGATAGTTTTAATTCAGTGCATCCCAAAAGTGCCTCACATTTCCCATATCATTCACTATTTTATACACATTTTTTATCCCACAGTCATGGAACTCTGCTTTTCTCAAGATATCAATTTTAGATGCAACACTATTAAAGCACGCCAGGAAAATGACTTCAGAGTAATGTAATGTAACTTTTTTCACATCTTTAGGCAATGAAAGGAGATGAACGGTCGTACGGATGCTTGAGTAGGTTATCTGATGCCAACCACACATGTTGCAGTAACAAGAGCTCACATTTCAGCACCATATTCCACACTGGTTCCTGTAAGTGTTCTTGGCTCAGTTATTAATTTTTGGTATGTTGTAGAATTTAGATATTTGGGTACAAACAAACGTACATTCATACGAACATTTGTCTTTTATAGGCATAGATATAAAAAATAACACATGGAAACTAAAATACGTTACGAGTACAAAAATATCTTCCGGGTTCTGATAACAATTAATAGCTGGAGAAAAACGCGTCAAAACACAAACACACACACACACACACACACACACACACACACACACACACAGTTAACCCCTCTACCACCAACACTTTCCTCCATACTCAATACATTTTTTTCCAGAATAACAATTACGTCACCACTTAGCGCTTCCCTAGTCACACTCCCTCGTTCAGCAAGGCACAGACGTATCCAATAGGCAAGGCTGGACACTTAACACCTCACCACCCTACTGCTGCCCCTAATATAATTACTACTCTGGTGATATTCAAAGGGTACACTTCTCGAAATTAGTCAGAATACGAGAGCCTTAAATTGCTGGTTTTGACTTTATAGTTTACTGAAAAAGAAAATGGGTTATAATAGAGGTGAGCTAAAAATACTGGCAGGTGGGCAGGAATGTGTGTATAATGCATGCATCCTTTGTATGGTGCCTGGAGTTAGTATTTATATATTTAGAAAGTTATGACGAAGGCTCTTTATTAATCTGTTTCCTCGACATAATCAGTGAAGACTAACACGATTTTATACCCACTGTATCTCACCATAAACGTGACTCACTAAAGATTCCATCCTCAAACGTGACTTTAGTACATCAAAACGTATACTCTTGTAAAAGTTATCGGGGATTTCTGTGGTGATATAATTCTGACAGTCTAGCAAGGAGTCTTTATCGTGGATAGAAGAAACACCAATGAAAGCCTGACTCTTCATCCCTGAGGCGTTTGGAAAAAGTTTTAGTCAAAGTTTGAAGCGTTTAAGATGACGAGGCCTTCGCGCACACCTGTTACCCACCCGCCAGACACTCGCACTCATTCACATCTTGACAACACACGCGTGATAGCAAGTAGAAGTGTTTGGGCGACACACACACACACACACACACACACACACACACACACACACACACACACACACACACACACACACACACACACACACGTCTGCGCATGTCTCTTAAAT
This sequence comes from Portunus trituberculatus, assembly GCF_017591435.1. NCBI lineage: Eukaryota > Metazoa > Arthropoda > Malacostraca > Decapoda > Portunidae > Portunus > Portunus trituberculatus. Next base: position 13,912,636 of record NC_059268.1, on the reverse strand, counting down.
ACACACTCACTCCCCTCGACATGTTTTCATTTCATTAAGTAGGTAAACTTTAATCTAACAGCGCACACGAGCAGCCACCGGTACACACACACACACACACACACACACACACACACACACACACACACACACACACACACACACACACATCAAAACAGTCCGTTCCCATCCCATCCTATCTCATCAACCTCCGCATCATGTCACTGCAACACTCTGTCACGTTCACGCCTTATTTTCGTCACGGAACTCACACGTTACAGAGAAACTATACCTCTTTGAAACTACTTACTCAGGTGGACGATGGCTGAAGACAACAGGTTATTGAAGTCTCTGGAAACACTCCCACGTGCTCTTACCTGGAAGCGGAAAGATGCAAGTTAGTACAGAGAACTAAAAGAAAAAGATACATACTTCATACCTGTATTAGTAAATGTGTAATATCGTTGCTTACAGTACAAGTTATATAGTCTAGTAGCAGCTGAAATTTTCTCCATTGAGGCTGTCTTATGTGAGATGTGATGATAAGAAAAAGAAGAGAGTGATTAAAATGGAGGCTTGTGGAGGAGGAAGAGGAGGAGAGGAGGAGGAGGAAGAGGAGGAAGAAGAGAAGTTTGTTTATCTTCTCCATGCTACTAACGGCGTCATAACACATGAGAGGCGAACAGTGAGACCTGATCCAAGTGGCAAGTTGTGTTTTGATGCCTAGACAATGCCTTTACACAACTGAGGCTCAGGTGATAGTCTCTCTCTCTCTCTCTCTCTCTCTCTCTCTCTCTCTCTCTCTCTCTCTCTCTCTCTCTCTCTCTCTGAAGGTAACAATAATACACTGTCGGAACGTTATACACTAGGAACATAATGTTTTCTCTAACTGAACACACTTAGAATATAATGTTTTCTCTACATGAAAAAGTTTATTACATTGCTTTGAAACATAATACCTTTTTAACATACCCTAACCTAACTTAACCCATTCAGTGTTGGCAATATTTACTCATCCTAATATCCTCCTGTTTGTCAGAATGAAAAATAAATAAATAAATAAGAAAATAAATAAAAGATACGATAAACTGTAGCCAGTGACTTCAGATGATTTGTTTAACCTTTTGATTATGAATACGAAGCAGGACAGAAAACTAAAAATCTTATAATGGTGTTTAAAGGATAATGAAACTAATACTTGGAAGTGAAAGGGACTAATGAGGGTATATACATAAATAGACACATTGATACATATTAAAACTTAAGATAACTGCATGTTGCCTAAATTACTAGTACTTTGGTGTGTGTGTGTGTGTGTGTGTGTGTGTGTGTGTGTGTGTGTGTGTGTTTGTCTTCCCTACCTGACCTCCCCGTAGTCCCGCCCAGCCCGACCCAGCCCCGCCCCGCCCCGCCGCCGCCGCACTTTACTGGGGGATAACTTTAATCCTGCTCTGTGTCCCCTCCTTTATTGGCCACTTCTCACTCTATTACCGCCGCGTGTGTTGTGGCGGAGTGCCCCGAGACTCTTCCTCGCGCGATTTAACGCACTGAAATTTTCTCATCCGCGCTTTCTCTGTTTGTCTTCTTTTTTTTTTTAATGTAATATATATATATATATGTCAGTCTCTCTCTCTCTCTCTCTCTCTCTCTCTCTCTCTCTCTCTGTGTGTGTGTGTGTGTGTGTGTGTGTGTGTGTGTGTGTGTGTGTGTGTGTGTGTGTGTGTGTGTGTCCGGGTTCGCTTGCATGTTTGCGTGCGTCGGCGCAATGGACACAAAGCACAACAAAAAACAGGTAAAATAATCCTTCTTTTATTACCTTTCCTACCCACAACCCCGTGCCCCCCGTCCCTCCGTCCCTTACCAAGCGCTGCAGTCCCCGCGGGCGGTGAGGGTTCGCTGAGGCCCTGTTAAGGCAATGGGATGGCAATCTGGGATGGAAATTGAGTCACAAATGAGTTTTACGTCGACGGTGGAGCTTCAGTTCCTTCCGACGGGCAACAGAACCTTTACACAGCTCGTGGAGGAGGCAGGCCCGGCATTCAAAGTGCCCCGGGCCGCCAGACAACGACATGAATATGAACAATAAGAATCTTACATTGCAGCCTCAAGAAAAGAAATCAAGTTTAATATTCGGGATTCACACATATCTTAAAACTTTACTATTCCTGATATTATTCAAGTTTTATTTTTACCATCTCAGCTTCATATCTTTTAAGTCTATTACCGGCAATCCTCACGTTTTACTATTTAAGCTCCATATGTCTTAGAACTCTATTAATTCTGACACTTAGCAAGTCTTACTCCTCCAGGTATGCATCGCTATATAACTATATTGTCACTGTTATTACTCGAAGTTTTAACATTTCAGCTTCACCAAACTTAAGACTACTATTACCGCCACGTTCAAGCTTACATACTGCAGCTTTTGAGACTATTACTACCATTACCTATAATATTTCACCACCATGGAACTCTAGCCCACTATTACTGATACTATTCCCACAGTCACTGGTACACGGACGAGCAGCGCGGAGGGGGGAGAGGAGGCCCAGAGTGTCTTGCTATAGTTGTTTCTTTAAAGTCGTACAGTTGAAGTCTGTTTGTCACGCGGGTCCAAACACAAACACGTGATGTATAGGTAAACATTCACCGGCATGACACAGAGCACTCACTCAACAAGTAATGCGACACACACACACACACACACACACACACACACACACACACACACACACACACACACACACACACACACACACACACACACACTGCAAAAATGATACTATGTAGAGATCCTGTCAAAACATGTAAAAGTTTCTACTCCATTCTCTCCACTCTACACCATGAGAGAGAGAGAGAGTGAGAGATAGATATATAGGTAGATAGATAGAAAGATAGATAGATAGATAGATAGATAGACAGACAGATAGATAGATAGATAGATAGATAGATAGATAGAAAGATAGATAGATTGATAGATAGATAGATAGATAGATAGAGAGAGAGAGAGAGAGAGAGAGAGAGAGAGAGAGAGAGAGAGAGAGAGAGAGAGAGAGAGAGAGAGAGAGAGAATATTGAGGGCCATCTTCTCGCTAAAGCGATTAGTTCCAGCACGTGAGCCAGCCGTAATAAGGGAAGACAGGTACCAGGTGACGCTGCACTCTGTCTATATACAAACATGGATCGCCAGGACTGCACGATCCATGAAAATAGAAAGCAAACAAAGGCAAAAAGACAGATGGACATACACACAGCCAGACAAAGAGAAAGAGAGAGAGAGAATGACACCATAACAACCTGCATTTAAGTAAAGATACATTTCCACAAGAACAAACAGAAAATAATGGTACGTTAAAATCCTGGCGGTGTATTTTCTGTCCTCTTCCGCTCTTCTCTCCTGTTCGCTGTTCTTGGTGGAGATTGTTCTCTTACTGCAGAAACATCTCCAATTGTAAACCCTTCCGTCCCTCGCTTTAGTAACTACTGCTGGATCACGCTACAACACAGTACATGCATGGAGGGGTTGTCTAAGTGAAGTTTGTTATTCTTTAAGGTGTAATAATGAAAAGCACAAACATTTCGGTAACAGCAATAGAGAAATGAGCAGGGATACAGACGAAGGAATAAATACATAGATCAGTTTACAGAAAGATTAAAAACCGATACTACTACTTCTGCTGCTACTGCTATTACTACTACTACTACTACTACTACTGCAACTACTACTACTCCCAATACTACTACTACATCAAACACAAATAAAAGGGCTGTACATCAAACAAGCCTGGTCAAATTGCCGCTTCATGCCACAAAAAAAAAAAAAAAAAAAAAAAATAAAAATAAAAATAAGACAACAAAAGCTCCATAAAAACCAAGAGTCAATTTGGTTCAGTATTTTTGCTGCCATTCTAATTTTAGCATTATCATAGCTACTGCTACTACTACTACTACTACTACTACTACTACTACTACTACTACTACTACTACTTCTACTACTACTGGTGCTGCTGGAATCGTTACCACCACCAACACCACCACAACCACTTCTACAGGTACTACTTCGCGCTTCCCAGCCAGTAAGCGTCTCTGCAGCAGCCGTGTGTCAGCCAGCAAGTGCGTAGTGTGGCGAGAGGCTGGTGGTGATGGTGGTGATGGTGGTGATGGTGGTGGTGGCGGCGATGGTGGTGGAGGATGCAAATCTGTGTAGTCTCCGCGTGGTGGCTGTTAAAATGTAAATTAATTAGCCATTTACAGGTTATCAGCGGCTCTCCACGGTTTATCGGACCAGATGATGAGGGCGAGGATGGTGGTGATGGTGGTGATGGTGATGAGGCGAGTGGCGCGGATGGTGAATGTGGTGTAGTGGCGCTTCAGGCACGGGTGGTGGCAATGGCGATTATTGTTTTGTGATTATGATTGCCCGAATATGGCGGAGCGGCCTCGTTGTGTCTCTTCAAACACTTATAAATGTATCACATCAGCAGTATTTTCCAGTAAGCGTACAGCGCCCCGCAATCCAACACAGTTCTAGCTTGTAACTGGAAATACTCTTGCTTTTTATCCCTCGCAAATCTACGCGCCACCGAATTACTGTAAAATTTGCCGACGCCAGTGTTCATTTGCAAGAGTAATGTGCTGGGGCTTCCCACTCTGCCTCTTGGCCCTCTCCCTCTCCCTCTCCCTTTCTCTCTCGCTCTCCCTACGCATACCAGGCGACCTAACCTCTTTCCCTCTCGCCTCCCTGTCCTCTGCTCGTTGATTCTAGTAGTAATAGTGGTAGTAGCTGTAGTAATGGTAGTAGTAGTATAAGTAGTATATGTAGTTAGTAGCAGCTCTCAAAATGACTATTTTCAAAGACCACAATGTTAATTTGTTACGCTCTAATGATGTTTTCTCCCTACAATGGAGTATCGTCCTTGCTGCACCCTCACCAGAACCATGAACACTTCCTTGAAAACTTGCACCGTTGAAGACTTCCACTAACAAAGAGCAGGCGAGATAAGGCTTTAAAATGCGCTAGAGAACAAGACATCACATCTTTAACCCTACCATTCAGTATTGCAGCCTCTTCAAGCAGTCCAAACAAATATAGTAATGCACTGAATTATCAAGGAACCGTAACACAGTACGTCTCAATACCACACTAGAAAACTCTCGACTATGCAACCTTGTAACTAAAGCGCAACATTCAGTCATCACAAGGGACACAGGCACAACACATACATAGGTAACCTTCCGCTGGTGACATTCAAGAGCCCCACATCACTGTCAGGAATGGGTTTTACGCCAACTATTTCCTCCCATTCTGGTGGAGAAGGGCAAAAAGGTCGAGACGAATGTCCGGTGGATTCTTCAGATGCTTCTCTCCAGGGAAAGAGGAGCGACCCGCCGTGCACAGAGGAAAGGGTAGCCAGGGCGCACCAATGTGTTATTTAGGTGTCAGCGGAGGTTGTCTGGTGCCCGGAACGGAAGGGATGCAACGATATACTGGTGCTCCTCGATGTCTGTGTGTGTGTGTGTGTGTGTGTGTGTGTGTGTGTGTGTGTGTGTGTGTGTGTGTGTAGCTATTTTTTCTTTATAATACTGTTTTCTTTTGTTTCTTCTATTATATAGATTTGTGTGTGTTTCATTACTTAGCTGAGAGAGAGAGAGAGAGAGAGAGAGAGAGAGAGAGAGAGAGAGAGAGAGAGACTGCAATTTTTTTTTTTTTTTTAAGGTGCAAGGCCCATACCTTCCTGCTGTTCTGTCTATTCTGTACACACCTGGCGGGGAGATAACTGTGTGAGCAGGAGCCTGTACTAAATATTCATGGCCGGGACAAACGTGTGTGTGTGTGTGTGTGTGTGTGTGTGTGTGTGTGTGTGTGTGTGTGTGTGTGTAATTCACTGTTTGTTTGATCTGCTGCAGTCTCTGACGAGACAGCCAGACGTTACCCTACGGAACGAGCTCAGAGCTCATTATTTCCGATCTTGGGATAGGCCTGAGACCAGGCACACACCACACACCGGGACAACAAGGTCACAACTCGATTTACATCCCGTACCTACTCACAGCTAGGTGAACAGGGGCTACACGTCAAAGGAGACACACCCAAATATCTCCACCCGGCCGGGGAATCGAACCCCGGTCCTCTGGCTTGTGAAGCCAGCGCTCTAACCACTGAGCTACCGGGCCGTGTGTGTGTGTGTGTGTGTGTGTGTGTGTGTAAGTCAGGATAGGCCCTTCAGTTCATCTCGAGACAAATTTTCCTTCACAAACAAACAACGTGAGTAATTTTGTTGATCACCGTCTTACCTTACCAAATTTCATCTTCAAAACAGAGTAATCGAGGCGAGTTTTTGATCACTCACTCCCTGGCCATCGTAAAACACAGCTCTCAAGGGACCGACAAACACTCACGCTCTCCCTACAAACCTGCAATTAATATTAGACGTAGGAAACAACTTTTAACCGCGATTAGTCTATATAAAAGTGAAGACTAGAGTAAAGAAATGAAGCAACATAATAAGGACACAATTAGCAAGACAAACAGATAGATCATAAAGGTGCAATTAATATTAGACGTAGATAACAAATTTTTACGGTAATTAGTCTAAGAATGAAGACTAGAGTAAAGAAATGAAACAACATAGTAAGGACACAAGATTGCTCTGGGTTGAAAAAAAGTTAGTGAAATTAGCAAGACAGACAGACCATCGAGGTGCTTTGTTGCAGTAAAAAGACCACCTCCTAAATTAATGGCGAGGGCGGAAGGAAATATAATAGGGACTAGTGAAAGAAAATAAATACAAGGGAAGACGAGACACTGGCGAGGGGAGGAGGAGGGAGAGCACGGGTTTGGTTGGAGGGAATGGGGAGGGAGAGTTGATGGAGGACACTGCCTGGTGGGTGGCGCAGGGAGGAGGTGGAAGACGAGAAAGGGAAGGCGAGGTGGGAGGGACACTGGTGGATGGCACGAGGAAGTTTTGTCTGGAAGATAAACTACTTTAGATAATGCCCTTCCAAAACTTTCTTTGTCCTCATCATATTCCTTCACTTCCCTTATCTCTGTTTCATGCCTCTTAAATTTTCGTCCATTCTCTCACTTTATTTTCTTCATTTATCTTTTGTGTCTCTCTGCGAACGTTATTTCCTTCCAGACTGGCGCCATAAACCTTATAAAATAGTCGATGCATTATTATGGCGGGTCCATTTCTCTTCTTCTCCTCCTTCCTCTCTACCTCCTCCTGGTCTTCATCATTATTTTCCACCCAGACCCCAACGCTACTCTTATGACAAATTTTCCCTCTTAATTTTCCTAAAGGACGGAAGTTAATCACATGGCTGAGTTCTTGCGCACGTTAAGCTTAGAAAAATCATCGTTATATACACAATCAGAAGCAGTACACACACACACACACACACACACACACACACACACACACACACACACACACACGCTAGAGTTACTGATAAATGAACCACGAGTCAGAGAATGTGGGAGCTGAGGGAATGTATTGCAGTGCTTAGTTCTGGAGCATCGCAAGCGAGAAATGTCAAATTGTGGAGTGGGCAGAAAGGATGGGGATTGAGAGTAGCGATGACTGATTAACTAAGAAAAATAAGAAATAAATACTCTAAAATAAAAAGAAAGAAAAAAATGAGAATACCACCACTAAATATTACAACTATATCAATTTCAACTACTTCTACTAAAAACCTGCATTTGTTTGTGTGTATACATGTATATACGTATTGTATATGGGCATGCTTAGCGTAAAAGAGTGAAGGGAATGGTATCCTAACGCACCCAAAACGCAAACCAGAAAAATGGGATGAGAGATGGCATAATTGACAAACTAAGATAATGATTAATGAATACACGAAAGTAAAAAGCAAGAAAATAAAGAAAAATGAGAACACCATCACTAAATATTACAACAACGACAACAACAACTTCAATTTCTACTACTAATAATAACCAGCATTTGTTTGTATGTATGCATGTATATATCTGTGGTATATGGACATGCGTATAAAGCGTTAAAGAGAGCGAAGGGAATGGTAACCTAACTCACCTACATTCTTAAGACGTCACCTAATAAATGCTGACACAAATACAAAAATAGTAAGGTGTTGGAATTTTGGTCACGCAAGGACGTCCATCCAACTATAACCTGTTGATGTCTGGTGTGGAATCCAATGCCTCTACCACACTGCGTTATTGAGAGGAACTGAGGAACTTGTAAGAATCGAGGAGGACAAAGACTAGCATTCAGAAACGCTTTGCTCCCAGACTACATCTATTTGCAGAGACCACAGAGATGATATGCCTGGTTCTCAAGACTGTTTCGTCAATTAATAGTAGAAATATGGTAATAATTTGCCACTAAAACCGTAAAAACACACTTAAAACTATTTGCAGAAACCACAGAGATGATATGCCTGGTTCTCAAGAGGAGTTTTGTCAATTAATAGTGGAAAAATCGTGTTAA
>NC_059268.1:13859183-13899183 GCF_017591435.1 Portunus trituberculatus | reverse complement strand
AGACGCTATTTTTCAGAGGCCATAGTTATGACTTGCCGTATTCTCAAGGGTATTTTCCCAGTTAATAAGGTAAAAATCTTGCTAATTTATTATTAGAACTATAAAAATAACCTTAAATATATATGTAACTGTAACAAGTCTTAAAATTAGCGGAGGTGCAGCCTAGTGTTTCAGATGCTGCTCCGTACAACCCACAATATGAGGCTGGACGCGGCTATGGTTTCTGTATAACTTATTCAATTTCTCTTTGTTCCCACAGCCTCCTACACTCATTGTGGCGGCCAGTCCATTCTTTACCACAGCAGCATGACTTCTTTCACCTCACATTTCTATTCTTACCGTCAGTAGGTTGCTATTTTGTCACTATGTTTGTTCGTCCATGGTCTCCTCTGCGTGTGGCGTATCCTTAGAAGTCTTCCTGGGCAGCTTTGTGAATAGAGATCCCATGCAGAACTCATCATAACTTATAATTAGATTTGCACGTTATCTGTGAAGCGGTGGCCATAATTTCGTACTTATGACTGAGAAACTAAGACGAAACCTAAAATAATACTTGTTCCTCGGCATGTATATAAGCAATCTAGTTACCACATGAAGGAAAAAAAAAAACATATAATTTAGACGAGTTTCCTGAACTGATAAGAAGTATGACGCGGCTGCATGAAGATTGGAGAAAGTTTTGAAAAGCACTATCGTTTATATTTTTTTTCTTGTTTTTTTTTTTTTTTTCCGTGAGGATAAATATCTTACATGGAATGAAAGGTGAAGATGACTGAAAGCTGCGTTTATGCTAAGTGAAAATGTTATTCAGTAAAAATCGACTCTTTTTTTTTTTTTTTTGAGACCTGAGAAGGAAAGAGTGGAACCTCTGAACCTCATGTTGACGCAGTGGTGTTCCCGAAAGGTTCTAAGTTGTGTGTAGCAGTAGTATTAGTAGTAGTAGTGGTCGTAGTAGTAGTAGTAGTAGTAGTAGTAGTAGTAGTAGTAGTAGTAGTAGTAGTAGTAGTAGTAGTAGTAGTAGTAGTAGTAGTAGTAGTAGTAGTAGTAATAATAACAATAATGAAAAACAAAAACATTATGACGACAATAACAATGACAAGAACAACAGCGATAATGACAATGAACGGTATATTTGGAATTAGTGTAATGCCGGGGAATGGTCGTGACAGCGGGGCGGGCGGGGGCGGCACGGGTTACCCCAGCCCAGGTGTTCCAGAAACTTTTATTACGTAGCGCCACAATATGCAAACTCTCGCTCCCTCGCGACCTGTCTTTCCCCTTTCAACTCCCACGCAAGAGTAATATTCCCTTTCCTCCACTTTTTCCTCCATTCCCTGTTTATTGCACATTTCTCTGTGCATGTCTTCGTTCCCTATTTCTCCTTTCTTTGCACTCATGTCCTGTACCAATATAATATACATAAATATTTTACTATTGCTACTACTACTACTACTACTACTACTACTACTACTACTTTGCTAACTAATGATTGGCTCTAGATAAATAGCCTGTCTGAATAATCCTTTAATATTCACTAGTTCCGTTGCCAGGTGAGTACAATGATACTAATGTGTTATGACTAGTACAGTTGGAAAAAATTATCGTATCCCCAAGCGTTATAACTCCCCATAAGTTGCAGCACGCCTCCATTTTCCCAGTATGACCTTTATTCCTTTGGTTAAGGTAACACTCCCTTCTCTTCCTCCTCTCTGTATGAAATGTGGCGTCAAGTTACGGTGTACATAACAAAAAGTAAATGTCACTTTAGATAAACTGCAACTCCCTGCTTTTCACGGATAAAGTTTCAGTTACATTTTTTTCTTTTCTTGTGGGAGTGCAAACTACTAATGAAATTTAAACTCTAGGTCTAGGGAATCTAGGGTGACAAGGCGGAGCAGCAAACACGCCAAGGTCACACTGGAAGTCTTTAGCTCAATTTATTCACCCAACTCCCTCTTATCTTTCGTGAAAATTCTCTTACTCAGGTAAAACCACATAAGCTGTGAATAATATTTTGCGAATATGCATGTGTATCTCTCTGCTTTTTATAAGTAAACAGAAAAAAAAGGGGGAAATGGAAGGTGCACGGCTACTACTCTCCCCCAGTTAGCGTTGGTGAGTCAGCCAGGCAGTGCACAGTATTGTAATCGCCGTGTGTAAAACATCGTGATGTATTCAGTGTGTAGTAATGTAAACAATGAATTTTAATTACTTGTATGCCATTCTGAAATAATCACTATATAAATTATGATATTCACAAATACATATAACGTAAATTTGTGTAATTGTTAACGATTTTTTTTAATAACAAACAGAAAACCCTTTCATGTTTTATAGGGAGACCAATAAACTTTCCTAAATAAATGATGTCTTATAAAATGCAACTTAATCTATTCACCAGCCGTAAATTGTATAAAATCGAAAAGGCCGAAGTAATACAAACATGGAACCAGATTAATGAAGCAATGCACTAAACAATGAAAAAAAAGAACTTAACAATTTTACCATCAACTGAGGCACGGGACCTGACAAACACACAAGTGGTCGGCAGATAAGTAAAAAAGAAAAAAAAAAAAAAGCAAATATGTAGTTGGCCTCATCACTCCACCTTAATGAAGAGTGTTATTAAGATTTTCTGTGAAGTTTATCAAAGTAGAGTGACCATCATCCTCTCTTTACACACACACACACACACACACACACACACACACACACACACACACACACACACACACACACACACACACACACACACACACACACACTCCACTCAGTAAAGTGAGAACGAAGTGACATCAAGTGACTGTTAACAGAGGAAGAAGAATAGCCTGCGTGTTATTGACGTTTCCTTATTTCTCATTCCTCACTGTATTGGTTCGCTAGCATTTATTGTCTGGGTTGTCCCTCGCTAAGAGTTCGCCTGTGGATATGTAGATTCATTCACTCACGCTATCACATCCTCCAAGCCACAACACGCTACCTATTTGAAGGGTTTGGACAAAATGGAAGGACATGAGGACGAGGCTGTCTACGGCTCTGAGAAACCTTTAAAAATACCAAGTACACAGCAGAAATGCAAGTTCTTTACGAGTGCAGCTGGCAATCACAGTTCTCCATCATGAGCCTCGATGCCGGGTTTTAATATATTTCTACAAAAAGAAAAAAGGATAAATACAGGAGAAAATATAAAATGGAAACAAAAATGATAAACTGTTGTGTATTCATTAGACACGCACATGCACACAGGTGGTAGGCGCCGACACACTCCGAGCGGGAAAGGCTGCTGGGACCTGCACACAGCGAAATTCAAACATGAGCTAACACTTGCCTTTTTTTCTTCCTGACTTTTTCATGACTAAATACTGCCTACAAAAACAGACCAATTCTCTTTCTCTCTCTCTCTCTCTCTCTCTCTCTCTCTCTCTCTCTCTCTCTCTCTCTCTCTCACCACAGGGCGCACTCAGCCGGACGAGTCACCGCGGGCACTCTCCCATTCCCGTCAGCGGTGCTTCCCTCCCCGCATCCCTCATCCTCCCCATATCCGCCACCCCATTCATCGCTGATTGTTCCGCACCATTCACCCTCTGCCTCTCCATCGCCCTTTCCTCCCCCTCACCCACACCAGCCCTCCCTCTTCCTTCCCGTTCATCACTCTATCACCCCCCGTGTCTCCCCTTCCTCTTTTAGGCTTCAGGCTTTCCCTCTCTCCCACTCTTTCTCCCCTCGCTCATCACTCACTCGAGGTTCCAGGCCCTTGAAAAACGGGGACTCTTGCAGAAAACACAAATACACACTTCTACGAGTATTTTTCACAAGCTCCACAGCCCGCACAATGAGAGAGAGAGAGAGAGAGAGAGAGAGAGAGAGAGAGAGAGAGAGAGAGAGAGAGAGAGTCATGCATCTGGATACAAAAATCAATACAAGATGAGAGAATGCAAAGACAAATATTTCTAGTTTTCTACGCTGTCTGTTTGTCTGTGCGTGTGTTTCTCCGTCTGTCTGTCTGTCTCTTTCTGTTTGTGTGTATGTGGAAATTTTTCGTCATATTTCTGTTCCAGTTTTCTATTAGCGTGTTTTTTTTTCCCTTCCTTTCTGCTTGTCGTACGAAATTGTTTGGCTATCGGTCTATCTTTCTTTCCACCAAACTAAATCTGACCCTTTGTTTTCTATTTTTTTTCTGTGTATTTATCTCTCTCTCTCTCTCTCTCTCTCTCTCTCTCTCTCTCTCTCTCTCTCTCTCTCTCTCTCTCTCACCCAATGAGGGGTTTAAGTAGGGATTGAAAAGATTCCAGAGAAAAAGAATGAGACAGCCAGGACTAAGGGGGCGCGGTGAGGCAGGAGAGGGTGGGCGGAGGCGTGGCTGTGGCTGGAGGGACTAGTGGGTGGGTGACGCGGCAGGAGGGAGGCAGGGGGGAGGGAGGGTGGCAAGACGAAGGTGGATTTGAGGTTGAGGAATGAAGGGCGGTGTTGGGGAGGACACAAGGACGGGGGGAGAGAATACTGGGGGGAGGATAGTGGTATGGATGGGAGACTCAGGTGATACTAAAGGAAAACTAACAGTGGTAAAGTTTTGGTGATATGAACTGGTGATGGGGGAGATGAAAAGGGTATTGATGGGGGTAAAGATAGCGACAAAGGGTTAAAATGGGCTGATAGAAGTGAAAGGTAAAGATATATATTTTTTCATGCAGGAGGGACAACTGGCAAAGGGCAACAAAACATGAAAAAAATAGGCCCATTGAGTTGCCAGTTCCCTGAAAAGACATGAAAGTTAACTAAATTTCAGGGACAAATGCAGGGGTGATGAATAGAAAAAAAAAAAAAAAAGGGGAGGGACATGCAAGACACGGAGGGCTGGGGTGAAAGTAGGATGGGTGAAGGAAGGCAGTCTTAACTATAAAATTCATTAGGTTAGACAGGGGTGAGAGAAACTGAGTTGGGTGAGGTACTGGAGAACTGAAGGTATGGTCTTAAACATGGGCGAAAAAGACCAGTAAGCAGGGGTGAAGGAGAGATGGGAGAGGGGTGACACTGCTGTTAGAAGAGTGAGAGTATAGGAGTGCAAGAGAAGTGAGAATGACAGGAGACAAATAAAAGTGGACGAGGAGTGAGTCTACAGTGAAATAGAGTGAGACGAGTAGAAGAAACAAGTAAAGATACAAGCATAGTGAGTGTAGAGTGAGTGTGCTAAGTGAGAGTGAAGTGAGAGTATGGAGTGGGAAATTCGGTTGGTCTGAGTGAAGCGTCAGGCAGCGGCATCGTGGACTCGCTCGGGGGGGTGAGAGGAAAAGAGTGAGAGTGAGAGAGAGTCATTAACATTCTGCAGCGCCACGTCATAAATTCATGAGCTCCTCGCTTCGCCCTCATGGATCATCAGAGGGCAGGCATTTTTATTCTCGCTATTTTCGTGAAGCGTCTCATCTTAAAAAAAAAAAATAATATCGCTTCGTTCTTTCCGATTTCAATGTCTTATTATTTTATTGTTGTTTCTATCCTCCTCCTCCTCCTCCTCTTTGTTTTGTTCTTCCTCATCATGCAGCTTTTCTTTGACCTTTTATTCTCTTTGTTCCTCTTTCTTTCCTTCTTTTCTCTCCTTGTTTTTTTTTTTCATTTCATCTTCTTCCTCTTCCTCTTCCTTCTGCTCCTAATACCTTTCTGCAGGAGTAGGAGGATGAGGAGGAGGAGGAGGAGGATGAGGAGAAGGAGGAGAACGACAACAAGGACGATTTTCTGTTATAAGGAAGGGAAGACTTGGGGAATGGATAGCCGGGGGAAGAGTAAAGGAGGGCGGGACAGTTCAAGGCAGGGAAGGGAAGGGAAGGGAAGGGTAGAATAGGACACAGTAGGATAGAGCAGGATAGAGTAGTGTAGGTGATGGAAGGGCAGCAGGAAAGGGCGGGCGTTGGTCTGTGTGGAAGGTGCCGGCCATAAATTGAGCTGAGCGGAGACCATCCTGGGAAATGGAAACAGATGTAATTGTGATGGAGTGAAATCGAGAGATGAGAAAAGAGAGCAAAGTGTGTGATTTATAAAACATGGAAATCCTGCCACGAATGGAGCTGCCCTGTGTATGTGTGTGTGTGTGTGTGTGTGTGTGTGTGTGTGTGTGTGTGTGTGTGTGTGTGTGTGTGTGTGTGTGTGTGTGTAGTAGTATTGTGAATGTGTGAGGAGATGAGAGAGAGAGAGAGAGAGAGAGAGAGAGAGAGAGAGAGAGAGAGAGAGAGAGAGAGAGAGAGAGAGAGAGAGAGAGAGAGAGAGAGAGAGAGAGAGAGAGAGAGAGAGAGAGAGAGAGAGAGAGAGAGAGAGAGAGAGAGAGAGAGAGAGAGAGAGAGAGAGAGAGAGAGAGAGAGAGAGAGAGAGAGAGAGAGAGAGAGAGAGAGAGAGAGAGAGAGAGAGAGAGAGAGAGAGAGAGAGAGAGAGAGAGAGAGAGAGAGAGAGAGAGAGAGAGAGAGAGAGAGAGAGAAAAAAAACCTTGTAAATAAAGGAGGATGTCTTAACCAGCTTTCCTCACTCACTGTCAGCACCTCTTCCTCATCTGACTATGTACACAACAGCACTACACAAGTACGCAGTGTTTTTCGTACAGTAGAGACACGCTGCTCGCTCTAAACACGCTAATAAAAGAAGAGTGCGAAAAAAAATATGTCTCCTGCACTCGTCTCACTCTGGCCAACTCACTCTAAACTCCGCTTTCACTTTTATCTGTCTCCTGAAACTTTCACCCATGATGCAATATAAGGAATTCACTCCGTCTCCCATATCTTCTTCATATCTTTATTTCCTTGTTAAAGAGGAAGTAAACAGGTAAACATATAGCCAGATTCTTTCCCCTTAGTCTCTGATGATGAATGATAACCACTACAGTACAGTGAAGCAGGGAAGAAGAGCAATGCAAATACTAACCTATATACCAATGCCACATAGGTAATACAATCACTACTTTTCTTCTGTTTTTCTTTTCACACCTACGTCAGCATTAATAGTCAATGATCCTTCACTAGCTTTTGCATTCCATCTCTCCGCCACTCTATCTCTCAATCTCTCAACTCGTCACTTTATGCAGTCCTTCCGTCAACTTCTTCGGCTTGTCTCGCCTCGCCTCCTCCCACCTACATGTAGATCTAAACCACCACCAGCATCTCCTTCACGCCCTTCGTTTACCCCACCACCACCATCACCACAGCCTTCCACTAACCACCACCACCATCACCACCGCCACAACCACCACCACTAGCGCCACTTTAAGCCAAGTAGTACTGTGGCACCCACCAAACCCCAACAGCTCCCTCTTAATAGGCTTCCACCGCCGTGTTATTCAGTGTGAACGGCATCAATTTAGTCAGGAAATGAGGGTAGTCAGCAGTGAACTCAGCATCTCCCTGATACTGGCGACTCCATTACGAGGACTGAGAGGAGCGAGTGGAGGGTGGGTCAGGGTGGCTCTGGGTGTGGGTCGATGGGTGGGTGGGGAACTCGAGGGTATGATGGGTCTGGAGAGAGTAACAAGGAATGAAGGGGTGAAGGGAGGTGATGTGAAGGGTGATATGAAGGAAGAAGGGGAAAGATAGTAAAGGGGTGAATGAAAGAGTGATTACCTGACGGTTTGCGGGGAGGAAGAATGGCACAAGGATGAAAGGGTGAATAAATGAGTAATTATCTGTTTTTTTTTAGAACGATGAATGGGGAAAAGAAGGAAGTAAAGAAGAAATAAGGAGGTGGAGGAAGTGAAGACATATTAGGAGGGTACGTATTGTAAGGAGGATGAAAAATGTGATAAGGAAGGCAGGAAGGATTAGAGAGATGAAAGGAATGTGTGAAGTGGAGGAATTAGAGGGATGTTTATTAGAACTGAAGGATAGAGGGAAGCAATGAATGGAGGACTGGAGCGATGTAAAGGTAGAGGATGGATAGACGTATGAATGTGAATGGTACTGAAGTGGATCAGTTCACATGCGCTTCGTTTGCTGTATAAACTGAAAAATTAGATACATGTGTGAAATCATGTTAGCTCTCTCTCTCTCTCTCTCTCTCTCTCTCTCTCTCTCTCTCTCTCTCTCTCAAAAGGGACACCAGTCTTAATCCTGCTACTGGCGAGAGGTTTTACATAGATTATCAACATGAAAAAAACATGGCCGGCAGTCAGTGATGAAAGATGCATATGTAGTCTGTTATTTATGGATGCGAGAGCCACACTGCGACTCGGGGTGTTATTCAGCGACACGTTGGCCCTTTTTAACATTATGTGAGCCAACAACGAGACAATTTACAGCACGAAAGTAACGCCATATCTTTACGTTACTTGGTGGACAGTGCATACTCGATTTCATGGATAATTTTTTTACTCACATGAAATGGTTCGACTAAATGAACGCCTGTACGCTGGAACTCTTTCCCTGATTCTGTTTTCCACCTCCGACATCACTGGCTCAGTCCTCGCATAAAAGGGAATATATTTACAGGCACAAAAAATCTCCTTCAACAAAAAGAATTCCACCAACAGGATGGTCAGCACTTACAAAAATTGCTCGGATTTAAACAAACGCAATTTACTGCCCTGAAAACCTTTACGTATAAATTTAGATTCCTTTTTTTGTGCCAGTTTAATGATGACAATGACATGATTCAATACGTAGAAGGAGGCGGGGATGACCACGGAGAAGATTTATGGATGCATTAAAGGAAGAGAGAAGCTGTACAAGATCTATACAAATTTGCAGCAGTGACAGTAAGACGATCAACAAATACCAATGATTACGTGTCTTAGTAGGAGAAATTGACACTCCATATCACACTATTATACATTAACGCGGCACAATGCAGGACTAAGACGAACCTAAAAGCGAAGGCCAAGAGTGTGAATATACTGTGGTGAGTAAGATATATACATACGTACATACACCTCTTCATCAATGCCTTAATCATCCTGAAACGCAATACTGAGCGAGACAGAGAAAGGAAAGAAGACCGAAATAACACACGAAACGCAAGACGGTAATAAACTCGCACGTTCGTAGCTGCAGTAATGACTTTATTGCAGGAGAGGAAAGGCGACGAAAGGAACTGATGAGAACTGAGGAGTAACGCGCCTCACTAAACCATTACAGCAGACGGTAAAGTAGCGTAATTGGAGTGACGGTGATGCAAAAGACGACCAGTGCTTTCTCCTCACTATCACGCACAGCAAGGAAGGAAGCAAGCAAGCAAGCAAGCAAGGAAGCAAGAAAGCAGCCGCCCAGCCAGCCAGTCATTACCTCCCATGACACGCGTCTGTCTTTGACTCACTCATGATAAACAGCGTCGTAATGAACTGCCGACAGCTTGAAAAATTACACTAGAAAACAGTAGAGTAACGAGGAGAGAGAGAGAGAGAGAGAGAGAGAGAGAGAGAGAGAGAGAGAGAGAGAGAGAGAGAGAGAGAGAGAGAGAGAGAGAGAGAGAGAGAGAGAGAGAGAGAGAGAGAGAGAGAGAGAGAGAGAGAGAGAGAGAGAATAGTTTCTAGCAGAATGAAACAATAACTATGCATATTTCTTAATCAAAAAAGGGAAAAAGCAGGGCAAAAAAAAAAAAAAAAAAACAACACAAAACACAAAACTCACAATTCTTGTAAGCGAAACAAGAAAAAAATCACAATTAAAAAAAAGAATCAAACAAAACGCAACAAAATAATTCCCCCTTCCCCTTCCTCCCTCCCCCCTTGCCTTCCTCTCATCCCCGGCACACACCTGCACCGCACACCTGCACCGCACACCTGAAGGACTGCACACCTCTATTCCTCGTGCCTCCCTCTGATGGACGCCCTGAAAGATTTGCCGTCCCAGCACACCACACCTGGCTTCGATACCTTCCAGTCCTTTACCGAGCTGCGGCAAACATCACCACCACCGCCACCACCACCACCACCATCACCGCCACCACCACCATCACCGCCACCCGAGCCGCCAGATTGCGAAGGTGTAATGGGAGTGTTGGTGGAAAAAGCCGATCACATTTTTCTTCTATTTTCTTTTTTTGCTGTTTTTCTTCAGAATATCTCTATTTTTGTTTTTCGTAAAGCAGAACAACAGGAGCTTCTTGTTACTTCCATTAGTGTGGTTGCTTGTGCTTGTGTTTCTAATTTTAGTTGTATAAGGAAAGCAACACAAAATATGATCAATAATGGTTTGTTTTTCTCTAGTTTTTCTTTAGTAACTTCGAAAACAATTAAAGTTTATCCACAAGTTTATTTTTCAAGTCGTTAGTAATTTAGGATCATGTTTCCTCTTCTTCCTTCTATTCAAAGGCCAAAATTAACCTATTCAGTACCATGACGCTTTTCCATATTCATTCTACTTACTATTTGGTGATTATTTGGTGATTTTATACAGATTTAGAAACTTATATGGGGATTAAGCGGAGATGATGTCGTGTGGAGAGAGAGAGAGAGAGAGAGAGAGAGAGAGAGAGAGAGAGAGAGAGAGAGAGAGAGAGAGAGAGAGAGAGAGAGAGAGAGAGAGAGAGAGAGAGAGAGAGAGAGAGAGAGAGAGCGAAAAGACAGTGCAAGGAGAGAACAATAAAAAGAGAGAAAGTGAGAATAGAATGGAAGAAAAGGTGGGTGGTTGACGAGGAAGAGAAAGGAAAAAGGAGAAAAAGAAGAGATGAAGAAAAGTTGGAAGGAAAACGAAAGAGGAAAGATGCATCAGGAGGACAACGTTCCGAAAGAGGATGGAGGTTAACGATAAAATGTTAATAAAACTTTACTTTATGGACTCTTCAGCAGTAAAAGAAACTGAAACGACGACCGGGTCACGACGCGCGGGAAATGACCAACGAGGCAACGAGGGGCGAGGTGAGGAACCGGCGTTGAAGGGCAATATAAACTCACGCCTCACACTCACGGATTATACAGGATAACACGGCGATGGGTTCCAGAGATGTGCACTTGATTCACTACACAGACTGTTTTAGTTATGTGGCCACTGAGGAATGAAAACCATGAGAAAATATCCTTAGAAAATGTGATCTTATGTAGTAGAGAAGACTCCTTAATTATGCAGGCACTGAGGAATGAAAACTATGAGAAAATATCCTTAGAAAATGTGATCTTGATGTACGTAGTAGAGAAGATTCCTTAGTTATGTAGGCACTAAGGAATCAAAACTAAGAGAAAATATCTTTGAAAATGTGACCTTAATGTAGTAGAAAAGTTATGTGGCCTACGGAGAATGAAAACTAAGAGAAAATATCCTTCAAAATGTGATCTTAATGTAATAGAAAAGACTCCTTAATTACGTGGTCTAAGTGGAATTAAGACCAAGAAAATATCCTTGGAACTGTATCTTTGATGTAATGAAAAAGAAAAGAAAACTGAATTACGTAGCCACAGAGGAATTCAGACTGAAGCAAAATATCTTTGAAAATGTCATTGATTTTATAGAAAACTCCTTAGTTAAATTACAAGACTTAAGATTGAGTAAAGATACATTGAACATAGTAAGATGAGTGCAGGAAAGGTTATTTGCTTTACTACCTCGAAAGCACTATTACCTCCAGGCAGTAACAAAATAAAAACATAGACAAATAAGATGATAAAGAAATAGAGGTGAGAAAATAAAAATAGGAAATAAAAACTCATTCATATCTCTGACTATCTCTACTTCAGTCCTGGCCAAAGTTGTCTCGAGTCTATCAATTTGGCAACCTACATACGTACAAAACACAACTCACCAGCCAGCAACACGAACCCATCCACAATAAACATGCAGAAACAACACACAGATAGACAAGACCCATTCATTGCAAGGAACACAAGCAAAACACAGGTTACGGAAGGGAGACAATAGTGAAGGTAAAGGGCAACAGACAGGAAGGACTGTGCGACGTGGCGGTCAAATGAAGGGTCGAGGAAAGAACAACGTGTAAAAAGGCCAGGTAACAGAGCGCCGCAATGAGATCGTGTCAGGTAGGCAAGGCAGCAACAGACAAGGGCCTCAGCACTGGTTGACAGGTGGAACACAGAGGTACAACAGAAGGACAAAGCCGCGAGTCAGGAGTCGTAGGGGAATGATTGTACTGTAGCATGACAGGCAGATGATGATGATGATGATGATGATGATGGCGGGGTATAAGCAAGTTGGAAGAGAGAGAGAGAGAGAGAGAGAGAGAGAGAGAGAGAGAGAGAGAGAGAGAGAGAGAGAGAGAGAGAGAGAGAGAGAGAGAGAGAGAGAGAGAGAGAGAGAGAGAGAGAGAGAGAGAGAGAGAGAGAGAGAGAGAGAGAGAGATTCTTTCCCATATGACACTTTTACACACTTTTCACAAAATATTTCACTATTATTTTCTTATGAACTACTAATAGAATTTCTGCTGTTAATTGATACCAGCATAAGTTTATTGCAACATATTCTGCCATCCTTTCTTGTAAAAATGTGTCAAGTAATCTCAGGTGAAGCAAACTTATGACTAATTTAATACTGTTATACGCAAAGTCATGTCCACGGAGGAGAAAACAATACCAAGAAAGCTGTAGGAAGCCAATAAACCTTCACGTGTGTGTGTGTGTGTAATAGCATGACAAGGGAATATCAAGCCTACATCAGGTCCCAAGGGTGTCGTGAGCAGGTGTGTTGGCGGAAAGCTGGTAGTGTGGTGGTGTGAAGAGACGCGAGCTGAGGTGGGTGTTGGTGTGTTATGGAGGGACAATGTGAGGACAAGTGTCGCCTGAGAGCCATATAAGGGGTTCTCTGTGCCAGACTGCAAACCTCAGGGGCGGGTAATGTTCACCTGGAGACTCAAGGCACAGGATGATTATCTGGGATGCAGGTGATGTGCGGCGTGCAGGTGTAAGTAGCGATTGGCCGTATTACCTGCTGGATTAGTGTGTTAATTACTGGACCTTCCTGACAATTATACTGATTATACTAATTAACGACCCAATCAAATCACGTCTAAATATATGTAAGCTCAAATTAATTCAATAATCACGTCTAACCATGTCTCTTTTCTAACTGGCAATATACTTAATTGTTGTTAAATGCTGAGGACCACTCCAGTCTTTACCTTATAGTTAGCCACTGATATTCGACCCTTTCACTATCATTTAAGGCATTTTTACTGAATTATAAACCACTAATCACATCTTTTTAACATTCTGCAGCCACTTCCAAACATTGCACTGGTTAGAAGTTGCAAAAATCCATTGTTTCAGCCTCTTCTTTCCTGTAGATGCTTATAAAGATCGCATGCTTTACTTAGCTGGTGTTAATTGCTGCATATCGGAGTGAAAGAGTTAAGGTATAAGCTGCACAAAGAGTTACACATACTCCACAAGCTTGCAATGGCGCCTCACGTGGCCAAGAGCAAGACAAACTAACAAAGGAACATAGGAGCGCAAAAAAAAAAAAAAAAAAAAAAAAAATGTATATATATATAAATAAATAAAATAAACAAATGAAAATAAATGGATAAATAAATAAATAAACAAAAAAAATAAATAAAGAAAGAAAGAAAAAAAGAGAATGAATACGACTAAAGAAGAAAACAATAACAAAAACAATAAGAAAAATTACTGAAAAAGATCGCAGAGAGAGAGAGAGAGAGAGAGAGAGAGAGAGAGAGAGAGAGAGAGAGAGAGAGAGAGTAGGTTGGAGGGGTCGTGAGCCAGCAACCTATAAAGCCACTGATATAAAAATATGACCCTGACTCTGCCCAAAATAAAATATGTTTCCTCCTTTTATACTTCACTCAGCGCTGCACCTTTGTCCACCTTCACTATTTCTTCACGGCCTCGCTTACCTTCACACTGAGCCAGGTGACGCTGCCTCGCTAATCCTAAACGTTTTTTTCTTTTATTTCATTAATCTCTTTCATAATGACACCTCTGGGTAGTACAATATCTTTTTCTTTGATATAACTCATATTTTTTGCTTCGTGACTGCATGCCAAAGCAATTACAACACTATACGGTACCATTTTATATTCACTTATTCATTTTTTTCCACTAGGCAACGTTCTTACTGTACAAATAAATGTTTTACGTTTTTAACTTGATATAAACCACTTTCCTCTTCAAAATTCACTGGTAAGACGATTACAACACATTACGGAAATAAAGTTTTAAATCCTTCCTTTTTTGACGACGATTATTCTAGTGTGTATAAATGTTTTCCTAAATTAATCTAAATTTTTCATTCGCTATTTCATGTATTTTGAACACATTACAGATCACGATTTGGAACTACCATAAACGGGTCTTTATTTATTTATTTATTTTTTACTTAGCAGACCTACTGTGGATGTTAAATTGATCTTACTGTTTGCCACTGAAGACATGCTGCGTTTTCTTGTAAGGAGAGATTCTGAACGCTGAATGAATGGCAGGATCTCAGCGAAAACAATGAAGTCTAACCATTGTAGTACTTCTCTGTATATTAAAATTTTGTTTAGTACGAGCACAAAACCTGGCACTTTTCACTCTGATGGGCAGAATCACGCGCTTCTTTATTAAATACGTCATTACCACCTTTTTCTTTTGTCTCAAATAGGATATTCTTACCGCCACGTGGATCATTTTAAATACATACATGGAAAAAATATATCACTGCGACATTAATTACGTTTATAACTGCAAGGTAAATAATGTTGCGTATAAATACAGTTTCCCCTGAAAGAGTGAAACGGGTGTAAGTAATTGCGTTATAATACCTTCCATTTCCTGTGCGTGGCCGGCAAGTTTGTTCCCAGCACGCATGGCGGGTTCAAACAATGGCCGTTTATGAAGCCCCATGGTGCCCGCCTCGCCTCGCCTCGCCTCCCGCTAAGTTCCATGGCCGTGATGGCGGCATTATATCAACCGCCGTGCCCTTCTTCAAATCCACGCCTGATTTATGCCTCAACTTGCCCTATATGGCCTAAATATTTTCCAGCCACCAGTACGGCAATCTCAGGTCAAAATATTCGCCCATATTTTTAGTAATTTTTTTTTCTTTCCTTTTACATTTTCCTTTCTGTATAAGTCATCGTGTTCAGCATCGGGAAGCAGCAGCAGCAGGAGGAGGAGGAGCAGCAGGAGCGGGCGGGATAAATTGACGGAATACGTTCAGGTAAAACTCGCTTATTGGATGTTACTGAATGGAGACCAACACAGGAATGGAAACACAAGTCACATGTATAAATAAAATGTTGCTCATGTATTCAGCTCAGGAAAGACGACCCACTTGTGGATACTTCAGGCAAAAACAGTTTCATCCTCATGAATACGCATTTCGAAGGGAGGGAGAATAACATTAAAAAAAAAAAAATTCTAAGGTTTATGATATAATATGGTATGCTCAGTGGAAGAGTAAATACAAACAGTCATTATCCGGAAATCAATGGTCGGTGATATGCGTGATATTGCCTCAAGACAGGGACAGAAATGCTGATGACACGACGGTAATGATTAATGGAAGGAGCAAAATAGAAAAAAAGATAGATGATAGATAACATAATGATAGCTAAATTATATATGAAAAAAAACACTATTACAACAACAGACCTGAAGAAACTACATGAAAACAAGTAATGTTATAACAATGGTAGAAAGAAAGTAAGTAAACAAAATAAATAAACAGACAAAATACATACACTTCAGGAACACACGAGAAATAACAAGAACCCAGAAGACAAACCAGAGAAACACATGACAAAAAAAGAAACCTACATCCACAAACCACATCTATCCATAAATCCACATAAAAACAAAACCTACAACCAATACTTATCCTCATCCACTCACCCACTACTAGATAAAAACCTCAAGAACACGGTGCGTCATGACGAGTGAGAGAACATTATTAGACCGCCAGAAGTCAACCCAATTATTTACCGGTGAAGATAGAAATAGCCGAGCACAAAGCACAAACCCAGAGAGAGAGAGAGAGAGAGAGAGAGAGAGAGAGAGAGAGAGAGAGTAATAAGAGCAAAACTTTCTCGGCTCTTGGCTTCACCACTCACCCAATACTCCTACATATACCGCTCACCCAATAAAAGACGCGGGAACATTGGCGCTGGACCACTTTGTAAAACTCTGCACTAAATGCCGACAAAGTTTTTCTATACCTTGAGGATATTTGTAGTGTTAGTCTGTTGGCGGACGAGACTTGTGCTGCGGGATTATCATTATTATTTTCCTCTCTAGGTTTGGAAAAATGGATTAATTGGAAGAAGGGAAAGGAAGGGAAGGGAAGGGAAGGGAAGTGTTTCTCAAGGTTTATTTCTCCAAAAGCTCTAATTGGAGGAGATCATTATAGAAAGTAAGGGTGTAATGGATAGGATGTTTGCGATTTCCTGCATTTTCTGACATTGGATGAAAAAAGTTACCGTTGAGCGGCAGTCGTGGGGAAGTTCCTCGCGTCAGCCACACTTTTAACATGTACTGCAACACCACACATTTCGCGCTGATATAACGAGGATGAAAGAGAAAAGCAAGCCAGCACATATAAAGTCGCAACACAACACTGCTCTGTAAGATATAAAAAGGGTGAAAAAGGAAGGCAATCCAGCACATATAGAGTCGTAACACAACACTGGTCTACAATGACCCTCTTGCAGAACTAATAAACAATATCTAGGGGAGATCAGGTTCAGATGCTCCTGTTAAGAGATATTCCATTACTTAAACTATTCGTCTCATATTGACCGAGGGAGGAGCAGGAAGATGAAGTGATGTCAACGAGTGAAGGCTTCTTAAGTTCTCTCGAGGGTGTCAGGAAACGTTTGTCACAGAGCATACTGGAGAACTGTTACTTGTGTTTTCTCGTCTTTTCTTTCTAGCTGTGGGCATTGTGTTATATGACAGGGGGAAAAGCATGAGGAAATATAAGACAAAGATAACGAAATAGAGAAGCGATGAAAAATAAAGATAAAAGAAATAATTGATTAGTCAAAAAGAAATTATAGATACGATACAAATACAAGAAAAAGAAAAAATACAAAAGAAATATAAAAGAAAGAGATTACAAAAAGAATTGAACTGTATCGCTGAAAACGAAGTAGTAAATTCTTAATGACACACTGCGAGATAAAAGAGAAGAAAGACAAAGCCAGTTTTCATTCACCTTAGGGAACAAAACCACCAGTTAGCGCGTCAGGAATAGATGAAGAAAGAGAAAATCGTGTTTTGAGATTTCATAAAAAGAACATTGAAGGAAGGACGTGACAAACGAAAATTCACGTTTAGATTAGTCAGCATGAAACCCCAGACCACCAATCACACCCTACTCAATTATATATATATAAAAAAATATATATATATTAGAGATTTTTGTATGAGACAGCGAGAGAGAGAGAGAGAGAGAGAGAGAGAGAGAGAGAGAGAGAGAGAGAGAGAGAGAGAGAGAGAGAGAGAGAGAGAGAGAGAGAGAGAGAGAGAAGCAGCTTTGTTGAAATAAATGACGCTAAACAAGGATCACTGACATTCCACAAAACTAAGCAAAAAACAAAAGCAAAAGACATACGTAGAAAAATACCCAGCCATTAGTAACTCTCAACCAGCACAGGCAGCGAGTACTTACAGACATTCCACCACGTTGTTTAAAATTTCAAAGCAGCATTAGTAACCTTACCTTGGAGAAAACCACCGTCTGCCAACAAGGACAGAGCTCTTCCTGAATCCAGAATATGGTTCGATGTGGCGCAATAAAGTCAAGCAGACGGCACAACGGTCGCGGGAGGATGAGTCTGGCCGAGTATTGGGAGAGCAGCATGGCGAAGTGAGGCGTTTGCTCGAGTTTGGGTTTGTATAGAGTAACCTGCACTCACCTCTCCTCTCTTCTCCTTTGTCTCGGTCTTAGGTCTTATAGACTGAGAACCTCCTCATAAAACATAACTGAACGGGATTTAGATTGCGGGGAATATACAAAGGACAGTGAAGTGACAACAGATTACTCGATTTCTGACCTCGATTTTATGTTCGCAGTGGAAAGGGAACAAAAGAGGAAGACTGTCACAATCCTGCCTTCAACTTCTCTGGTTTCCTTCAGCTCTGGCTTTGGGCAACATATAATAATATTGGAGTGTCGTCAACATGCAGAGTGGAAGGAGGTATGCCCTTGCAAGCCTTGGATTATTGTCGTAAATGTTTTTGGCATTAGTCACATGTTACAAGAAAGTCGAGTGCATTTGGAAATCCTAAGCACACAGTATCTGATCACGGATATGAAAAAAATTTTGTTTAATAAAAAAATAATGTCAGGTAAGTTTATGCATCTTCTATACTTAATAATGATGTATATCTGAGGATATAATTTCACAAAGGAAATGCATCTTCTTTGTGCAAATGTTCTAAAACAATAATTTCCATGCATTAGTGTATATGCGTTTGACAGGACAAAATATTGTTGATATCACATACTCGCAGAAATATTCGGATTATTGTTAAGTGATTATTTCGTTGAACAAATTAAACTATTTTAAATGCATACCAGATCTAAGAAAATAACTAAATAACTAAATAAATGAAATAGACGAAATATATATACACTCGAGAATATGAATACTAACTTCATTGTGATAAATGAGTGAAGCTTTGCAATAAATGGTTTTGTTCATGAAGAAGGAACACACTCCGCTTCACTGCCGACACTCATTGTTGTTTTCATGACAGGAGAAGCTGAAACAAACTGTTCCACTAAGCCAGGTGGTATAAAAAGAACAATAACTTACAGGGAACGAGGCTCATGTCTTGGTTGGACAGGCAAGTATTTAACGAAAGGAAAACACCAGTGCCATCTTGAGTCATTGAACTCACTCCCTTGTCAAAAACCTGCCCTGTCTTACATAACATACTGAACATCCCTCACGGCAAGCGGCAATCGCACTGATTTTCATTTCGGTATACTTCACGAAGGTCTCGAAATTGTGAATTCCTTCTCTAAAAAAGAAAATAACAACAAAGACTCACGATAACATCTGAAACTTCTCATTGAAGTCTTCCCCCTTGAGCGATCCATCAAGTATTAAAAAAAACCTTCTAACGTACCGTCCCATATATCTCATAGAATGATGGGCTCTGAAATTTCATGCTCCACCTTATGCCTGTATTCAGAAACGCCTTCCCTTCTCACTACGACAATTTTCCAGTGCTACAGAAACAACTAGCCAGATTTTTAAGACAGTTTCTCCTTTTAATAAACCAGAAATTTTGCTAATCTATCACCAGAACCACAAAAATACCCTTGAAAACAAAAGTATCTTCAATTGGACCCTCTGGAAAGCAGTGATGGAGAGAGAGCAAAGCGTTTCAGAACACGGGCCGATTACATGTACCAACGGCTCGCCCTCGGGCTCCATGGCGGCCAAGGCAGCTCCACACACTCATCAATAAGCTTCCTGCAGTAAATTCCCTTCCAACTGCCACTATGCATCAAGTCTCGCGTATTATTGAATGACTGACGTGCAAGGAATCTCCTCTCACTAATATCCTCTCACTGATACCCACGAGCACAGCCTCCCCTCCCTTGGACTGCTTGTATGACGCCTCAGCATCTTCCCACTTCCAGACACATTTTCATTTTGCAATTCAATTACTACCTCAGCCTTTCCGTGACCTTCCCCTTCCCTCGCCCTTAATCCCGCCACATCTACCCTTCTCTCAATCTATTTACTCCTCCACAGCCACACATCTTGCTCCCTCCAGTCCTATTTCTCGCTCTCCCTCATTATCCTTCTCCACTAGAATTCGTCCATCTCTCTCTCTCTCTCTCTCTCTCTCTCTCTCTCTCTCTCTCTAGGTATCGTCTTCTTTATCCCATCGCCTTCATCAGTTCATATCGATCTACCTGCTTCATCCGAGCTGCTCAACCTCATTAATCTTCGTCCGCCACCCTACTCCCTCCATCCCATCCCCTTGTGCCTCTCCCCTCTGTGTCCCTTCCCTCTTTCATTAAGCCTGTCCTCCCTCAATCTCTCCCTCTCCCGTGGGTGTTACTTAAATAATCATATACTGCTTTAGTCTCCGCGAACACCAGTTTTCTCTTCTTCCTCCTTCTCCCCTTCCTCCTCCTCCTCCTTCTCTTCCTTCTCACGTCAGGAAATCTTAATAATTCCCTGTCGTATTCAGACCCTTTCAAGCCCTCGTGCAAGTTTCAGTGCTGCGCCTTGAGAATGCTGGTGTAGTAATGTAGGCTCCTGTTGTCTAGTTAATCAAGGTGTGCTCTTAACACGTTCGTCGTAAACACACCTGAGCTTTCTCTCTCATCAGGTTACTTTATGCATCTTAATATCACAGTCGCTTTCTTTTTGATGTTAAGTAAAAGCGTTCTTCTCATAATTTTCTCATAATTGCGCTAACTCGTCGTCTGTTAATGAGAGTGTGATGGCTGTTACTTCATTCATGTAATTTCAAGCGATTTTACTGACGAATGTTATTACTGATGCTTTTAACCCCTTCAGTACAGGGACACATTTTTACTTTCAGTTTTGTGCACGATTAGACCTTTTTTTTTTTTTTTTACATTAGGAAGAGTCTATGGAGGGCAGAAGATTAACGGCCATAATAGTCTTCACTGTTTTAATCCCCCACATGGATTTCTGAAGTTGTGTAGAGTCATCAAACAGTAAGTGGAGTGAATACGGAAACGCGTCATGGTACTGTAGGTGCTAAAATTTCAATCACTCCTCTTTTATTAGCGGGATCTTTAAAAACCAGCCTCTAAAGTCTAACCTATCACCGCAGCATCCCATCAAAACAACAGTCGTGGGATTAAGGAAGCAAATATCATACAGCATCACAACCACACACCATCAGGAGGACAGGACTGGAAAGAAAACTAAGCAGCCAAATAAAGGTAAGGATGAGTCTAGTAAGCTGGCATTCCTGCGTTGTTAAGTCTCAAACCCAACTCGCACCTGTCACGGATTTGTCCCGCCGTCACTGTGGAGCTTTCTCGACTCTGCCCGGGACTTAATTGCGTTCATCGGACAGTGTGTACGTAAACAAAGTAGGGAATAAAGGCGAGAGAACGTGAGAGAGAGAGAGAGAGAGAGAGAGAGAGAGAGAGAGAGAGAGAGAGAGAGAGAGAGAGAGAGAGAGAGAGAGAGAGAGAGAGAGAGAGAGAGAGAGAGAGAGAGAGAGAGAAATGTAGTACGAGTAACAAGGTGTAAGAGGTTGCTTGTAAACTGAGTAAAATAGATGAGAGAGTACACTAACGAGAGAGGTCAATGGGGCGCTCCAGGAATACAGGATGCAAAGCAGGGAGGTAGCTGGGTACACTGCTACTACACCCTACTTGCACCCCTTCCACCTTCCCCTCCCTACCTGTTAAGAGTGCGTACCTGGACCGGGAACGAAGGAAGGGTATTGGAGAGCAGTGTGTGCCCAGTAAGTCTCCCAGTATACCTAATTACGCACGTGTCAGGCGTTGTTATAAAGTGAGGAAGTTTGTTATAGTTTTCATGCACCATCGTGACTTCGCGTGCCTAAGTCTTCCTCCTCCCTCAGCAGCGGGAACACGCCACGCCACGGCTCCTCCTGGCTCCTTCTAGTACTCTCGTATACAAGGGAGCTTATTAAGATTTTCCTCTGGTCTTCCGTGTGTATTTTTCTCTGGGGAGGTATTGATCAAAGAGCAGCCTGTTATTATTATACATTTTGCCAATCACTGCTTCCTACATTCTAATATTTATTCAGATTTTAAAAAACTTGTGTGAGTAAGATTGTTGTAACCCCTTGAGCCATGACGCGTTTTCATATTCATTCTGGTTATTATTTGGTGATTTTTACAGCTTCAGAAACTTATTTGAAGATTGTGAAGACTGTGGCCATTAATCTTCTGACCTCCATAGACCCTTTCTAATGTCATTAAAATGGCCTAATTGTACACAAATCGCAAGATAAAAATGTGCCTCAGTACTGAAGGGGTTAAGAATTTTCTCTAGTCTTTGTGTGTATTTTCTCTGTGGACGTATTGATCAAAGAAGAACTTGTTATTATTAAACATTCTGCCAATCACTCTTTCTTACATTCGTTCAGATCTTAAAGACTTGTGTGGTTAAGATTCTTTTAAAATTAAATCACACGCGGTTGAACGTTAAGGAGAACACTAATAAAGTAAGCATAGTTTTTAATCTTCTATCGTAAAGGTTATAAAATTTGGTTTATCGAATCGGCATTTATTGAATTCTTAAGGCTTCTATGAATATGAAGATTGTTGTTTATTATTTGTAGCTGTGAATGAAAGACACGTAGAGAGAGAGAGAGAGAGAGAGAGAGAGAGAGAGAGAGAGAGAGAGAGAGAGAGAGAGAGAGAGAGAGAGAGAGAGAGAGAGAGAGAGAGAGAGAGAGAGAGAGAGAGAGAGAGAGAGAGAGAGAGAGAGAGAGAGAAACGATATATTTCTAAACTGAGCAGTTGCATCATTATTGTATAGAGTAAATATTCTCTCTCCATCTCTTCTCTTTTCTTTATAATGTATTGCGCTGCTCTGAGTTTTGAAAGAGGACGGAATTTTTGCCTTGCCATAAACAAATACACATTTACATTATTGCCTCTGAACACAATGACACTCACGACACGAAATCAATTTATTCTTGTGTATATAAACAATCATAAAATAATAAAAAAAAAAAAACACTTACAGCTTCTCATTGACATATCAACGCCACACACATCTCAAACACTTCCATAAACATGTGGATAATAAAACGCTCATCACTTCACTTCACCTCATGAATCTCAGTGTAATGGCACGCTTGCAATGGCGACATTAAACATCAAGGGCGTAACATCACAACCCCAGATCAGGATATAAGTAGCACTGCAGTCTCGTTTTCATCGCTTATCGTTTTCCTTTAACCGAAAGTCCTCTGATCTACTGATAATTTCTTTACAAAACCGACAATTGATTCATTCTTATCCTTTTCTCTGTGATATGAAACAATTAACAACACCAAGAAGGAATGTGATAAAAGAGAATAGATTTTTCCAATTTCTTTCTACTTTAAAGATTAGAGATAACTGTATAACTAAAGATGTCTTACAGTCTTATGTCATTAAACAATTAACAACACCAAGAAGGAATGTGATGAAAGAGAATAGATTTTCCAATTTCTTTTTAGCTTAAAGAATAGAGGTAGCTGTTTAAGTAACGATGTCTCAGAGTCTTAGGTCATTAAGAAAAATGTATCAAATGTGTTAGACTTAAGGATTTCAGCTTAAAAAATATATAGAATTGACAAATACGTGAAGATACCAAAGTTTAGTGACCTCAAAATCATACACACATTTTTACACTGCACCTTAAAACATTTCCAATACCTATTTTTTTGCAACATACTTGTAAAATAGAGAAAAAAAAAAAAAACACAGCTGGAAAGAACACAAACGTAAAATTAGTACTTCCTAAAACAGCTTCAAAATAAAGTATAAGAGAGTACGATATGTTGCACGATCACAGAACACGACAATACAAAGGAGTACAAAGGAATACAAACACTTCACCACTTGTTCCACATTCTGACGACTCTCCACACACATATTCTCTCGAGAGGGATTAAGTTACAGCACCTGATCCTGACCTGACCCAACTCCACTTGAAGAGAATTAGAGATTTGATCCTGCTTGTGTTTATTCTTAAGAGCATTCAAGGATTCAGACAGACGAAATGACGGGAAGTGAAATGTGCAGACAAGGAACCTTTTGGCGCTAATTTCTGAGAGCGTTGAGGCACTGGGACGTACGTGGAGCTCTAATATATCTTCAACTCATGCGAAGTCGTGTGGAGCAATGTGGAAGATAAGGAAGAAACTGTGTAGGAGAGAGGAAAGAGAAGATAAGTGAGGAGAAAAGGGCTTATTAATTTATACCACCTGTAAAAATCAATGTGAACTATGGCAACTTAAGTGAGTAAAAGAAAAAGATACAAAAAAGACACGTGTGAGAGAAAGAACAGTGAACAGAGGAAGAGAGGAGGGAAATTGAGGAAGGGAGGATGTGGGGACAAGCTGGAGTCGGGGTAAGAGGGGGTATTAGGAAGGCAGGGGTGTGCGTGGGAGGTAGCGGGGTGAGCAGTAATGACGTCAGGTATTGAGCCGAGTAAGAGAGGCACTCGCCACCTACCAACGACACTCGCTGCCGGGGGAATTTGAGCCCCGCGCCCCAAATCATCCAAGTTCCGCGATAAAAATGCAATCGTCGGGGCGAAATGAGACAGTCACGGATTCTATATCAAACTTCATTGCATACTTCCCGTACGCATAAATACGCACATTTTTTTTTTTCCCGCTCACTAAGACAAAGGTAAGTTTTCATTTATCTATTTACTATTTCCAACACACACACACACACACACACACACACACACACACACACACACACACACACACACACACACACACACACACACACACATCTAATATATCATTCATATGCGGCAATGTTTCTCCGGCTTTTCTTTCTTTTTCCCCCGTCCTACCTCAGCATTAATATTTGATGTACTCGTATAAAAAATGCTGGCTAAGATTTACAAAGTCCCAGATAAATAATAAATTCGACAAATAACATTAAGGAAGACAATAAATACCTCCAGGGATGAGAGAGAGAGAGAGAGAGAGAGAGAGAGAGAGAGAGAGAGAGAGAGAGAGAGAGAGAGAGAGAGAGACTACACAGAAAACGAGAAAGAGAAGAATGATCAACATGGAAAAAGTTTATCAATACAGAGAAAAATAAAGAAAATAAATTAAATCCTATACTGAATAACAAAATAGACGCACACACACACACACACACACACACACACACACACACACACACACACACACACACACACACACACACACACACACACAATAAAATAATAACTTTTCCTCTGAAGAAAGAGAATATAACGTGGAATTAATGGAAATTGGAGGAGGAGGAGGATGAGGATGAGGATGAGGAAGAGGAAGAGGAAGAGGAAGAGGAAGAAGAGGAGGAGGAGGAGGAAGAGAGGAGAAGGGGAAGAGAACAAAAAAAAAGAGCAAGTAAAGCAGGAAGGATTGGAGACGAAACGAAGAATGAAGGGAGAAGGAGAAAGAAGGAGGAAGAGGAGGAAGAAGAAAGATGTAATTACCAGAGGGAGAAGGAAATGGAGACAGAGAGTAATTAACAAGCACCGGAGCGGCAACAAAAACGAATAAAGGCAAATACTATAAAGGAATAAAGGAGGGAAGTGGGAGAACAGAAGAGAGGAAGAGAGAGAGAAGAGAAGAGAACAGAAGGAGAAGAGAAGAAGAAACCAAGAATGAAGAAGAAGAAGAAGAAGAAGAAGAAGAAGAAGAAGAAGAAGAAGAAGAAGAAGAAACAACAACAACAACAACAACAACAACAACAAGAAACAGTCGGAAAGTGTGTGTGTGTGTGTGTGTGTGTGTGTGTGTGTGTGTGTGTGTGTGTGTGTGTGCATACAAAATGAAGCAAATAAAATCATTCAAAATTCAAGCGTTTGGCCAGAGAGAGAGAGAGAGAGAGAGAGAGAGAGAGAGAGAGAGAGAGAGAGAGAGAGAGAGAGAGAGAGAGAGAGAGAGAGAGAGAGAGAGAGAAACACAATTCATACAACATAATCAATCTCACACACACACACACACACACACACACACACACACACACACACACACACACACACACACACACACATCCTACACCAAGCGAGGTTTTTACGGACGTGCCTGCAAAAATGAGCAAGCAAATGATCGTATTACCCAAGCGAGGGGTGACGACCTTTCCCCTCTGTGGCGCCCCCGGGGGAAGGAGGAGGAGGAGGAGGAGGAGGAGGAGGAGGAGGAGGAGGAGGAGGAGGAGGAGGAGGAGGAGGAGGAGGAGGAGGAGGAGGAGGAGGGGAGGGTGGAAGGAGAAAGGAGGGTGGAGAAAATGTCGAGAGAGAGAGAGAGAGAGAGAGAGAGAGAGAGAGAGAGAGAGAGAGAGAGAGAGAGAGAGAGAGAGAGAGAGAGAGAGAGAGAATAAAATCAAGGAGCAGCGGTTCTGTCTTGGCTGGTCTGCGGGTGATGGACGGGTGACGGGGTGGATGAGGGGGAGGAACACTGATTTTTCTTGCCTGTGGGAATAAATTTGTGTATGGACGTGTACTGTGTGACTTTTCCTTCCTTGTTCTCTTCGTCTTCCCTTTTTCCCTTCCCTATTTTTTATAATCTTCAACCCTTTCGTTTTTCCTCCTCATTTCCTCTAATATTTCCAGTAATTTCCGTTGATAAAGCTGACTATGTAAATTATTTTCCAGCGAAGTCTATTACAAGTCAGCGATATAATTAAGTTAACAAGAGACTCATCAACATCTAACTCAATACTTATGTGACTTTCTCGATCTTACATTCAAACATTTTCAGTAAGGAGATTTCAACTAACTTCGCAAATCCTTTCAGTGCATTTCATTATCGTCGTCACGTTCTCCTTTAGGCAGTCACCCTCCTTCCTACCCTCCCTCCCACCTTCTTCCTTCCCTTCCTTCCAGCCTGAAGACGTTTAATCCTATCAACCTCTCCTCCTCGTTAAGGTGTGTTGAGTAAGGTAGGGATGAATTTCGTGGCTCTCCGCTGAGCGACCCATAATTCTGAAATGTCTTGCGAGGTGGTGACGAAAATATTGCACACTACAAGACCTCCAGAGCGTCACCGTCTTTTATGAGGCAGATCTTCATTATTATTTCACCCAATCCTTGTGGTAATGTGGTAATGATTTCAAGACATCGCTGAAATAGGGCAAGTTTCTACGATTTTCTCCAACGTATGAATTATTTCCCTACTCTTATTTTTTTCAGTGGGTTGGGTTAGGTAAGGTTTAGATTAGGTTGGGTAAGGTTGGTTTAGGTTATGTTGTTAGGTTGGGTTAGGTTAGGTTAGGTAAGGTTATATTAGGTTGGGTTAATTTAGGTTAGGTTGGGTTGTTTAGGAAGTTATGTTAATTAGGGTGGGTTGGGTTGGGTTGGGTTGGGTTGGGTTAGATTAGATTGGGTCAGTATAGTTTAAGGTTTAGGTTAGATTGGCTTATTAATTGACCTTTTACTCACTTTTATCGTATTTTATCATTTGTTCTTCATTATGGCTAGACACCGTGACAACAATATGTAAATCAATAAACCAAAAGACAATAGACTCATCAACTTCAACGCACCGCACCAACGAAACCAAAAAAAAAAAAAGCACTGCATATTAAGATGATTTAGCAACACAGTTAGTAAACAAAAATAAGACAGAACTGAACGCCTCCCGCTACCCACCTCCCCCCAACTCCGCCATCTCCCACATAAAAGACAAAATGGAACTCAAATACACACCGAAATACACCACCACCTTTCTCACAGTTGTTGTCACGTTGAAAATGTTCACAGTTCCGCTATTACAAATTTTGCCATTTCCGAGTGTGGCACAATAGACACACTCGTTCAGCTTTCCTGGAGGCATTTCCCAATTACGTGTTGCATATTTGGTTCCCACTTGAGAAGGATGGTGCATGTGTGCGTCCGTCAGCAAAACGTTAAGCCACGCCGAGGCGCCTCCTGCTCAAGATTGGTTGTGATTGAATCCACTTGAGCTTTCTGGTTTTGTTCCTTCAACACTCTTCATTGCGTATCAGAGGGGAGAAGAGAGAGAGAGAGAGAGAGAGAGAGAGAGAGAGAGAGAGAGAGAGAGAGAGAGAGAGAGAGAGAGAGAGAGAGAGAGAGAGAGAGAGAGAGAGAGAGAGAGAGAGAGAGAGAGAGAGAGAGAGAGAGAGAGAGAGAGAGAGAGAGAGAGAGAGAGAGAGAGAGAGAGAGAGAGTAGAAAAAGCTGAATAAAATAAAGGAATACTTAAATTTGAAGAAAATTCTACAAACAAATATTTAACAAAGTAGAATTCAGTGAATACCATGAAATACAATTTCACACACACTTTCTGCTTTCTCTCACATTCACACCTCTTATCACAATTTTGTATTTTCAATATTTCCAACTTCTATCTTATTTGAATTTCAGCTTTCACGAACAAACTCATATATACGAACAAAAGCAAATTCTAATATTTAATTTTCTTCTGAATTCAAAAATATGTTTCACTTTTGACATGTCACTTCAAGACTCCCACATTAAAAGACAAACCAGGCGCCCAGAGGCTCTTCAAGTCCCTCCACACTGTTTAAAGACCCATACCTCAGCGGCGCGCCCTTACCACCGACCTCTATATATCATACCGCTCCAATTCACTCTGCCCCATAAAGTCTTTTCGCCTTCCTGGGCGCTTAGTCCCGCGTGACTCAATGTTTCCTCGACGCCATCACTCAACCCTTTCACACTCTACTCAAGGTCTATGCATTCTTGATACCAACTTCTCTTTCATTCTTTCTACACGTCTACACTTCAACCATTCCTCTCCAGCCCTTTACGCAAACTTCGCTGGTTAATGCTCATTGTTACATTCTTGCTATTTCTCATACTTTAAGATTACCTAAAAGGAATTAATTTTCAAAATCCTTTATCTTTTTCTTTACCTTTCCTTCAGAATCCTTGCTAAACAATCACTGTGAAGAGTTTGTACGATGATTGTCTTAAACGATATGTTTCTACTACTTCTTTGCTCTTATTATTGCTGCTGATGTTCCTATTATTAACACTAGTACAGTAACAACAACAGCAACAGCAACAACAACAACAAGTACTATAGCCACTACTAAGATTATTGTTGTTAAAAATAGATTTCAATAGAATTATTCATTATTAGTACCAATAACACTGAATCTATTACTTGGTCATCTGTTGGATCTGTTACACAAACCAACAGTAATAAACTGAGATTTTATATGTAATTACTTAAGTGAAAGAAAGGGGACGAGTTATTTACAAGCTGCTTATGATTGACATTGCTCGGGGTGAGAGTGTTCCCACACCAATCCACACGGTGTGTTATCGCCGCCAGACACAAGTCACCTCAACACAAAGCTTGAGAAGGGGACGCATCAGGTGACAGGAGCAGTAGTGGCAAGGGTGCGCTAAGTTTTTGAATTAAAGGCGTTGACGAAGGGTGAGAGACGCAGGAACCTTGGTATCCACACATAGCCAGAAGACCCAAGAGTCATGACAGGTGGAAAAATGGAACATGAACCTCGTAAGTGTGATTGTTCCTTGCAGAGTGTCAGTGGAAGGGAAAAAGTTCACTTGATAATCTCACAGTCTCATCTTAAAGGTCTCCAGGAGTGTTTTGGTTTCTCGATATAGATTCATCCATGCTCTCATTTGAATCTCCTTGTGATGGCTTTGTCCAGATATCAAAGAGGAAGGAAGACAAGTCAGGGAAGCGTTTCAGTAAGATAGCAAGGGTGCTTTTACACGTTATTCGACACCAGAAATGTCGTAAAATGTTTGGGAAGTCCTTGAGAAGCAAAGCTAAGAATGAACATCTGGATACTTACACATCCTCCTTTCAGTTCATGACAGCTATGGATCCAATGAAGTTTAGTCTGACTTGTTCCTTCACTTCTATTTACAGATGAACATAAACAAGACTATAGAAGAAAAGTATATCGAATTCAATGTTAGTCAATTCTTTTTATATGGCTCTTAAGCAGAACTTTAGGATCACATTTAAGTTACTTTTACAACATTTCCCTCTTCATAAATCTAATCCAGTAAATAAAGATTGAAAATAGTAACATTCTTTGACTTTTGTGCATAAACGGACCAATAAAAGACTGAACTGTAGGGACGAATGAGAGAGAGAGAGAGAGAGAGAGAGAGAGAGAGAGAGAGAGAGAGAGAGAGAGATGCGTCTGTATGTCACTCCTACTCTTTCACTTCCTCTCTTCATTTTCTTTAACAAACACGAACACGTACATGACCTTCTCACCTTCTCTTGCCTCTCCCTGCACCTTCACTAGTACCACACCTGAGGATACCTGAGGATACCTGTAGAAGAGCATATACAGGACTTTAATTGATACACACACATACACACACACACAATCACTGTCTCTGTCTCTGTCTCTCTCTCTCTCTCTCTCTCTCTCTCTCTCTCTCTCTGGGTCACGTGTCAAGGTAGTCAAACGCACAAAAGTCTTCACCTCTCCGCAACCATCCACCGTCTCGTCGCCAGCTGTGCCTTCCTGCCAACAGAGCCAGCAGCGTCTCTTACTTCCAGCGTTCTCTCGGCATATTCAGTCGTTCTTGTCTTTTATCTTTCTTTTACTGAGATGTTTCGAGCAGTCTCTCTCTCTCTCTCTTCCTCCGATGCCCGAGGATCTACGTGCATGCAAGTTCTTCTTTTATTCGTTTTCCACTATTTTTCTCATCTTTTCCTCTGCGCGGGTCTCACTACTTTGCCTTTTCATTATTGATTTCCATGCAAACGTGAAATCCTGGTTGTGTAGCTGTTTCTGTGGTTGTGGATGTGGATACGCTTGCTTTGAAGTATTATTCTGGTTATCATTATATCATTATAATACTATTGGTTTAGAAATATATGGCGATTTCTTGAGTCTAGTCACTATGTTATATTTTGTTGTGTTCTGCCTCGTAGCTTTTCAGTGATGTACGTGCAGTATAATGGAGGGATCATGATTATTGATTATGATAGTGCATTATTACTACATTACCATTACTTCTACTACTACACTGCAACTACTACTACATTGCACTTGTGTGACTTAGATTTTCAAGAGCACACATGTTTTTTTCTCATAACATCTGAAATATTTCGAAATCCTAACGCAAAGAGAGAGAGAGAGAGAGAGAGAGAGAGAGAGAGAGAGAGAGAGAGAGAGAGAGAGAGAGAGAGAGAGAGAGAGAGAGAGAGAGAGAGAGAGAGAGAGATTTGTGTTCTTTTTTTTTCTCATTCCCCGTACGGAAACGAAACCTGGAACTGAGGATGAATACCTGGAGTGGGCGGAAAGACCACTTGTAGACCCTCAAGGTACGCCGCCGCGCCCTTGAGCACCGGTGTCTGGCGAGGCGGTGCTCTGAGCCTGTGGGGTGGACGGGGCGGCGCGTGGCGGGGAGGATAGTAAGAGGGAGGTGGGTGAAAGAGGTTCAGCGTGGTGGGGAGTCAAAACATGGGGTGCTTGGGGGCGTGCGGGGATATGGGTTGTAGTGGGGGTGTCTGTAGGTTAGAGGTAAGAGGGGGTCGAGGAGGTGAGTGGGGATGTGTGGGGTTGTGATGGGTGGAGAGTGCTGTGGGGAAGATAAAGAGGAGGTGTGTGGTAGTTGGGGTGAGGTGGTGTGGTTGCTGGGGTGAAATGGGGTGGTTGGTGGGATGAGATGCTGTGGTTGCTGGGGTGAGGTGCGTGGTTGCTGGTGAGGTGCTGTGATTGGTGGGGTGAGGTGTGTGGTTGCTGTGGTGAGGTGTGTGGTTGCTGAGTGAGGTGCTGTGATTGGTGGGGTGAGGTGTGTGGTTGCTGTGGTGAAGTGGTGTGTGGTTGCTGTTGGGAAGGCGTAAGGAGTGGCTAAGGCGTAAAGGGTGACTAAAGGACTACGCGTTGTAAGAGTGTATGTAAAACTTGTCTTGAGCAGCAAAACTTTTCAGTATGCTCCTTCCATCGTGTTAGAGACAGCCGACCGTCTTCTTCTTTTCGTAACCTTTTTTCTTGATTGTTTATTCACGTGACTGACATGTGAGAAATGAAAACTCATCATTAACGTCCGGCATAATAAAAGCTGAAGATGAAAAATATTCCCTGACACGTTTACATACACGGAGATCTCAGGAATGCGTAGACAAGTATCACAAATATTCACCGATGATAGAAAGAAAAGAAATGTCCAATACACGTGGAGGAGCGAAAAAAGGAGCCGTGATTAGGTGTATCGTCAATTACTTAAATGGCACGCGGGGTGAGACTTAAATCGTGGGGATAAATTACGTTGCCCACCACCACGACCGCCACCGTCCGACACTTTCCCTTTAGCAAGAGTCCCCAGCCACCTGTTTATCGATTATAGCTCCTCCTTAATGATGCTGGGGGCGATATCATGAGCCTTGATGAGCTCTCGAGGTGAAGATAGAGTAAATCGTTATATTGCAGCTTCACACACGAGGCGCTGGCGAAGATAGTGTTCCGCTACCTGGTGTGTGTGATGCTGCACTGGTCCATTCCCACAATGCTATATAAGTATTTGGGTTTGCCTCATGGATAGTTGGTAAACTACTTCTTGTTGTGCGTATAGTTGTTATTTCTATTTTTTTATGATAAAAGGCCAAGGGCAGCAAAATTTGTGATAAAAAAAAGGTCCACTGAGGTGCCAGTCCCTCAAACAAGCTGAGCAGGTTACAATAGAGGAGAAGGATGGCATGGGAGTCATCTTTTTCTTTGCTCATTTTTTTTTTTTTTAAAGTCTGCATGAAATATTTATTTGTAATTAGACGCATGTGGACTTAGTTATGTTGTGTTGTCCTTCAGGTGTTCTGGTTTTGCTTCAGCTGTTTGTTACTTTTTTTGTGTAGCATCAGTCTTGTCTCTCTCTCTCTCTCTCTCTCTCTCTCTCTCTCTCTCTCTCTCTCTCTCTCTCTCTCTCTCTCTCTCTCTCCAATAATTCCCACTAGAGACTCTTCAGTTACTCGAGATAAAGACCGGAGATTGTTCCAGAAAAACGTAAAAAAGAAAATGTTTATATTACAAAAATAATATTAAGAAAAAAAAAGCTGCGTTGGTGCTGTCACGCCCTACATACACACACACACACACACACACACACACACACACACACACACACACACACACACACACACGTGTAAAAAATAAAACATCACTGCTATAAAAAAAAATTGTTGTTGGTGTGGCTTTTACATAAAACCTTTTGCTATCAACACCGTTCATGAAAAACAAACCAACGGGCTCGCTGTATTGAAAGTGAATACCTACTGTCCCTAAAATGGGGCGGAAAGAAAAAGGCTTCCCTGCACAGAGGAATCGTGTGGCAAACAAAATTATCCGGTTCACTACAATGTCATACCACTCTTCATTATATTTCCTTTTTTTTTTTTTTAGGGCAAATAGAACCTCTTTTCACACTTTGTTTTACGTACCTTTCTCTTTTTCTTTCAGCGTTGTTTTTTCTCCCTTTCCTTACCGTCTGTTTCCCTTCACGGCAAGGAATTTATATGAGTCTGTTGCCTTACTTTCATATCGTTTAGTGTGTTCAGTCTTAACTCCTCTGATGAGCTGAAAGTTACTCAGTTGTGTTTTGAAAGAAGGCCTTCCAGCTGATCATGGGAATGTCAGATTGATTAAAAAGCGTTGAATTGATACAGCAGGTCAACACACATCTACCTATACGAGTTTACTTTTTTTCGGTTTAAGAATTAGAAGTCATATTTAAGTCTTCGGTCTTCATTCGCATTCTGAAGCGTTTGGCTCACATATCTGATCTATTATCAAGTACCACTCAGATCATCAACCTTTATGAATGTATTTTTAACCAGTGATGCTGAAGTGTCCTTGGTAAACAATAATTTCAGTCATGATAACGCTTTGAAAAAAAAGAAGAAAATTGTCTACTTGAAAAAAACAATCGAATAACCCTTTCACTGTGATACGCAACAATTCACGGCACCTAAAGATAACGGCATAAAAAGGATGACTCTGCAAATTATAATCCGTACAATGTTTGCAGGTGGCATTAGTATATGAAAGATATTTTGAATGATAATTGGCTGAAGAAAGAGATGCCAAAAAACAGTGAATATTCATTAACCCCTTCAGTACCGGGACGCATTTTTACCACGAGTTTTGGGTGTGATTAGACGACTCTATTTACATTAGGAAGGGTCCATGGAGGTCAGAAGATTAATGGCAAAAATCTTCACTATTTTAATCCCTACATAAGTTTATGAAGCTGTAAAAATCACCAAATGGAAAGAAGAATAAATATGAAAGCGTGTCATGGTGCTAGAGAGGTTAAAGGGTTGCAGTTTAAACGGTAGTTCGTAAGAGAATAACAAAAAAAAGTTCATATAACCATTCGTTCAATTCTACGAGACGATCGATATTGGGATAACTAGAGGAGAGAACCGGAGGAAGGTAAGCTGTGGTGATCAGGACCTCACAGACGGTGCCGTGCGCGTGAATATGTAAAGGCAAGGCTTGACCAAACAAGGCCAGCTCAAAGGGATCAATTATGGCGCCTCACATACATTTCTGACTGGGAATAATTTATGAGTGTCCCTTGCTGGCATAACAGAAGCTTCCATTTGGGATGAGTGTACGGGCGTGCACTGATCTTTGTAAGTCTTGAGAATGATTTTCTATCCTGCAGACTTTAAGCTCTAACAATAAACTAATTCTAGAGAAGAACATGTATTTCTCTCTCTCTCTCTCTCTCTCTCTCTCTCTCTCTCTCTCTCTCTCTCTCTCTCTCTCTCTAACATTCACGTTGTCAATTCGTTTTGTCTTCCATAACTCCTTTACATATGCTGAAATATCACTCTGACATATAACTTATTTTTTGATATCTCCCTTACGAAAAAGCACACACACACATACACACACACACACACACACACACACACACACACACACACACACACACACACACACACACACACAAGTATTCTGAGGTAAGTTAAGGTGGGAAGTGATGTATACTGAGACTCACAAATGGTAGACGTAAACATAAATCGGAATGAAGTGTGTCAGCATCAAG
The DNA here is from genome assembly GCF_017591435.1 of Portunus trituberculatus. Taxonomy (NCBI): domain Eukaryota; kingdom Metazoa; phylum Arthropoda; class Malacostraca; order Decapoda; family Portunidae; genus Portunus; species Portunus trituberculatus. Next base: position 13,864,583 of record NC_059268.1, on the reverse strand, counting down.
AAACGCGACTAATTTCAGCATCCACACTCCAAACGTGAGAGCGAAAGTGGAAGGTAAACTTTGGGCAGTGGCAGAGAAAGATTCCACTCAACATATATTCTGTTTAGCTTTCATGTCAACTGTGAAACAAGATAACCGCTAAGTGCGATGATTCCGTAAAGGTCACGTGTCTGAATTGAAACATCATGAACCCCCCCCCACCTCTCTCTCTCTCTCTCTCTCTCTCTCTCTCTCTCTCTCTCTCTCTCTCTCTCTCTCTCTCTCTCTCTCTCTCATACACCATGTTTCTTTTGTGTGTTTTATGTTCTTCAGTATATCTGTTTGTTACTGAGTGTTTGATCTTATACCTTATATTTCTACACACACACACACACACACACACACACACACACACACACACACACACACACACAGGAAAAAACCACAACCAAGAACAGTAAGAGAGAGAGAGAGAGAGAGAGAGAGAGAGAGAGAGAGAGAGAGAGAGAGAGAGAGAGAGAGAGAGAGAGAGAGAGAGAGAGAGAGAGAGAGAGAGAGAGAGAGAGAGAGAGAGAGAGAGCGGAAGAGAGTGAGAAGCACCTAAAAAAAAAAGAAAAAAAAGAAAAAAACAAACCTGCGTGCGTATCCGAAATGAATGAATGAATGAATGAATGAATGAATGAATGAATGAATGGGTGAGGGGGATTGGAGGACGCAGACCAGCACGGATCTCCATCAGTCCCACGGGTGTTGTTGTGGTGTGATTCCATGCGAACTGGATTATTACGGTCACTTCAAGGAAAGGAGAGAGTGTGGTTACCGAAGAAGAGGAAGAATAAGAATAAGAATAAGAATAAGAATAAGAATAAGAAGAAGAAGAAGAACAGGAGGAGGAGGAGAAGGAGGAGGAGGTGAAAGGGTGCAAGGTGAGGGAATAGACAAAATGGAGAGAAAGGAATAGAAAATAAGTGTGTGTGTGTGTGTGTGTGTGTGTGTGTGTGTGTGTGTGTGTGTGTGTGTGTGTGTGTGTGTGTGTGTGTGTGTGTGTGTGTGTGTGTGATCAAGCAGATTTGTGTTACTGAAGGATATATCAAAGCCAAAATCAACCTATCACAACATCAATATATAAAACAGAACATCACATTGACCATCTTTCACAGTCAACCTCAAACCTCGATATCACGTCCCATTTTCTAAACACTCAAACCTCAAAAGTATTCAGAAACCTTTTGCTCTCTCACCACGAGTATTTTCCAAGGCCACAGAGATGATTAGCGGGGTTTTCAAGAGTGTTTCTCCAGTTAATAATAATGTACAAATCTTATTCTGCTTCTAGAATCATAAAAACACCTTAAAAAAACACACGTATAAATTTCAAATACAGCATTTTAATATAGTGGAGGTGAAGCACAGAATTTTTGAGAATACGAGCGTAAGAAAAACTGCCCAAACAAAACACTAACTTCCCTAGGCACATTAACCTCTCAAATCCACTCAATCTTATAAACACCCCCATCTGTTCCCTCCTCTTACTCTCTCCTCCCCATCAAATTCTGAACCAATGAAACGAACTCACGCACTCGGCAGGGGCGTGTCAACAGTTTGGAGGGGCCGAGTTATCCTCCCCCTCAGTTGAAAAGACTCTGGCAATGACGGTTTTGGGAAGAAGTGGAAGAGAAAAGGAAGGATCTCAACGCCTAATTTAAGTGTGTGTGTGTGTGTGTGTGTGTGTGTGTGTGTGAATGGAGGAAGGGAGAGTGGCAGGCAGGAGGAAGAGAAAGAGAAGAGAAAGAGCGATTAGTGGAGGGAAAAATAGAGCTCGGAAGAAATTGCAGGTCGGAGAAGAGGATGGAAGGGCCGAGAAGAGAGAGAAGAGAGAGAGAGAGAGAGAGAGAGAGAGAGAGAGAGAGAGAGAGAGAGAGAGAGAGAGAGAGAGAGAGAGAGAGAGAGAGAGAGAGAGAGGGAGGGTACTATGCAGTCAAGATAAATTCAGTCTTTTTGGCAAAAACTACATACTCTCTCCCTCGTCTTCTCTCTCTCTCTCTCTCTCTCTCTCTCTCTCATGTCCTCCAATTATCTGTGTGGGAATTGATCGAGGGGAGACGAGGAAGAGAGAGAGGGAGAGGGAGGGAGAGGGAGGGATGGAAAGGCAGAGAGGACGGGAAACAGAGGCCCCTACGTGGAAACCCTGAAGCAAGGAGACCTAATTGAGGGAGGGAGGCTGCGCTGCGGGAAGAAGCAACGGCGAGGATTCCTGTGAAGTCAATTTGGACAAAGTTTCAGGGACAAAAGTGCGTGAGAGAAAAGAGGATCTCCCCTCACAGCAACTTTAATTACTGCAAAAGTGAGACGTAACCAGACGAACAAAAAGAGAGAGAGAGAGAGAGAGAGAGAGAGAGAGAGAGAGAGAGAGAGAGAGAGAGAGAGAGAGAGAGAGAGAGAGAGAGAGAGAGAGAGAGAGAGAGAGAGAGAGAGAGAGAGAGAGAGAGAGAGAGAGAGAGAGAGAGAGAGAGAGAGAGAAGAGAGAGAGAAGAGAGAAATTAAGCTGCATGAAGAAATTAAATGGAAAAATAGAAGTACAAGAAATGGAGGAAGACGAGGAAGAAGAAGAGGAGGAGGAGAAGGAGGAGGAGGAGGAGGAGGACGGGAAATAATCAGGGCGCATCAATCAGGCTTCGGTTTACTTACGGTTAGGGCAGCGGGAAGAGCGGGAGGAGGCCTGCGGGAGGGAGAGGCTTTACCTGCGGGAGAAAGAGAGAAAAAGGTTAAATTCTGTGATACAAAAAAAAGAACTCCAGAGACAAAGGTGGTCTCAGTGTGTCTCGTTTCTTTCCCTTTTTTCATCCGGTCAGTTTTATTTCGTCCCTTATGGAGAAAATAAAGTGTTACTGGGAAATTCTCCGTCTGTGATGAGGGAAAATAAAGATAAAATAAAAATATCGGGACAAATAGACACTTCTTTAGCATTGTTTGTTTCTCCGGTCAAGTTTTTGTAGTGTTTCCGTCCGGGAATTTCTGCGTCTGTGATAAGGGAAAATAATGATAAGATATAAACACCTGGACAGATAGACAAAGGTGGATTACAGAACACTTCTTTATAAAGCCTTGTTTGTTTCTTCTGTTAAGTTTTTGTTGTGTTTCTGTCCCTTATGGAGAAAATAAAGTGTTAACCGGGAATTTCTACGTCTATGATAAGGAAAATAATAAAATAAAAATACCTGGATAAATAAAACAAAGGTGGATTACAAAACACTTCTTTAGTCTGTTTCTCCTGTTAAATATTTGCGTTGAAAAAAAATTCTACTGAAACTTCATGGACAAAAATAATGAAAATTCTACCAGTGACAAATAAGAGAGGATTTAAAACAGCTTTCATTTTTTTTTTTCAGCTCCTAGAAAACATGAACTCTTCTATTTGTTAACATCGCTTCTATTCTCCACGATTTTACAAGCCGGTTTACTTATTTCTCCTTTCTTTTAAGAGGGAAGACTGTTACAACCTCAAGTGTTTTTCAAATAAATCAATACCACCTGTCTGCATCCTGTTGGTCGCTGTTGAAAGGGAATATATTTGTCGAAGTCTAGGGAAGGAATAGTGAATATATTTTATCATGCCCGTCAAAGGATGATGAGCCGTCTTCCTGTTCTGGAGTCTAAGTAGGTATTGTCAACCGCATTACCTTGACTCAATTTGCGACATGCTGCTTTTAACTGACGTCTTGTTATTTACAGAGAAAAGAAGTAGAAGTGTGTATTGTACAAGGATTTTTCTGTCGCTATCTTCCTCGAGCTGATAGATAGTTACCGGCATCACGTGTGCTATGTTGACCAGTTAATAAAAGTGTTTTGAAAGATCTGAAGAAAATAACCATAGCAACTTCACAATACCTTCGCTGTTCTTCCCATTTCTTGTGGACGTAAAAAAAAAGGAAGAAAAACACGAAGGATAGCAACGTCACAGCTACCATATATATCTTCACCGATTCTAAAGGAGGCAACAAATGGAAACATGTTTATCCCTTCAGTGAAAATCTTGTTTAAGATATTTGATGGTGAGGTCACAGATTCTTGCCGAGGCGTATGAATGCTAGTGTGGGTGCTGGGTTCTTGGAGCTCCCTTTATATTCTTATGTCATGCGGCAAGAACGTTCGTGGAAGATCTATTGGGTACGTTTGATGATAGTAGCGCAGTCCCTCATCACATTTTTATAGCAAAAGTAAAGAGGAAAAAAAAAAAAAAAAAATCTTGGGTAGCATCCTCAAACGTTTTGCTCTCTGATAGGGACAATTTACAAAGGATACAAAGAAGATAAGACCCACTGACGACACAGAATCCTTGTTAAAATACAAAATACGTGAAAAGAAAACAAAAACCCTTGATATCTCCAGTGCCAATTATTGCAGTGATAGGGGGAGTTTCATTACAGTGTTAGGGACAACTTGCAAAGGATACAAAGATGATTAGACCCACTGATGACACAAAATCCTTGCTAACAGTACAAAATACGTGAAAAGAAATAAAAAAAAGCCTTGATATCTCCAGTATTCCATTACAGTGTTGGGGATAATTTGCAAAGGATACAAAGATGATTAGACCCACTGATGACACAGAATCTTTGTTCAAAAAAACACAAAATACGTGAAAGCAAAACAAAAACCCTTGATAATTACAGTGCCTCTTACTACAGTGTGTTAAAAGTGGTTAAGGTAAGACGCCGAGATGCTTGAGAATAAACACTGCGAAACAGGATGGATGGCGGCGTGACACACCTCACCCTGCCGCGGCTCGTAAACAAATCAGAGCACGCCCTGCACTCGTGACTTACAGAATGAGAGGCCGCGCGGGGACTGTGGCGGCGATGATGACGGAGCAGTAAATTTGTGCTATTGCTCCTTGGGAAGAACCTGTCACGTGCAAGGAGGGGAGGAGCGCGTGGGGGAGAATGCAGTTCCTTATACTTCACAGCAAGGGTCCGATGATGTGTTGGTGGGAGGAAAACAAGATATCTTTTGCCCAACTTAATACGATATGTGTGTGTGTGTGTGTGTGTGTGTGTGTGTGTGTGTGTGTGTGTGTGTGTGTGATCAGCTACCTCTCGTTCAATACCGCAATTTAATGTTACATCCCCACATCCCTCACAACCACATAGCATCTAGCAGTCACTCCACAACACTTTCCATTAACATGCTCGCACCACCTATTCTGTCCACCTCGATAATGCAAGAGTCGACCAATAAACCATCCTCCCTCTTTTCTGAGCTGAATAACTAACTAACTACCTGACTTACTGACTGACTGACTGACTCTCTCTCTCTCTCTCTCTCTCTCTATGAAGATGAGATGAACAACTTCACACTGTCTACCTCCACAGCACAAAAGTTCCCTCATGACACTACTTTTGGCTCGGGAGAGAAATTATA
>NC_059268.1:13834183-13856683 GCF_017591435.1 Portunus trituberculatus | reverse complement strand
TTTACGAGTGGCAAATGAAGACCAACACACAAGAGTATATAACAATCAGGTCAGCTTGTACCGGAGTCTCGCCCCTTCACTTGCCGCCGCGGATTGGTTGGCGGCGGGAAGGGTGAGAGTCAAAAGTTTGTACCGAAGCTCAGCCAGGAGTATGTGGAGTGAGTGAAGCTGTGGGTTTAATTAAGCATCCTATTCAGTGCGAGATGAACATACACTACCATTGTGAGTCTAGTTATGCGTGTCTTGGTTATCTACAGCGTGTTATTTTTTATTTATATTCTCGCCTCCTATTTTCATAGCTGCTGCATTTTCCTTTATTCTTCGTTTTCTTTCTTCTTTTACTCATTTTTCTTCCTTTTTTTCCTTTTACGTCTTTTCCCAGTCTTCTATTTTTCTTCTTATTTATTCCTTCTCTTTTTTCTTTGTCTCCTTTTTCTCCTCCACTTCCTCTTCCTTCTTATGCAGAAATGGTTGGCGGTGTTCAGGTCTTTTCCAGGTATTTCCTCCCCATTGCATTTCTTACGGCTTTTGATAAATGAAGGAGACCAGAAAAGGAGAGAGAAAAAAAAAAAACGTGATAAATTGCCGCTTAAAAAAAAAGAGAAAAAGAAATAAAGACAAAATAAATTCTGCTCCCAGTTTGTGTAGCTTCAAGTCCATCTCATTCAGTCTCCCTCTCGATCTTCTTCTTTCCACATGTGCTGCCCAAGCTCTTTTGATAGATTCTTCAACTCATCCTCTTATCAGAAGCATGTGAACAACAAAGACTGCAAAAGGACACGAGATAATGCAATAAACAGTGCTCCCATGTATTCTTATCAAACAAAATATCCTGAAAGCCTTCCATTCATGAAACGTTTCCAGAGTCCAGATTTAGCAAAACACAACGCCTACGGAATATATCTAATAAGAGCCTTGGACAGAAATGCTACCTTGGTCATAACACTTTTGGGGGGAACTGAGACCGGAAACCTGCTGTCATATGTAACTAGCATTACATTATTACAGCACAACCTTGACTTTCCGATCACTAGAGCATGTTGCTGTATACATTAACACATTAGCATCGGAGGAAGAACAGGGCGAGGAACACAGTGAACGAATGAATAGAGGACAACTAAACCAGGGCGGAACCTCATGCAATATCCTTCTCTGCCAAGACTAAACACTTACTGAGGAAACATCGTAGGAGAGAAGAAGAAACGAGGTAAAGGATGAGTGGGGCTGAAGTCAAGAGTTAAGGGCCTGACCTACGAGGTGATACAAAGCCACAAGGGTCACATGAAAGCGAGGGAGATGAAAGAGAGGGAAAATAAAAACGATCGCCAGTAAAAGATGTCACAAGCGAATAAAGGAGATAAAGAAAGATAAAGATAAAGAAAGGGAACCAAAGGAGAAAAGAAACAGTGGCACGACCGAGTAAAAAGAAAAGTTAAAAGAACAAAGAAGAGGAATGTAAACAAAAGATGACGAAAAAACAAAGAAAAAGAAATACTGACCCAAGAGAGAGAGAGAGAGAGAGAGAGAGAGAGAGAGAGAGAGAGAGAGAGAGAGAGAGAGAGAGAGAGAGAGAGAGAGAGAGAGAGAGAGAGAGAGAGAGAGAGAGAGAGAGAGAAGAAGAAGAAGAAGAAGAAGAAGAAGAAGAAGAAGAAGAAGAAGAAGAAACCAGGAGAAAGAGCATGACGAAACAAAAATAAAACGAAGAGACGAAAACAAGATAAGAAAACAGGTAAACGAAGACAAAAGAAGAAAAGCCAAAAATAGAAGAGAAAATGCCGCAACATAGAAAGAGAGAGAGAGAGAGAGAGAGAGAGGAAAAAAAAGAAGAAGAGAACGAAAGGAAAAAGAAAGCACAACGAAAATAAAAAGAACAAAACGTAGGAAAAAGAAAAAGAGAGAGGAAAAACCGAAATAGGAAATGAAGATTCAAATAAAAAACGAGGATAAATGGAAAACAAAACCAGGAAGAAGACACGAGAAAAAACACAAACGAAAAGAGACGAAAAGAATAAAGAAAAATGGAGAATAAAGATTAATATGTACAAGAAAAAAAAAAATAACCAATTAGGCGAAAAATAAAGACAAAAAAGAGAGAGAGAGAGAGAGAGAGAGAGAGAGAGAGAGAGAGAGAGAGAGAGAGAGAGAGAGAGAGAGAGAGAGAAATAGTGCTAGGATGGACGCCACACAAAACTCGCACTGACGTCTTCCCAGCTGTCAACGCAGCAAGAAAAAAACACATTGTATTCTTTGCTACGCTCACTTGGCCTCCCTCCTCCTGTCTATCTACTCATACTAGCCCTGGAGAAGAAGGAATCGAGTAAATACGAAAACAACTCACAAAATAAATATCGAGTGTTTATATTTGATTTTCTCAGTTAGGTTGACTTTTCACTTCATTTTCCCACAATTCACAGCGCTAGAAGTAATGGAAATGTTTGCGAGCATCGATGACAAAGAAGAAAAGGGAATTAAAAGATATATATATTTTTTTATTTACACCATGTGGGCTTTTCACGGGAATTTATGGGCTAAAGGGGATACTTTTTAGGGTATCTCCTGTCTCAAAGCCCACCCGCTAGAAACCGTAGCCCCGAGTGAGGAAGCCCAACCTACACTCGGACCGTGGACAGGATTCGAACCGGTGCGCTTGGAGACCCCTCGGACCCCAAAGCACACATGGTTCCACTGTACCACGACGGCTTCTTTTTTTTTTTTTTATTTTGCGAGCATTGATAACAAAGAAGAAAAGGGAATTAAAAGAAGAAATTTAGTAACTTCTAGCCAAAAGTCATGCTTCGCCGTGGCTGCATAGGGAAAGAATAAATGTTTCAGAGTGGTTGACAGTGAGGAAAAACAGGTGGGGAAATAGAACAGATAGTGTGAAATACCTTACAATGAGGAAAAAAAACAAGAAAAAAAAAAAACCACATGGGATAGAACAGATAGTGTGAATATCTAACCTTAACAAGATGTAACAAAAAAAAAAAAAAAAAAAACACGTCACTGTGGAAGTTCATAAGAGCGTGCTTTTATGAACTTTACAAGGGTTAGCAAAGGGACTATTAACTTGTTCACCTCTAGACAGTCTCCAAAGTCCACAACATCAGCGAGAAAGTTAGTGAGAAGCAAAATAAGCACGCACGATACAATTGAGTAGTTTGAGTAACTATGCATTCTCAACTCCATGATTACGAGATTGCAAACTTTAACTTTCCAGAATTCTCTAATGGTATTTTGAAAAGTCAGAGAGAGAGAGAGAGAGAGAGAGAGAGAGAGAGAGAGAGAGAGAGAGAGAGAGAGAGAGAGAGAGAGAGAGAGAGAGAGAGAGAGAGAGAGAGAGAGTCAATGTCTTACTGAAATATCTACCCTACAAATGTGACAGACTATCATCTTTATTATTATTATTATTATTATTATTATTATTATTATTAGTAGTAGTAGTAGTAGTAGTAGTAGTAGTAGTAGTAGTAGTAGTAGTAGTAGTAGTAGTGTAGTAACAGAAGCAATATTATCATTATTATTATTATTATTAGTAGTAGTAATAGTAGTAGTAGTAGTAGTAATAGTAGTAGCAGCAGCAGTAACAGCAATAGTAATAGTAAAAGTAAGAGTAACACTAGCAGTAGCAATAGTAATAACAACAGTACACACAAAGAAAAGAAGAAAAAAATAAACACAACTGAAAGAGACTCCCGGGGTGATGAAAGGATTCACGTGACAAGTGTAAGGTACTCGGCATGCGTGTGTGTACGGGTCGGTGGCGTGCAGCATTAATGTGGGTACTTCTAAATCAGTTAGCGGGAGGCGGGGAAGAAAAGGGACGGAAAGACAAAGAGAGAGAGAGGTGATGATCGATGCTAGATAAGAATAAGCTGTTCTGAGTCCACACAAGTATACGAATCTGTGACAGGTGGTGGTATAAGTGTGTGTGTGTGTGTGTGTGTGTGTGTGTGTGTGTGTGTGTGTTCTGCATAAATCGAATCACATGAAGCATAAATCGAGGTCTCAAAAGCATAAATAACCATGACCTCAGAAAGAGCATAAATAACAGAAGCTTCACTAAAATTAAAGAGGAGCTTGTAAAAGACCTCGCCTAACCTAACTTAACCTAACCTAACTTAACCTAACCTAACCTAACCTAACCTAACCTGACCTAACCTAACCTAACTTAACCTAACCTAACCTAACCTAACTTAACCTAACCTAACTTTAACCTAACCTAACCTAACCTAACCTAACCTAACCTAACCATCTAACCTAACCTAACCCAACCCAACCCAACCTAACCTAACTCAACCTAACACCAAACCACGTGTAACCTAACCTAACCTAACCTAACCAAAAAACTTGATCTAACGTAACTAAACAGCTCAATAAATCCTTATGAGCACTTTCCCTGTCATTAGTACACGGTCTACGCCTCCTGGATTAGTCTTCAGTCATCTGCGGCGCCATCAAACGACTGCAACACCCATAACTCAACACCTCCACATGTAGTATCGCCACCACTGACTAACCCCTTCAAATACTGGAACACATTTTTACCTTGAGATTTGTGTACGATTAGACTATTTTATTAACATCAGGAAGGGTCTATGGAGGTTACAAGGTTAATGGCCACAGTCTTCACTATCTTAATGCCACACATAAGGGTTTGAAGTGTGTAAAATCACCAAATAGTAAGAAGAATGAATATGGAAACGCGCCATGGTACTGAAGGTGTTAAGATGGACCGCTAAAAAAGAAAGTGTGTATGCAGATTGATTAGCTTTCTTTGTATTGGCTTCTTTTGTCCTCTCGCTCTTTCTCTCTTTCTTTTTCTTGCCGCCTCCGTCTCCATCTTTCCTCCTCCTCCTCCTCCTCCTCCGTCAGGTCGATGGGGAATGTAGCGTGTGGGAGGTGCGGCGCCCCCGGAAATATATATGAGGGAAGGGAGAGGGGGAGAGTTTGAAGTTTTCTTTTCTGTTTTTTTTAGCAATGTGGTCTTTAGTGGAAATCGAGTGGCTTTTTTCAGTTTATTTATTTATTTTCTTGTATTTGTAATTTTTGGTTTGATGTGTTAATTAGTTTGGTTTAATAATTTTTGTTTTGTTTTTGTTTTATTTCAGTTGTTTATATTTTTCTTTTACTTTTATTTTTTTTTCAATTTCTTCCTTTCATTATTATTTTGAGGTGTAAATTGACTTTGCTTGATATTTTCTTGTCTTGTTTTTGTTTGATTTAAATTGTTCATATTTTCCTTTAACTTTTTTCCTATTTCTTTCTTTCATTATGATTTCTTGTTTCTTTATTTTATTCCATTTACAATTATTTTCTATTAATCGTATTTTTTGTGTATATTATTCATCAATCATTGTTTTTTTTCTCACATATACTCTATGTATTTTATTTCTTGTTATATTAAATCACTAATCAATCTGAAACATGATCCGTAATGTATCACTTTTTATTCATGGTCCCATTTTCATTTTTCATCATACATCCTTCATATTTAGTTAATGTTGAATATATATTGTAATTCTTTTTTCATTCGGATAGAAATGTGCAATGTACAGTATGTATACTATTCATTATAATCACTACCACTCTTTATTCTCACACATCCATCACGTTTTGTTCCATTGAGGTATACACCGCAACATATACTTTTTTTTTTCAGTAATTTTTCAGTCACTAATCAGTCAAAAAACGAAGCAAAGCATATTGTATACCATTTTTCCCACCAACATCACCATTTAATCTCCCTCTCCATGTATCCATCCACAGCAACACACTATTCTACCTTCTTTTTCGTACCAGCAGGGAGAGAGAGAGTGAGAGGGAGAGGCGGGAGGAGGTGGGCGGGGAGGGAGAGGAAGGCATACCAACTCGAGGCACCCGGCAGTATTTTTACCTGATTTTACTGCATATGAAGATCGGCCGGCAGTCACCTTGGGAGGCACGGCGGGGAGGTACGGCAGGGAGGCACGGCAGTACGCACCTGTGAGGCATGTACTGAGGCATGTCTGGGAGGGGAGGGATGTCGCTGGGGACTGCTCATACTTATATAAAGAAGAATCGTCCTGTTTGTCAGTCTCCTTTTATCTCTGCTCCTCCTTGTTTTGTTATGGTTTTGTATGAATTTCTTTTCTCATACTTTGTTAAATGAAATCGTACTTTTTCCCGGGTTTCTTGCTGTATCTTTAGTGTTTTATTGTGCTTTACCGTCATACTAATATTCATTACGTCACGTTTTACTGTTCTTTGTTATGTTAGACTACTCTATGTTGTTTTGATCTCCATTATTATCTATTACTGTCATTTACTGTCTGTCATTTTCCATGCCTTATATTGCTCTCTCTCTCTCTCTCTCTCTCTCTACGCCACGCCACGCCACGCCACGCCGCGCCAAGGGTTACCGGCTCTTTGAAGAAAGGCGACCATTATCTACTAATTAAGACTTCTCTCTCGGAGCAGCCTGTCCATTCTCCACGCGGGCCGGGTACACTTTCCACGCCACTCACAGCTCTTCCTTCTCCCAGTCTCTCTCTCTCTCTCTCTCTCTCTTTCTCTTCCCTCTCCCTCTTCTTTCTCCTTTCCGGTCTGAGACAACACCGCCACTACACATTTATGTATTTACAACGCTAAGTGACACGAATAAAGAGGAAATGTTGGGATTATGTTGGAGTTTGGTTGAGTTTCTTACGTGGACACGCTACTCAGCCACACACACACTTTTTGTCTCACTCTAGTCGTGCAAAGTGACGCGGATGAAGACAAGAGATGGTGAGTTCATGTGGAGTCTCTTACGCTAATGTGAGTTATGTGAGTAGCGTTTCCTTGGGGCTATTAACGCTGGATTAACGTGTTTAAATCTCCAAGTAGCCACATTGGTGCTTAGCGCTCGATATCCTGTAGACTTGGATGAACAAGAGAAGTGAGGAAGAAGAACAGGAAGATAAGAAAGATTAAGGAAGAATAAATTGTGAGTATTATGATTCAATTAGCAAGTGTTTACATATTCAAGAATCCCTAGGGCAGTTGTCACTCGGTACCTAGAAGACTTGGAATAGGGAAAGAGGAAGGGAAATTAACAGAAAAAACACAAAAGGTTGAATTTTTGGGTTGTATTAATTAACATGCGCAGGAATAAGAAGACGGAAAATAAACAGAACGCAAAAGGATGAGTTTATTGGAATCTTATTAATTAACATATGGAAGAATAAGTGTTTGTCTTCATGTATTACCGAGGAATCTATCACTGTATACCATGAAGATGTAGAAATACAGAAGAAAACAGGTGAAAAGGAGCACAAAGCACTAAAAGCATCTGATCTATTGAACAAGAAGAGCGCGCTGTGTTTAGCTTCACTATTCTAATTTTAGAGACGTATGACACTGAAGTTAAAGGAAGAGACAAGATCGCTATTCAGAGTCCCTTCAAACCACGGCGGAAGAAGATTATGATGATGCTTGAATCAGAAATCAAGATACTTTGAAACATATCCAGCTGGAATGAAAAGGCTAATCAAGTTTCTATATACATTCCACCCTCGAATATTCCTCAGATTTCACTAGCGACACCATGATAAACCATCCAAACCTAACCTAACATATCCCACGAGCGATCAAAACAAACAAGCCAACAATAAGGCACAGATAAAATACAAACCACAGCCTGTCGCGAGATGGTCCCTGCCTCACGCACCGCCGAGGAGGAACGGCGTGTAACCAATAGAGTTGGTGCAAGATTCCCGTGCCAGATGGAGGGGAAAGCCACTCACTGTGTCGCGCTGCTGTGTACGAATTACGAGGTTGAAGGTAAAGGCAGCTGAGCAGAGTAACGGGTCGCGGAATACCTGTGAGATTTTAACCATTTTGACAAGGATCATATTATAGTGGATACTGGATGTGGGATTAGAAACAACACAAAGGCAAACTGGTAAGGTGCAAAAAGTTAATTACAAGAAATTTCATATATCTGAAGACCTTTATAACACACAGGTTACTAAGAACAATACAAAGGTAAACTCTTAGTATCAACAGCTGATAATTACCAGGACTTCTACCTTATAACATACGGATATATTAAGAACAACACTGGGCCATGTTGGTAGAGATGGAAAAAAAAAAAAAACTGAATTGCGAGGTTTTTAGACAAGACCCTTTATAACACTCAGGTATATTAAAAACAACAGTGGGCCATGTTGCTAAAGGTCAAAGAAACAGCTAATGAAGACTTCAAGATATCTCAAAGATTTCATAACACACGGTTGAATGAGAATCAGAATGGTTTCTTTTTTGTTTTACTTTTTATCGTTCAGAAACCATTAACGGGGATTTTTCGATGTTTCAAAGCCTTTAAAAGAAAAAAATATGTCAGAATGGATAAACAAGTCCCTACCTTCAAAGGAGGAAGGAAGGCAGGTACCTAAGTGAATTATGAAACATAATACAAAAGACAAAAAAAAAAAAAAAAAAAATGTTAGGACGGTGAGGACTTGAAAGAAAGCAGGTAGGCGGGCGATCTCAAAGACTTCAGTGTGGATGAGAGGAGAGTATAAAACTTCCTTTAAGGAGGGTAAAGAGAGGCACAGTGGGCGGAATGAGTGAGCAGGATGAAGGAAGACACAAGACACACTCCAGGTAGAAAGGTACACATGCAGGTACACCCTCAGGTATATACACACAGGTACACACGCACACATGAAGAGCCCAGGGACGGGAAGAGCGGTGGCGGTAGCGGCGGGCTCAATCTCGCCAGGAAAACACTCTCCTCTATTCACGCTGGGTGGTTTAAAATTACCGCCCACGTGGTCCATTGCACTTCATCCTTCAGCGAGGCTACGCGTAAAGAGAAGAGTGGAGCGGGGCCAGCAGGGAGACCAGGTCCAACACAACAGGGAGGAAGAAGAATTGCGAGCTGCTAGTATTTTTTGTCCCAGTCGAGTGAAAAAAAAAACACACACAAACACACTTACACACACACAAAAGTTCTCCCCACCGCAGCATTGCACGATCGTAAGGAAAACAATAAACTTGATGAAGCAGACTACAGTGATGAACAAGAAAGCAGCAGAAGACTTCAACTTAAAACTGACAGACAGCGGGAACAAGCCAACTACGGCCCTTAACTTACAGCTGCCGGGAAGTCTTGTGCGTTCTGGCCGGTAGTTTCATTCAATTGCTGGAAATGGTAAGTTTAGTAATTGAGGAAATTGGTTCATACCGTTTCCAGGCAGGCCTCGGATGTTCCACTTCAGTGACTGTGTGTGTGTGTGTGTGTGTGTGTGTGTGTGTGTGTGTGTGTGTGTGTGTGTGTGTGTGTGTGTGTGTGTGTGTGTGTGTTTGTGCGCCTTTCCTCTTGTTTTAAGCAGATAGATAACTTATAAGTGGCACACCCAAAACATGCACTGGATGAGGAATACGGGAGAGAGAGAGAGAGAGAGAGAGAGAGAGAGAGAGAGAGAGAGAGAGAGAGAGAGAGAGAGAGAGAGAGAGAGAGAGAGAGAGAGAGAGAGAGAGAGAGAGAGAGAGAGAGAGAGAGAGAGAGAGAGAGAGAGAGAGAGAGAGAGAGAGAGAGAGAGAGAGAGAGAGAGAGAGATTGTATTATGCATCCACTGTGAGCAAGTCAGCAAACCAGCCAAAGAAAGGGATGAGAAAAGATTATTATTATGAGAAGCGCCCACCAAATCCCTTGATGGCTTCGTCCTCACAAGAGCAAGTGAGGAAATAGGAAAAGAAGAAGAAAAAAAAAACAGAAACCGCAGAGTATGGCGACTGTCAAGAGTGGTTTTAAGCATAAGATCTATTTTTCACTCGCTCAATTATGTCACTTAAAACGATGTATTAGATTTTGAATGCCTAATACCTGAACTCAATAGTTTTGGTGGTGGTGGTGGTGGTGGTGGTAGTCCTAGACATTCAAATA
Source organism: Portunus trituberculatus (assembly GCF_017591435.1). Classification (NCBI taxonomy): domain Eukaryota; kingdom Metazoa; phylum Arthropoda; class Malacostraca; order Decapoda; family Portunidae; genus Portunus; species Portunus trituberculatus. Next base: position 13,846,773 of record NC_059268.1, on the reverse strand, counting down.
AGGAAGGTGTTTCTCTGACCTTTTCAATAATAGCAAATTCTTTTTCTTCTCGGGTAGGAGGCAGCTAAACTTTTACGTGCGTCAGAAAACTCGGCAACCGGGCGGCGCTGGGATTCACAATTTCCTGGCCAAAGGGCTCTCGAGGGAAACTTTACTCGAAGAAATATATCGTAAAAGGCCATGCTCGAAGGTGGAGGAAATGGGCTGTGGAGGAGAGGGTGGTGGCGAAGTGTCAGGTGTACATTGCCAGGTGTGGAGTGTGGAGAGGTGGAAAGAAGAGTGTTGAAGTGAGGAAAGGATCGTATTCATAAACGTTCTCCTCTCTCACTATGATCATTTTCCAAGGCTACAGAGGTGATAAGCTGGGTTCTGAAGACTGTTTCTCCTGTTAATAATGTAGAAATCTTCCGAAGTGAGGAAAGGGTATTCATAAACACTCTGCTCTCTCACTATGACACTTATCCAAGGACACAGATGATTAGCTTGGTTCTGAAGACCGTTTCTCCTGTTAACCCATTCAATACTGGGACACATTTCTACCTTGAGTTTTCGGTACGATTAGACAGTTTTATTGACATTAGGAAGGGTCTACGGAGGGCAGAAGATTAATGGCCAGAGTCTTCACTACTCCAATCCCCACATAAGTTTCTGAAGCTGCATAAAATCACCAAATAGTAAGCAGAACGAATATGAAAACTCGTCATGGTACTGAAGGGGTTAATAATGTAGAAATCTTACTTATCTCCCACTAGAACGTAAAAGCACCCTTGAAAAACTCGTATCTTTAATTAGGACTAGAGTCTCAATGTAGTGGAGGTGCGGCGCGGAAGTTCTTCACAATATGCTTAGGTTCCAAGAGCCTATAAGGGAAGAATGAATGAAAAGCAAGGAAGGTGTCTGGAGTACGTAGTGGCAGGATAAATGAATGAAAGGAAGGGGGACATGCCAGAGTGCTTGGGTGCGTGTGTTGGCTTAGTACGAGTGTGTTAGGTGTGTGTGGTGAGCGAGGCGTGGAGGTGTGGGATGCTTCAGTGAGGGAGAGCAATAGAGGTAATGAATGAGAGTAGGTAAAGAGAGAGGAGAGAGAGAGAGAGAGAGAGAGAGAGAGAGAGAGAGAGAGAGAGAGAGAGAGAGAGAGAGAGAGAGAGAGAGAGAGAGAGAGAGAGAGAGAGAGAGAGAGAGAGAGAGAGAGAGAGAGAGAGAGAGAGAGAGAGAGAGAGAGAGAGAGAGAGAGAGAGAGAGAGAGAGAGAGAGAGAGAGAGAGAGAGAGAGAGAGAGAGAGAGAGAGAGAGAGAGAGAGAGAGAGAGAGAGAGAGAGAGAGAGAGAGAGAGAGAGAGAGAGAGAGAGAGAGAGAGAGAGAGAGAGAGAGAGAGAGAGAGAGAGAGAGAGACGACCATCCCAGCCTGGCGCAAGTACTCTGACTAATGTAATTGTCTGCTAATTGGACCGTTGCTCTTACCCTCCCTCCCTTTCCTCTCTCTCTCCCCACACACACACACACACACACACACACACACACACACACACACACACACACACACAGTATTGATTGTAAGTAAGTCAATGTCTTAAAAGCTCTTTGATTCATTTCACTGGACTGTTGGCTGTGTACACAAAGAACACAATTGAAGAACCAGCAGCAGCAGACTTGTATATGTGTACCTGGGCCGTTCTCTTGTAGTTTGGAGTTTCGCAATAATATAATCTGCTTGAGTTTGATAAGTGTGTCTGTGCAATAAAAAAAAAAAAATCTCCCACTAGTTATGTATTGTGTATATCTAGTTTTTTCTTTGTATCACGATCATGGTGAATATTTACGTATATCATTGTTCGTTGACTGTTCGTGTCTCATGAAAAATTATAATCTTTCCGTGCCGTGATATCGTTTTCGTTGCTTACCGGACACCTTTGGAGGATTTTGTGAGATGTGCGAATCTTCCATGATAACGAAGCGTGAAAAACCGTAATTATTCATTCCAGTTATTTGATTGATTTATTTAGTGTATTAATGGGCAAATCTGGCGAGGCTGGGACTTTGTAGTAATGAACGCCTTAGACTCGACTCTGCTGTGAAATAAAATACAGAAAAAATATAGAAAAACGCAACACATCTCTCCTTAAACTCTCTCACGACACTTTAATGAAGCTACATAAAAAAAAAAGCCGGAAAGTTTAATAATGATGCTGCAAGTAAAGAAGAAAATATTGTAGATCCTAGTTGTATATTCTTCAAGCCACAATTTCACTAACAAAAATGTAAACACTGAATATACATAAGTAAACACACCCACTACCTGTTATAGAATTCTTCGGCCTGGCACTACTTTGATATACTAAAGGCAACAGAGAAGAGAGGACTTGGCGAGGAGACCACCACCACCACCACCACCACCACCACCACCACCATCCCCCTCCTCCTCCTATGTGCTGGCAGTACCGGAATTTCATGTTTTCGCATCATTAGCAAACACACGAACCAAGATACTCAACCTCATTATCAACGTCATTTAGATGTATGTGTGTTGTGAATAATTATGGAACCAACGACCTCTGCAACACACGTAAACACACGTAAACACACACACACACACACACACACACAGAGAGAGAGAGAGAGAGAGAGAGAGAGAGAGAGAGAGAGAGAGAGAGAGAGAGAGAGAGAGAGAGAGAGAGAGAGAGAGAGAGAGAGAGAGAGAGAGAGAGAGAGAGAGAGAGAGAGAGAGAGAGAGAGAGAGAGACAGAGAGAGACAGAGACAGACAGACACACAAAGACAGAGACACAGAGAGACACAGAGAGAACCCACCTTAAAGACATACCCTATCCGGGGCCCGTCACAAAAAGATGAAAGAAACACAAGAAAAGAGTACAATGAACACGAGCGGGCGAGAGAAGGTGCAAAAAGGGATTGACGTCGGGAACAAGAGAGGACAAGGGGAGAGGGACAGCTCGCGAGGGAAAGGGAGAGAGAGAGAGAGAGAGAGAGAGTGAGGAAGGTAGAAGGGAGATACAGAAAGAGAAACGGTAAATCCCCGGGGCTCCATCTCCTAGACAACTCTGGACAAACAGGAGAACTTACACTTCCCATAAATTCAGAGCCGACGGAGACCAAGATGCAGGTATTACTGGAGGAAGGAAGAGGAAGAGGAGGAGGAACACGAACACACAGGAACTTAAAGGAAGGATTAGCAGCAGCAGCAGACTTGTTGGTTTTTACTTTGGTTGACTGCAGGGACAGAAAAAAAAAATTGCAAAGGAATGGAAATGTGGAGAAAGAGGAGAAGAAAGAAAGAAAAACTGACAAAATGTAGTGAGAAAAGGAGAAGAGGAATATGAATAAGAAAAAGAATAATATGAAAAAAGAAAATATCAAAGAAAATGATGATAATGATGATGACAGTGAGAGGTAGAGAACAGTGTGAGGGATAAGTAGAGGAAAAACTTGAAAGGAGGAGGAAGGGAAGAAAAAAGTACGAGAAGACAGAAATCAGAGAAAAGTACGTAATTATACAGGAGGAGGAGGAGGAGGAGGAGGAGGAGGAGGAGAAGGAAAAGAAGAAGAAGAAGAGGAGCAGAATGAAACGAAAACGACGAAAGAGAAGATGAATGAGCATGTAGGAGCTAAAAATAAAAATAAATGTAGGAGGAAAAAGATGAGAAGGAGTAAAAGAGAGAAGGAGGAAGAGAGAAAACGGGAGAGAGAGAAAAAAAAAAAAATGCCACGAGAGAAAACAACAAGGAGGAAACAAAGTGAAAGAGAAAGGAGGAGGAAAAAGTAAAGAGGTAAAAAAATGGAAATAAAGACACGTTGAAAAATAATCTCTAGGGAAACGAAAATTGAAAATACAAATGAAAAGGGAGGATGGGAGGAGGAGGACGAGGAGGAGGAGGAAGAGGAGGAGGAGGAGGAGGAGGAGGAGGAGGAGGAGGAGGAGGAGGAGGAGGAGGAAAACGCGATGAAAGATATAAAGGAGTTAAAAATCTACAAAAAAAATAAAAGAGGAGAAGAAAGAAGCGATGGATGAGGAGAAGGAGGAGGTAGAGGAGGAGGAGGAGGAGGAGGAGGAGGAGGAGGAAAAGGAGGAGGAGGAGGAGGAGGAGGAGGAGGAGGAGGAGGAGGAGGAGGAGGAGGAGGAGGAGGAGGAGAAAGAAAGTGATTAAAGAGAGAGAGAGAGAGAGAGAGAGAGAGAGAGAGAGAGAGAGAGAGAGAGAGAGAGAGAGAGAGAGAGAGAGAGAGAGAGAGAGAGAGAGAGACGATAAGAACGACGACGACGAAAAGAAGAAAAGGAACAAGAAACAAGAGAAGAAGAAGAAGAAGAAGAAGAAGAAGAAGGAAAAGGAAGAAGAACACACACACACACACAAAAAAAAATAAATAAAGAAAGGAAGAGAATGCAAGAGCTGTACTCCCGAATGATCTTAAGGCGTGTAAATATATATACTTTTCCTCCCCAGGGCTTCAGCTTTTCTCGGATATAATCGGATTAGCTGAGTTGAGTCCAAATTATTACAGGGCGCCGACACGTGAAGTCCGCATTAGCTTTCCGTCACTGCGGGGCTTGGGCGGGGCAGGGGAGAGGATTGGGAGGCACCAGGGTAGGGAAGAAGAAATTGGCGAGGGAAGGAGACGAAGGAGAAGGAATAGAACGCTGGGAATGGAAAGGAGAGTAGAAAATGAGGAAAAAAAAGAGTATTGGAAGGAAACAGAACAAGGAAAGGAAGGAAAGTAGGAAAAGGAAAAGAATGTTGGGATGGAAAATAGAGCAGAAAATGATTAAAAATATTAAAAAAAAATGGAAGGAAATAGAATAAGGGAAGAAAGGAGATAGGAAAAGATAGAAAAGGAAGGCAAGAGAACAAGGGAGGGAAGGAAATAGGAAAATGAAAGGAATGGTGGAAATGGAAAGGAGAGTAGGAAATGATTAAAAAGATAGAAAAAGGGAGGAAACAGAACAAGGGAGGGAAGGCTGGGATGGAAAAGGAGAGAAGAAATGAGAGAAAAGATGAAAAAGGAGGGAAACAACGAGAAAGAAAGGAAGACTGGAATAGAAAAGGAAAGGAGAAACAAGGAAAAAAATAGAAAAGGAAGGAAAGAGAAGGAGAAAGAAGGCACAGCTATGAAAGAAAAGGAGAGAAGAAAACGAGAAAAAAGAAAACAAAGGAGACAGAACAAGAAAGGGAACGCTGGGATGGAAAAAAAGAGGAGAAAATGAAGGAAAAGATGGCTAAGCTAGTGAAGGAAAAGGAAGCAGACATAATGAGAAAAAAAGAAAGATAGGATGGAAAAGGAGAGGAGAAACGAGGGAAAAGATGGAAAAGCAAGTGAAGGAAGAGAAAGGGATGGTTAAACAAGACTTGGTGAGCGAGGAGAGTTGAACAGGAAGGAGGAGAAAGAAGAGCTAGAGAAAAATGAGGAAAGAGAGAGAGAGATGACTATAGAAAAGATGGAAAGTGAAATAAAAGATGAAAAAATGAAGAAACAAAGGAAAGAAAGTAAAAATATGAGAAAAAATGGTGGAAATGGAAGGAAAAGAGAAAGAGAGAGAGAGAGAGAGAGAGAGAGAGAGAGAGAGAGAGAGAGAGAGAGAGAGAGAGAGAGAGAGAGAGAGAGAGAGAGAGAGAGAGAGAGAGAGAGAGAGAGAGAGAGAGAGAGAGAGAGAGACAGACAGACAGAGACACAGAGTAAATCAGACGGAGAAACCAAATGGAAAAACACAGACGGAAAAACTAAAGAAAATGGAACGAAAAAGAAGGAAGAAGAAAGGATAAAACAAGAAAAAAACAAAAGAAGCAACATACACACACGTAAGAGGAGAGTAATGGAATCAGAATCGAGAGAGGAAGACGAGAGAAATAGAAAAACAGAATAATGGAAAGAGTATCAGTAAGAGGAAGGAAGACTGGGAGGTGGAGCCCGGCAAAGAACAAGAGGACGCGGGAGAGAGTGAAGGGGAACATGGGCTGCGTGGAGCGAGACTGAGAGGGAAAGAACAATGCAGAACATGACAATATGACAGTGGAGGAGCGGCGGAGGGGGGGGAGGCGAGATGAGGTATATACAAGATATTGCGGTTTAAAACAATGCAAGTGAGAGAGAGAGAGAGAGAGAGAGAGAGAGAGAGAGAGAGAGAGAGAGAGAGAGAGAGAGAGAGAGAGAGAGAGAGAGAGAGAGAGAGAGAGAGAGAGAGAGAGAGAGAGAGAGGAGAGAGAGGAGAAATATAGATAGATAGATAGATAGATAGATAGATAGAGAGAGAGAGAGAGAGAGAGAGAGAGAGAGAGAGAGAGAGAGAGAGAGAGAGAGAGAGAGAGAGAGAGAGAGAGAGAGAGAGAGAGAGAGAGAGAGAGAGAGAGAGAGAGAGAGAGAGAGAGAGAGAGAGATAGTGTAAAAGAAAAAAAAAATGTTAATAACGTTGAGGGGATTTAATGATGGTGGCTAAAGATGATGATTACGATAGGGACAAAATAAAATAATAATAATGATCACAAAAAAGTTAGACACGGTAATATTCGCAGGCTCGTTCTGATTTGCATAGACACTTATAAAATACCATTAGATTTAAATACGAGAGTTCAAATCCAATCAGTATGCAAAGTCTTGGTAATTATGTATGATGAACAGTTTAGTATTAATCCATTTTCCCCCCTTGATGTACTACACGATTAGCTCATCTCATGAATTCACTTCGGATTTTTTGGCGTGTGGGTGGAGTTATTAATTAATCAATGGTGTGTGTGTAATTCACCTCGTTCGTCTTCTGGTCACTCAGCCAGTCTTCCCCATTACGGAGCGAGCTTAGATCTCATAGACCGATCTTCGGGTAGGACTGAGACCATAACACACTCCACACACCGGGAAAGCGAGGCCACAACCCCTCGAGTTACATCCCGTACCTGTTTACTGGTAGGTGAACAGGGACCACACATTAAGAGGCTTCCCCATTTGCCTCGCCGTTTCCCAGGACTCGAACCCGGCCTTCTCGATTGTGAGTCGAGCGTGCTAACCACTACACTACACTAACAACCGTGCATTCATTCTTTATCTTTTTTCGATTATCATGTTTTCTTTTTTCTTTTCTATCTTTTGTCTTATTGTAATGTATTCTATGTCTATCTAAGGCCCGTATGCAGATACGCTCTGCTCTCTCACCACGACAGTTTTCCAAGGCCTCAAAAATGACTAGCGGGACTTTCAAGAGTGTTTCTCTAGTTAATAAAGTGTGTGTGTGTGTGTGTGTGTGTGTGTGTGTGTGTGTGTGTGTGTGTGTGTGTGTGTGTGTGTGTGATCAGGCCCAGACACTAAACACACAAAGTAACTTCACATAACTCAACGCATCCTCGACCACAACTAAACCAAACCTTCAAAAAAATGTAAATACACATGAAAAGAGGAAGAAGAAGAAGAAGAAGAAGAAGACGAAGAAGGAAAAGAGGAAGAAGAAGAAGAAGATGAAGAAGAAGAAGAAGAAGAAGAAGAAGAAGAAGAAGAACAAGAAGAAAAGGCATGGAATGAAGCAGCAGCAGCAGTAGCAGCAGAAGCAGCAGCATCCAACAAGAAAGAATTTGTGTGATGTTCACGTAGAGAGAGAGAGAGAGAGAGAGAGAGAGAGAGAGAGAGAGAGAGAGAGAGAGAGAGAGAGAGAGAGAGAGAGAGAGAGAGAGAGAGAGAGAGAGAGAGAGAGAGAGAGAGAGAGAGAGAGAGAGAGAGAGAGAGAGAGAGAGAGACCAACAGTTTGGGTTCAGACCTGGAAGGTCAACCTCCGACCTAATGATGCTTCTCACCAGGCATTGGCAGGACGCCCTCGACGACGGCAAGGACACTATAGTGGTTGCTTTGGACATAGCAGGAGCTTTTGATAAAGTATGGCACAACGGATTACTAGAAAAGCTTCGTGCTAAAGGCATCCAGGGTGGCTTGCTACGACTCTTGGGAAATTACCTGCAGGACAGAAGCCTCAAGGTGGTTGTCAACGGGCAAACATCTGAGTCCCTGCCTGTGGAGGCATCAGTGCCACAGGGTTCAATTCTTGGCCCACTCCTGTGGAATATCTACGTGGATGATCTTCTCCAGCTACTGCCAGGAGTCATGGCCTATGCTGATGACTGCACCCTCTCCTATACCTATCCACGCCAGGACAGTGGGCGGGCTGCTGAGGCCATCAATCAGCAGCTACGAGTGATAAAGGAGTGGGGTGCTCGCTGGCAAGTGACATTCGCGCCGGAGAAGACACAAGCAATGGTTGTCTCTCGGTCCCCAGCCGCCATGGCAGCAATGGCAGGAAAGTTGTCTTTGGCGTTGCTGCTCTCCCACCCAAGATGACGTCAAGATACTTGGAGTGGAGGTGGATCGAGGGCTGAGGTTTGACAGGCATGTCAAAACCATTGCCAAGAAAGCCTCTCACAGGATCTCCGCTCTCAGAAGGATCGCCAGTTTCCTCGACAGGAAGGGGAGACTGCTGCTGTACAAGGCACAGGTGCGGCCCCACCTTGAATACGCAGCTCTCTCCTGGATGTCCTGTGCCGCCACACACAGAAGGAGACTGGACAGCATCCAACGCCGCGCCATACGGCTAGTAGATGCTGCACTACCACCTCACCCAGAGCCTGAGCGTCCCCTTGATTCACTGGAACACCGCAGAGACGTGGCGGCGATCGTAGTGTTCCATAAGGCACAGGTGCAAAGAGTGCCACATCTGGCAGGGCTGCGTCATCCTCTAAGAGTCACCGCACGGAGCACGAGAACGGTGCTCAATGGTGGTGACGCCGTAGAGGTGCCGCGATCCCACGGGTGTCAGCATCAACGCACCTTCGCAGGACGCGTCTCCAGGATGTGGAACTTGTTCACGGCCGCGGTGCCTCACGTCCAGGAGATGAACACACACAGTGTCAAACTGATGGCACATAAGTGGAGACAGACACTGCCAACTCCTCTGACACTCTTTGTGACGTGACACTCAGTGTAGTGCAGTGCGTGAATAGTGCTAGTGAAGTGAAACGAATAGTGCTCCATTTACATGCTGACCATCTTGTATATTATCTATTTTTAAGTCTTGTAAATATTGTAGAGAAATAGATTGTAGTACCCTTAGAATAGGTAGCACACGACAGTGCGCCTTTGGGTACATGTTCCTTTGTATTAAGTTTTGTTTAAATAAAAAAAAAAAAAAAAGAGAGAGAGAGAGAGAGAGAGAGAGAGAGAGAGAGAGAGAGAGAGAGAGAGAGAGAGAGAGAGAGAGAGAGAGAGAGAGAGAGAGAGAGAGAGAGAGAGAGAGAGAGAGAGAGAGAGAGAGAGAAAGAGGAAAGTTAGATAGACAACTGTAAATAAAGCAGTAAAGTTTTTGGCATCTCTTTCCTTTATTCTTTATATTTCGGTGTGTCTGTTTGCTTCCGAGTCTGTCTGTCTAAATGTTGTTCTCTCTCTCTCTCTCTCTCTCTCTCTCTCTCTCTCTCTCTTTTTCCTTCCCTTTGATATACTCTCCTCCTTCAATTCACACGCTATCTCATTTCTTTGTACTGGTTTGTTTTTTTTATTCCATCCTGCCTGTCTGGTCTAGTCTGTCTACTGTTTTATCTTTCTCTGATTGGCTTCCTGCTCCTTCGATTAGTGTTTCATCTATACTTTTTATTGCCTTAGTTCCCTTTTCCCATTGCCAATTAACCTCCAACATCTATCTGTGGATTACTGTGCATTTCTCTTTCTCTCTTTGTATACCTACCGTGCATTCATTCTTTGTCTTTTCTCGATTATCATGTTTTCTTTCTTTTCTATCTTTTGTCTTATTCTAATGTGTTCTATGTTTAAGTCCCGCATATAGAAACGCTCTGCTGTTTTCCAAGGCCTCAGAAATGACTAGCAGGGTTTTCGAGAATGTTTCTTGAGTTAATAAAGTGGAAACCTTGTCACTCTGCCTCTAGAAATAAAAAAAAAACACCTTAAAAGATCGTGTCAATTGAAATAAAACCTTTTGAAATGGTGGAGGTGAAGCAGAGAACTGTTTGAGAATACGACCATAATACTAAGTTCATTTGCCTATGCTAGTTTATCTCCCTTTTTCCCTTTGTTCTTTTAATTTCCCAGACTACCGTCCATTTTTGTCTTATCCAATTCTTCCTTCCTTTTAATTCTGTCGTGTATCTGTCTAAGAGTAAACCAAGAGTAAGCCAGATTGTCTATCATGGTCTGTCTCTCTCTATATCTCTCTTCTTTATCTTTCTGACTTCTGCTCTTTTCTTACCCTCGATTACAGTCTTTCTCATTTTTTTTTTTGCCTCCACTCCCTCGTCTCACTCTCCCCTCGTCTTCTTTATCCTTGCTCACAGAAACAAAGACGATGTATTCCTGACAGCACCGCAGAGCTTCCATTGCTGCAGGGCCAGAGAGAGAGAGAGAGAGAGAGAGAGAGAGAGAGAGAGAGAGAGAGAGAGAGAGAGAGAGAGAGAGAGAGAGAGAGAGAGTGGGGCGTAGACAGCCATCCAGATAGACAGACAGCCAAAAGATTCAAGGTGAAGCGTGAATACGTCAAGAAAATATCACATTATTATCAACTTTTCTTGCACTACGAGACTAATTAACAACAATCACGTTGACGATGCAGGTAAGAGCAATATTCAGTGACACGGAAGGATGAGAGAAAAATAGAGAGAAAGAACGCAGTAACTATATCTCTTGCGAATAAAAGTAACGAATCGGGGGAATGAGAGATAGAAAAAACAACAACAGCACAATGCAATGTAGAAGGAGGGAGACAAAAACCTGCAGAGGGAATAGAAAAAAAATAATAAAAAAAAGGAAAGGAAAACAAAAAGAGAAAATGGGGAAATGGATGCGAACGAAAAATAAAATGAAGGAAGAAAAAATAGGAGAAAGAAGGGAAAAGGACGGAAAAGAAGTTAAAAAATGAAAAGTTTGTAGTGAAAAGTATGAAAAAGTAGATACAGTTTTTCTTTTTTTTTATCTGAAAATTCATAATCTGGGTAAGTGACTGAGTAAAGGAAGAAAACAAGGAGAACCGGATAGAGAGTAAACGAAAGGAAAAAAATAAACTGGCTGAATGATAGAAAAAACACAAAAACAATTAGGAAAGATGAGTAGAGAAAAAAAAAATAAAAACAGGTCAAAATGAATAAGAAAATTGAATATACCGAGAGGGAGTGAGTGCATGAGTAAAGTTAGACATAAAAAAAAGGTGAAATACGTGGCTGAATCTTAGTGAAGCGAGTTAATAGTGAAGTAATAAGAAAAAAAAAATAAAAGGGAAAATAGAAAAAAAGGAAAGATTGAGAAGTGGACAGACAATAAGAGCATGTAAGGAAAACAAATGAGGAAAGCTTAGATGGTAAAAGAGAGAAAGGATGAGAAAATAAATAACACGGGTAAAAGACAAATGGGGGAAAGAATGAGAGAAAACGAGAAAAGATGAAAGCAAAGGGGAAAATATAAGAGGAAGGAAACAATAGATAAAAAATGAAAGTTAGGATGAAAATGAAGAAAACGAACATGGAAGAGTGAGAGAGAGAGAGAGAGAGAGAGAGAGAGAGAGAGAGAGAGAGAGAGAGAGAGAGAGAGAGAGAGAGAGAGAGAGAGAGAGAGAGAGAGAGAGAGAGAGAGAGAGAGAGAGAGAGAGAGAGAGAGAGAGAGAGAGAGAGAGAGAGAGAGAGAGAGAGAGAGAGAGAGAGAGAGAGAGAGAGAGAGAGAGAGAGAGACTGAAGACCCACACAGAGAAAATAGAAAAAAAAGCTAGGAAAACAAAGACGAAACGAGGGACAGATGAAAGCCACATAGGGAACAAAAAACAGAGAGGAAAAAAAAGAACAAAAAAGAAAAGAGGGAAGGGAAAAAGAGAAAGAAGAAGACTGAAATATAAAAAAGAAGGCAATATCAACAAGAATCACCTTACCGCTGGGAAATTAAGAGCAAGTCCCAAAGGCTGACGGGAAGGTGAGGGCTGAGGGGGAGGAGGAGGGAAAGGAATCGGGAGAGAGGGAGACGGGTAGAGAGAAGGCTGGGATGGAATGGGGGACAAAGGTACACGTAGGTAGAGAAACAACAGGTGGGGATGGGGGAAGGAGTGGTGGGAGGGGAAGGCTGTGGTTTCTTAGGGATCTGTAACAACACTAGTGAGACGTGTGTGTGTGTGTGTGTGTGTGTGTGTGTGTGTGTGTGTGTGTGTGTGTGTGTGTGTGTGTGTGTGTGTGTGTGTGTGTGAAAATCAATGTTGTTTAATACTTGCAGTTATTAAGAAAACTGAATGACAAAAGCAAAGTGACATAGAGAGAAAAAAAAAGTGCGGAAAAGTTGCAATAAACACTAAACAAAATATCAAAGAAATCGCGGCCATGAACTGATTACAAAAATAATGAATAAACAAATATGTGTCAGATAATTAAATACGAGAAAAAAAGCGTTGAGTAGGCATGAGCGGAGGACAACAAACGTATAATGAGAAAAGTTCCAGCAGAAACGGCGCCGGCGAACCACTTACCCCCGCAAAGTGTTGGTAAAACTACTGAATTAGAACAGATTGTCCGCGGAGGGGAAAACCAAGGACAGTATCAAAAAATTGGAACATGCAAACCTGACAATGGAGTTCG